>NW_026067909.1:1889833-1912355 GCF_014885135.2 Alexandromys fortis | reverse complement strand
ACTTCAGAAACCAGTCACCTTCACCGGGACCCACACAAGACCACACACACACAAAAAAAAAAAAAATAGGGGCTGGAAAGATGGCTCAGCGGTTAAGAGCACTGGCTGTTCTTCCAGAGGTCCTGAGTTTAATTCCCAGCAACCACATGGTGGCTCACAGCCATCTGTAATGAGATCTGGTGGTGCCCTCTTCTGGCCTGCAGGTGTGCATGCAGGTAGAACACTGTATACATAATAAATGAATAAATAAATCTTTAATAAATAAATAAATAAAAATTAAAACCTGACTTCCGTTCCCAGGACCCCCATGGTGGAAAGAAAGAACAGATTCCCACATGTTGTTCTCTGACTGCTACATGCCTGCTACAGTGTGCCATTTCCACATGCAAAATAAATAAATGTTACAAAAGAAAATCAAGCCTTGGCTGGGTGGTGGTGGCACACGCTTTTAATCCCAGCAATTGAGAGGTAGAGGCCAGTGGGTCTCTAGGAGTGGGAGCCTAGTCTG
Organism: Alexandromys fortis; assembly: GCF_014885135.2. NCBI lineage: Eukaryota > Metazoa > Chordata > Mammalia > Rodentia > Cricetidae > Alexandromys > Alexandromys fortis. The sequence goes on along the minus strand of NW_026067909.1, from coordinate 1,911,847 downwards.
GTCTACACAAGCCAGGGCTATCATAAAGAGACCCTGACTAAACAATTTTTTAAATTTTTTTTTGAAAAGTTAAAAATTCCTTCATTTTTTTTTCCTGGTACCACTACCACAATTTACAGGGACACTACATCTGGTGTAATAAAAAGAAAAAGGCAAAAGCCAGAGCAGACAAAAGACCTCAGGAATGTACATTGCATCAGCCAATAGCTGTACTCTGTGCAAACCGTGCCCGTGACCGTCCTGAAGGAGAAGGGTTTGCTGTGGAAGCTGCAGTAACTTTTCTGACTACGGCTCCGCACTCCTTCTGCGGCAGAGTTTTACTGTCCCTCCGGTGCAGCTGGGATGACTGCCTCAGAGAAACCTGCAGCTTTCCTAACAATTCCTCTCTCCCTTGCTCTCTGATGTGGGATAGCCTTCTGTATATGTGTTGCCTTTATTGGTTAATGAATAAAGCTGCTTTGGCCAATGGCTTAGCAGAGTAAAGCCAGGTGGGAAATCCGAACAGAGATACAGAGAGAGTAGAGTAGGCAGAGTCAGAGAGACGCCATGTAGCTGCCAAAGGAGAAGGACACACAGGAGACTTACTGGTGGGCCACACAGCCTCGTGGTGATACATAGATTAATAGAAATGGGTTAGTTTAAGTTGTAAGAGCTACCTAAAATTGTGCCTGAGTCATTGGCAGAGCAGTATTGTAATTAATACATTTTTGTGTGTGATTATTTTGGTCCAGGCATAAATGAGCAGTCAGTCTCTCTCTCTCTCTCTCTCTCTCTCTCTCTCTCTCTCTCTCTCTCTCTCTCTCCTGTTAAAACCATAGCCCTTTTCTGCTGTTCTTTTAAAACCTTCTGCTACCTCATCCACTACCAAATCCATAACCATCACCATCAGGACTGCCTGACCTTCTTTCACCAAAACTGCTTCCTTTCATAGATCTATAATTTAATTGCTATTGTCCACTATAATTTCCAAAGTTATAGTTCCCATCACTGCCATAGTTACCTCCACCAAAATTTCCTCCTTCACTGTAACCATCATATCCTGCTCCTCCACCACCACCATATCCATCACCTTGTTTTCCATAGCCTGGTCCACCACCATAGCCTCCTTTACTTTTGTGACCAGAACCACCCCACCTCCAAATCCATTCTATCCACCATCACCACCTCCATAACTACCTCTGCTGCCGCCAACTCCACCACCATAGCCTCTTCTTCCACCAAGTTTCCACCATGACCAAAATTATCTCCACCACCTCCAAAGTTTCCTCCATGACCTATAAAGTTGCCAGATTTACCTCCACGAACTCTCTGTGGTCCCGCAGACTGCATCTCTTGTTTAGAGAGGGCCTTTTTCACTTCACAATTATGGCCACTAATAGTGTATTCTTTCTGAACAACAATTTTATTAACTGTGTCATGATTGTCAAAAATTACAGAAGCAAATCCTCTGGGTTTTTTTTTCACTCTGCCTGTCTTCCATAGCTTCTATGGTTTCAATCTTGTCATACTTTTCAAAGTAATCCCTCAGATTATATTCTCCTGTAACAAAGTTATTCTTCTTTAATGCACCAACAAATCTTTTCTTCCCTATTAAATGGGCACCAGGATTTTCAGAATCCTCTCTGGAAAAGGCTCTCTTTGGACACCACATGCCCATCAACCTTGTGTGGCCAAGAGCACACTACAGCATCCATCCCTTCAACATAAGAGTAGGTCACGAAACCAAAGTCCTCTGGAACGCTTTGTTTGGGGAATCTCTCGTTGCCACACAGTCTGTAAGTGTGCCCCATTTCTCAGAATGTTCTCTTGAGTTCTCATCTGTGGTTTCAAAGCTCAAACCACCAATAAACCGCTTCCTCAACTGCTCTGGTCCCTTTGGATCACGGCACTCCATTTTGAGACCAGATAGACTAAAGTTAAAGAGAAACAAGAGTCTAAGAAAATCTATGACTACCTGTGACCTCTCTCTACAGATGTGAACATACCCCCTCTGGACAGTTAATCTGAGGCCTTGCACAGTGGCTATAAAAGACAATGTCCTTCCAGGCCCCAGCATAAATTGTTTAAAATGAATTTGGGAGTCAGGGAAGGGTCGATGGTCTGTTTTGATTGCCAACCTGCCTAGATTCGGATACCACGGAAACAACCCTCTGTGTGTGGCTATGATTCAGTTAATTAAGGCGGCACCAGCCCGTGGGTTGGGGGTCCTAGACTGTATAAAATAGAAAAAGCAAGCTGAGCACAGACATTCATCTCTCTACTTCTTGACTACAGACACAGGTGACCATCTGTCTCAGGGTCTTGCCATTGTGACTCCCCCACCACAATGGACTGTACCCTCAAACTGGGAGCCAAGAGGAGCCCACTTCCCTTGAGTTACTTTTTGGTACCTAACACCAGGCTCGCCATTTGATGCCTGGTGTCTCCGAGGAAAACAGGTTGACTGTGGTGAAGCGGACAAAAGCTACAGGCAGAAGCTGGTGCTAAATGCTTTCTCAGCAGCAACTCCTTCGGGCCTCACAACCCAGAAAAGCAGGTGGCTCTTAAAATCCCCCACTTTCCAGAGAAGAAAACTGAGGCCCCGGTCTGCCTCGGGTCACACAGCTGGCATGGACATCTGGGTTTCAAAACTGGAACAGCCTTTTCTCCCCTGCTAGCCTGCTTCTTCTCAAGGGGGCTGCTCAGGAGGAGGCAGAGTTGGACCCCCGCCCTTTCCCTCAGTGAGGAGGTCTCTGAGGCCCTACGATTTCTCTGAGCTGGCTCATTACTGACCCTTGTGAGATTTCCCATGCTGAGCCAGGCAGCCAGCAAGCCCTGGATAGCTCTGCACACGTCTCCTTGGCAGAGGTTAGCTCTGAAGGCAGTGCGGGCCTCCGCATCCCAGCCAGCCTCCCGCTGGCGGGTTCATCCGAGCACAACTCTGCGCATCCAACCAATGAATAATAAATTTAATAATTAAAGAATAATTAATTACACCTGAAACTTCTCACTTGGGGGTACAATTAGCCTCTGGCTCCTTTAGAATGAGTTGCCAGTGACTAATGGTGCCCTCAAGGAAGCATTTGTAAGTACAGTTAATTGTGTGCAAAATTGAACCCACAAATACTTGCGAGCATAAAAATTATTCCCACAAAAACAGTTTGTTCAAAATCCAGCCCTTGGTTTTTAAAAAGAGCCCCGTGGCTGGTTCCATAGACCCAGGAAGATGTTGGAGGCCTGCGTGGGGGGCCGTCCTCCCCTGCACCAGGGTCACCTGAGGGCAGAGGCTCCAGGAGGCAGAAACTCAGGCAGTCACACAGCAGAGCAGGGCGTTGTGCAGAATTCGTAAGGAATTAATGAGAAGTTATGGGAAAGAGCCGAGCAGGATAAAGCAAGATTTAAGGGCAAACCTCCTGCTTTGTTCTTTCAAACTTCTCAGCCAAAGCCAAAACCCTCCGAAGTCAGGAGACTGGGTACCAGCTTCTTGTTCTCTCCGTCACCTGAAATACCCCTGTCTGTGGATGCTTTCCAGCATCCTGCCACAAAGAGTATGAGAAGGACACTGCACCTGCCCTGGGCACATCACTCTCTTACTCATCAGTGATGCTCCGGGACTCACAGTCACGGTTCTGAGTCCTCAGGTGGTCTCCAAGGAGCAAAAGAACTCAACTCCTCTCACCATCTGTTCCCAACACCTCTTGCTCAATATCCCACAATGTCCACTCCCAGCCTTACGCCCACACCACCTGCTGTTTCCTCTGCCCAACATGCCCTCCCAGATACTCACAATGCACACATGTATATACACTGAGCTCACAGACACATATAGATGCATATGAACAGACAGGTCTAGGGCAGTGCACATGTATATGAATGCATGTTCATACATACATGGAAACACACATGCTCATAGTCATACAAGCAGCTACATTTTTTTTTTTTTTTTGGTTTTTCAAGACAGGGTTTCTCTGTGGCTTTGAAGCCTGACCTGGAACTAGCTCTGTAGACCAGGCTGGTCTCGAACTCACAGAGATCCGCCTGCCTCTGCCTCCCGAGTGCTGGGATTAAAGGCATGAGCCACCACCGCCCGGCCAAGCAGCTACATATTTACAATGCCACATGTATATACTAAACCACAAATAAATGCATATAAACAGATATATGTTTGATGCATGTGTTTGAAACAATGCACATGTACATACATATTGCATGCTCATGCAGTGTGCTCATATACATGCATGCCAAGCTCCCAATATACACATACTTATGATACACATATATACTGAATGCAGAACATATATAAATGCATATGAATAGATATGTATAATCTAGTGCACACACGTAAAAACACTTATTCTCATAATCATACATGCAAACCCTTACATACATACATTTACAAGGCACATATGTATAAACATAGCATACACATATACACACACACATAATCTGGTACCCATATATACAGACACATAAATATGCATTCAGACATCCATTCTGACATACATATGTGTATTAGCCATCCATACTGACATTTGCACACATGTAAAAACAACAGGGTCACTTGAGTACAGAATTCACACTTATATACACACATTTGTCACATGTGTGACTTCCTCTTTTCTCAGATGGTACACCAATTTCCAAGACTGCAAGCTTTTCCTAACCACCCTCTCCCCTTAGATAAGTTCTCTCTCTCTCTCCTGGGCCACTCTCAGACCCGTCTTCCTGTGACCGACTGACTGCCCTCTTGTTTAGAAGCCCTTCATGACAGGATCTGGGGCCATCTCTTTGTACCCAGTGGCATCACAGTGCCCAGCACAAAGCAAATGTCCCTTAAATTTAGGGGCATAAATGACAAGAGAACAAGGAAGGATCGTGGGCCTGTGTGTCTGAGAATCCACATGGGCTTACTCTAGAACAGTGTCACAGGAAACACCTCGGCAGGAGTCACCTTCTGGAACTGCCCTCTTGAAGGCACAAAGCAAGGGAAACCCGCATTCATTTCCCCTCATTCAGGGACAGGTCTGCTCATAGTTCTCAGAAGACAGAAGCCACTGTCCTCAGCTCTGAGAATAGAGGAGTTTTTCAGACAACTCACACTTCCAGGAACAGCATCCTAAGCTGTGTGCATAGGGTCTGCCAGGCCAACAGACAGCCCCAGAGAGGGGACAAAACAGAAAGAACATTGGGTGGAGGTGAGGAGGGGAGCCTTCCAGGCAGAAGACAAAAGAGACCGGGTTGGAGGTTGAAGAGATGGCTCCATGCTTAAAAGCACCGGATGCTTTTCCAGAGGACCCGGGTTCGATTCCCAGCACCTACATGACAGCTCATAACCATCTATAACTCCAGTTCCAAGGGATCTGATACCTTCTGACCACTGAGGGCACCGGGTATACATGTGCTACACAGACATATATACAGGTAAAATACCCATAGACATAAAAATAAACAATTTGTTTAAGGATGGATATTGAGAAAGTAAGAGATGGCAAGAGATTCAGGGAGTTCGTTATATTGTGTGTGGCCTCGACGGCACGTGAGAAACGTTTTGTCACGGCCTGGTAGAAATGAACTGGGGAGCCACTGCAGACTCCAAAGGAGAGAAACACAGGCCAGAAGTTCCTCAACTCCAGCAGAGAAACTTGGACTCTGTCTGCTAGGGACCAGTAGGTACTTGACATTCTGTGTGTGCTCTTGTTATGCTGTGGAACCCTATCAGCCCTTCCAAACCTCACTCTGATGCCATGGCCTGGAAGAAGCCTATTTCCCACCAGGAACAAACATCACACCACTAGGAGGCATCTTAGAGCCTTTGGCTGTCCTGTCCTCACCTCAGGCACAGATTCCTTCACTATCTGTCCCAGGCCAATCAACATTTGGTGCCAACAAGGGTAAGGAAAAAATGTGGTCGGCCCAGGATGGCATTTGCTCTGCCTGCAGCCTCATGCCCAAAGATGCTTCACACACCCAGATGCTTGGTCCTGCTTCTTGTCATGCTGCTTCTTGAAGACAGGCATCCCTGGGGACATAAACATGTGTCCTGGGTCTCTGGTTAGAAGTCTGCATTCCTTTATCCGTTTTCTTCTTGGCAGTTTCTCAGAGTGTCACCCCATTGTCTTCTGATGCGGGGTGGGGGGGGGGGGTCCTGAGCATCTAGAAGCCCCTGGGAAGTCACGGCGGGGCAAAGCATCAGCGCTGTCTCTCGGTGGCAGATTCAGAACTCGAAGAAATTTTAATGAGTCCCAAGGAGGGGCTCAATTGCAAAATAAAACCAGTCACATAAGAAAGCCTGATACTTGGCCTGGGGGAGTTCTGTCCATTACAATTTTGCCTTGCAAGCACAAGGAATTGAGTTCAATCTCCAGAGACTATGTGTGGTAATTTGAATGTAATTGGCTCCTCATAAGCTAATAAGGAGTGGTACCCGTTAGGAGGTGTGGCCTTGTTGGAGGAAGTGAGTCACTATGGAGGTGGGCACTGAGGTCTCAAATATGTTCAAGGCACAGCCAGTGAGTCAGTTCACTTCCTGTGGATCAAGATGTAGGACTCTCGGCTCCTTCTCCAGCGCCATGTCTGCCTGTGTGCCACCATGCCCCATTATGACAACAATGAGAAAAAAACTCTGAAACTGTAAATACCCCATTAAATGTTTTCCTTTATAAAAGTTGTCGTGGTCACAGGGTGTCTGCACAGCAATAGAAACCCTCACTAGGGCAAACACACACACACACACACAAAGCTAGCCATGGTGACAAGCCCTAGTAATCCAGGCATCTGGGAGGGACAGAAAGAATGTAAGAGCTAGAGGAGGCTATGAATGGTTGTCTTCTGGATGTGGCATGGCCATTGCATCCTGCACTCACAGCAGCTACGGTTCCCTGCACCAGACCTATGTCCTATCAAGCCAGCATGGATGGGGAGGGGCTCATATGCCCCACTCCTAGCTGAGGACCAAACTTGGGTCTTCTGTAAGAGCGGGGAAACGCCGTTAACCACTGGGCTGCCTCATAGCACATGTTCTACCAACCCTTCCCCACTTAAGATTTCCCACAGCTCTTGTGAACAGAGCAAATGAGGCTTCACGGGCACAGGTGAGCGCCATTTGTCTGTGCCATGCTCCTGGCCTGGGTGACATGGTACAGACCAGGGCATTCTCCTGTCTGACCCTCCACATTTCAATTCTGAGCCTGTGTTGAAAGTCCTCCCTAATTAGGGGGCCCCTGGCTCCCTGTTGGGCTGACCTTTTGGGCCATGTTTCTAATTAGAGTCTTGGGCTGGCATTCTATTAACTGTAAAAATGGTGATTCTTAGATTGAGTTAATTGCTGGTATCTGTGTGCAATGGTCCCCGAAGATACTATACATTACAGTAAATAAACCTCGGGTCCGAATCCCGTGCTCACAGGCTTGATAAATGCTCTGTCATACCGATGGAAGCCCCAGTCATCTAGGCCCTCCCAAGCCCCCTCTGGGCAAGCTTTTCCAAAGGAAACTTATTAGAAGTAGCCTCCTGGTTCTCTTTTTTGTTTGTTTTTATTATTTTAAATTATGTATAGGGTGTGTGTGTACTCACATATGCACCGGAATACAGGTACCCGGAAGGCCAGAGACCATGGATACCTAGGAGTTGGAGCTGCAGACCATTGTGAGCAGCCTAACATGTGTGCCAGGTCCTCTGGAAGAGTAGTACATGTTTTGGTTTGTTTTTTTTTTTTTATTGCGGGAGTGGGAAGGTTCAAGACAGGGTTTCTCTGCTGCTTTGGCTCCTGTCCTGCAACTAGCTCTTGTAGACCAGGCTGGTCTCGAACTCACAGAGATCTGCCTGCCTCTGCCTCCCAAGTGCTGGGATTAAAGGCGTGCATCACCACTGCCTGCCTGTTGTACATGGTCTTAACTGCTGAGTCATCTATCTATCTATCTATCTATCTATCTATCTATCTATCTATCTATCTATCCAGCCAGCCAGCCTCTCTTTTGATTTTTCAAGAAAATAAAACAGCCAGGCAGATACAGTGATGCACACCTTTAATGCCAGAATGTGGGAGACAGAAATAGAAATGAGTAGATATCTGAGTTCAAAGCCAGCTTTATCTATTAATGAGTTCAAGGCAAGCAAGGGCTACACACACACAATGAGGATGTATATAAAAAAATAAGAGACAGAGAGAGAGAAGAAAAGCAACCAAAGGAAAAGAAAGAAAGAAAGAAAGAAAGAAAGAAAGAAAGAAAGAGAAGAAAAGCAACCATCAGACCTCCCAGCCAAGACTCCTCTTTGCAGACACATGTCAACAAACCAAGTAAGATATTGCAAATGATTTCCTCTGATCGTGATGGAAACGGCCACACATTGATAGTGGAGTGGCTCTAATCCATCCAAATCACTGGGAAGTATTTGGTAATAGAGTCAAGAACCTTAAAAAGGTCCACCTTGGTTTTTTCATAAAGTAAATGTTGTCTTAGTGACCTTTCTTGTTGTTGCAGAGGATCTGAGTTTGGGTCTCAGCACCCATGTCTTGTAATTTACAGCCTATAACTCTCTTCTGGCTTCCGAGGGCTCCTGAACTCATATGCACATACTCACAAGCAAACATACACATACATGCATGTAATTAAATAATTATAAGCAGTACAGTGGTGGCACATGTCTTTAATCCCAGCACTCAGGAGACAGAGGCAGGTGGATCTCTGTGAGTTGACCAGCCTGGTTTACAGAACGAGTTCCAGGACATCTAGGGTTGTTACACAGAGAAACATTGTCTTGAAAAACCCAAAATAATAATAAAAGGGCATGGTAGTGTACACCTTTAATCCCAGCACTCAGGAGGAAGAGGCAGGTGGATCTCTGTAAATCAAAGCCAGCCTGGTCTGCAGAGTGAGTACCAGGACAGCCAGAGCTGTTACACAGAGAAACCCTGTCTTCACAAAAGAAAGAAAGGAAGGAAGGAAGAAAAAGGAATGAGAGAAAAGATAATAACACTATGAACTTGATGTGGCAAATTAAACTCCAAGTTAAAAATAGACCTTCCCTGTCTCAAACTTCCTTCAGAATGATCACAGTCATTTTTTCCCCAGACTTGAAGTTTCTGCAATATCTACCAGGGGCTCCGGGCTCTGTGCTCCATTGTGGAAGTGGGATTGACTGCTTGTGAGGGAGCAGGCTTCTCTTCAAGTGTGTGGACAATGCAGTTATTCTCAGACAATACAGACGACTCCTTGGGCGCTCTCGGGCAGCACTCCAAGCCCAGTACCTCCTCTGTCAAAGCAGAAGCATCACCCCGCCTTCTCTGCTGCTGAATTGAGTCGGGAGTCTGAAAATGGACAGTCGTGACCACTTGCGGGAGAGTGTTCCCACTCAAGAGCATCGCCCTCTTCTGTCTGAAACATCAGGCACTCTGTCTTTTTGGGCCTCACTCCCGCAGTACGGACTCCAAGAGCCCCTGCTCCTCCTCTGGTCATGAGCTCAGCTCACATCCTCTCTGTCTGTGGGATGGCACGACCAAACACCCTGCATCCCCCAGAGCTAGGGGCTTTAAATGAGAAGGGCTTCCAGCCTGCCCTGCGGATGGGCGCCTTCTATTGATTCTCTTAAAAGCCAGGATCCTAAAAACGACATCTGGTGGGAGTGACTTAGGGAAAAGGTTGACAGTAACTACGCAATTTGCTTTGATTTTGTTCTCCTCTTTCAATTATAAAAGTAGTATGTGTTAAAGGTTCTTGTTTGTTTGTTTTTAATGAAAAATGGCTGGCAAGATGGCTCAGTATGTAAGTGCAATGGCTGCCAAGACAGATGACCTGAGTTCAGCCCTGGGGTTCTCGCATAGTAGAAGAAGAGAACTGAGACTTGTGGGTTGTAGTCTGGCCTCCGTAAGCAGGACAAGTGTGCTCAGGTGTACAGGCTCACACACCCCATCCCAAACACAAAAGGAACATATTATTTTAAAATTGCCGAAAGCTCTGGGAGGTGGTGGCTCATGCCTTTAATCCCAGCACTGGGGAGGCAGAGGCAGGAAGATCTCTGTGAGTTCAAGGCCAACCTGGTCTACAGAGTGAGTTCCAGGATAGGACAGACTCCAAAGTTACAGAAACCCCCTCCCCCCCCAAAAAAGTGGAAGCTACTCAACTTTCCCACTGTTATTTCCCAGAGTGTGGTAGTGATGGAATCTACTTGAATATTTGCTTTTATTATTCTCATTATTCTCTCCTTTAAAGTTTGTTATTTCCTGGCTGGGTATGATGGGTCATGTCATGTCTACAGTATCAGCACTCATGAAGCAGAGGCAGGAGGATCTCAAATTTGAAGTCACCTTGGCATGGCTTCATAGCGAATTTTGAGGCCAAAATTGCTTATGGTCAGCAAGATGGTTCAGCAGGATAAAGTACCTATCACCAAGTCTGACCGTCTGAGTTTGACTGTTGGGACGTACATGGTAGAAGGAAAGAAAAGGCTCCCAGAAACTGTCAACTGATGCACACACATGCACACACACACTACCGTGACAATAACTTAATCACTTATTTACATTACAAAACTCATATGAATTTATCTTAGAAAATAGAGACAAACACACAAGAATATATAAAGCTTAGTTCTAACCTGGATGCCCTTGTTCGTTTTCGATATAAGCCTTCCATTATATTTCTGTATGCACACACATGAAACATCCAAAGTTGGGGCCACATTATAATTCTGAGTTCCAATGTGTCTTTTCTTCTTTAATTTTGTTTATCATTTATTTTTATTTTATGTGTGTGAGTGTTTTGCCTACATCCGTGTGCACCACACGCATGCCTGGTACCTTCACAGGTCAGAGGAGGGCATCAGGAACCCCAGGAACTAGAGCTACAGCTGGTTGTGAGGTACCATGTGGATGCTGGAGACCAAACCCAGGTCCTCAGCAAGAGCATTTGGCGTGCTTCACCACTGAGCCATCCTTCCAGCCCCAAACTTAGCCGTCTTTTAGAAGCAAATTTATCCCACCAATCATCAGTGATGTTTCTCATTTTTCCTGTCTTCTGTTAGCTGGTGTGTTACGTTTTTTGCTTGTGTAACCTTAAGATGCCTCGTACAAGTAAAATTATATGGTGTTAGTTCCCCTGGGATTGACGTGTTTCACTTAATGTCTTCTCGGTCCATCCACATTGTCACGAATTACAGTATCTCCTCTTCCTTCTTATCCTTCATCCCTTCTTCCCCTTCTCCACTTCTATCTCCCCCTCCCCTCCTCCCATGGTTTTCCTTTTCTCCCTTCTTCTGTACTTCTCCTCTTTCTCCTTCACTCTCCCTTCTCATCTTCTACCTCACCTCCTCTTCACTTTTTTCCCTGTCCCTCCATCTCCTCCTCTCATTCCTCCCCTTTACCTCAACCGTTGCCTCCATCTTTTCCTTTTCCTCCATCTCCTCCTCCTCTTCCTCCATCTCCTCCTCCTCTTCCTCCATCTCCACCTCATCTTTCCTCTCCTCCTTCAACTAGGCTCTGTAGAGCCCAAACTGGCCTAAGGTCATGATCTACCTTCTTCTGCCCCCTTCGCAATGCTGGGATTCCAACATGTGCCACCATGCCCAGCTTGGATTTCCTAGTTTTTAAAGACTTCTTGATATTTTGTTGCATGTTTAATACTACATTCTGTTTCTCTCTTAATCTGTCCACGGCCATTTGGGTTGTTTGCACTCCCTTGGTTATGGTAGAAAATCCTACAGTGAGCACACACAAGTATACAAATAGCTCTTGGAATACTGCTTTGAATTTCCTTAGCTATATACCCAGAAGCTGGAGTTCTGGATCGTATCATAATTTTATTTTTAATCTTTTGAGAAGCCTCCATCCTGTTTCTGTGGAGGCTGCACCATTTGGCACTTCCACCCACAGTGCACTGGGGTTCCCTACAGTTTCTCCACATTGTCAACGCTTTTTTCCCCCCTAGTTCTTTTGATGGGTGTTGGGGAAGAAATCTGAGTAGTTTTTTGTCTCATTATTTTTAATTTGTGAAACACTCTGGTGATGTGGAACTCTATATATCCCTTACTGGCCTTCATGGTAATCCCCCTGCCTCCACCTCTTGAGTGCCAGGACTATGCTGACCTTACTGTAGTTTGCATTTGCATTTTATTGGTGGTTTTTGCTGATGCTGAGCATACTTTCATTGGCTGGCTGACCATCTTTCAGCCTCTTTTTTTCTTTGCAGGTACGTGTGATGTGGGTGTGGGTGTAGTGTGCATGTGTGCATATGCATGTTGGAGTGGGGAGGCTCATGTGTGTATACAGGTATGTGTGGAGGGTGTTCCTCCTGGCTCGCTTGTACCCAGAGCTCATCAATTCAACTAGTCTAGCTGGCCAGCTTGCTGAGGGGGTTCCCTGTCTCCACTTCCAAGTGCTGGAAGTACAGGTGGGTTGGCACGCCTGCTTGGCATTGCCATGGGTGCTAGACTAGAACTCGGGTCCTCAACAAGTGTTGTGCAAATGGAGCCATCTCCCCAGCCCTAAGCGCTTATTGTTTTTCTTCTCTTGTTGTTCTTTCTTGAGATAGGGTCTTATTATGGACCACCCCCGTGCCCGATTCTAGTTTCCTTTTTAGAAAGAAACTTACTATATTATTATCCAGGCTGTTCTCTAATTTTTAGGTTCCCGCTATCCTTTTGCCTCTGCCTCCCAAGTGGCTGGGACTGCAGGTGCTCAACATCACCTCAAAACTCAAATGGTTTTTTTTTTGTTTGCTTGTTTGTTTAATTGGTTTTTCGAGGCAGGGTTTCTCTATGTAGCCCTGGCTATCCCAGAACTCGCTTTGTAGACCAGGCTGGCCTCAAACTCACAGAAACCCACCTGCCTCTGTTTCCCAGGTGTTGAGATGTAAGGCATGTGCCACCAGACCAGACCATTTTATAGTTTTTCTGTTCTATCAACTGCCTTGCTTTTGAGTTTTACCATTAAGATTTAAATGACCTTTGGATCTGGCAGAAGCAACTGGCTGAGGAGCCCTGGCTTCCTTTCTCCAGGTTCCTCTGCCTCCAACGACGCCCATTGTCTTGCTCTGCTATTCCTACTAGCTCTTCCAGAGTACAGTGAGAAACGGACCTTAAGTAATAGGAGGTCATTTGCAAGTGTTGTTCTGTTTCCCTGAGCACAGCTGCTCCCTGTTAATAAATGAAACTGATTGAAAACTCTTTGGGAACCCTCAGGAGTAGGCAGAGTTGGACTGTCTGTTCCCAGCCCCCAGTGGTGACTAATGAAAGCAAGAAAATGACCCCTGGTCAGCCTGACAGCCCTCCTAAGGGGCGCTCTTTGAAAAGCGAGGGTTTCATCATTCCTCCATGTGTGCCTTCCCATGGGATGGAAAGTTGTGACCACCTTGACGCCCAGACACTCCACAGAGAGCTGCTTCAACCTTCTCGTCAGTGAGCCACTCTCCAGGCAGAACCACCAGGCCTTCCCTCATGACACCTCAGAAGTGACAAGGACTGGCGAGGTCGCGAGTCCTCATGAGTGATTCTTTTTACTTTTTTAAATATTTTACTTTTATGTGCACTGGTGTTTTTTGCCGTGAGTGTTAGGTCCCCTGAAACTGGAGTTACAGGCAGGCATGAGTTGTCATGTGGGTGCTGGATATTGAACCTAGGTCCTCTGGAAGAGCAGACAGCGCTCTCAATTGCTAAACATTTCTCCAGCCCCTCTTGGTTTAGTTTGTTTTAAAATATATGCATTTGGGGAAGGGGCAGACGTGCCACAGTGAGTATGTGGAAGTCAGAAGACAACTTATGGGAGTTGGGTTTTTGTTTGCTTGTTTGTTTTTCAAGATAGGGTTATGTCTGTATATAGCCCTGAGTATTCTCCTGGAACTCATTCTGTAGACCAGGCTGGCCTTGAACTCAGTGATCTGCCTGTCTCTGCAGCCCAAGTGCTGGGATAAAAGGCTCATGCCACCACTGCTGACCAGGCCATGGGCTTGAGGAGGACCACCCCTCAATGTGTTGTTATCAGCAGACCTACTTCGTGTCTGGTTCAGTCCAAATTTATTATGAAAAAGCATATAAACTGTATTATGGATATTCTTTAAAGATTTATTTATTTATACAGTATTCTGCCTGTAGGCCAGAAGAGGGCACCAGATCTCATTATAGGTGGTTGAGAGCCACCATGTGGTTGCTGGGAATTGAACTCAGGACCTCTGGAAGAACAGTCAGTGCTCTTAACTGCTGAGCCATCTCTCCAGCCCCCAGGATATTCTTACCAAATATACACCATGTGTGAGGAATTGGGTGTCACGAAGGACCCCAATAGGATACAAAGACAAACCCCAACAGAATACTCTGAAGAGAAAAAAAAAAAACACCACAAGGTAGCCTGCGGCTCTGCTCACTCTTAGGGCCCAAGGGCAAGAAAAGACTTTCTAGGACTCCAGAAAGGCCTGTGGGTAGTGTCAAAAGGATGCCTGCGGGAATGGATTCAGGCTCCTGCAACCAGAGGAATGAACCTTGAGAACAGGTGAAGAAGTTAAAAGGCCAAGTGTTGTGTTTTCATTCATACAAAAGGCAAAGGGACAGTCGGGCCGGGCAGTGGTGGCGCAGGCCTTTAATCCCAGCACTTAGGAGGCGGAGGCAGGCAGATCTCTGTGAGCTCAAGGCCAGCCTGGTCTACAAGAGCTAGTTCCAGGACAGGCTCCAAAGCTACAGAGAAACCCTGTCTCGAAAATCCAGGGAAAAAGAAGGCAAAAGGACAAAAGGTAGATTCATGGATGCTGGGAGATACGGAAAAAGGAAGGCTAGGGACTACTGACAAGTTCTTTTTATATATATATTTTTTATTTATTTGTTATGTATACAGTGTTCTGTCTGTGTGTATGTCTGCAGGCCAGAAGAGGGCACCAGACCCCATTACGGATGGTTGTGAGCCACCATGTGGTTGCTGGGAATTGAACTCAGGACCTTTGGAAGAGCAGGCAATGCTCTTAACCACTGAGCCATCTCTCCAGCCCTACTGACAAGTTCTTTGAGGGTGACAAAAATGTCCTGGAATTGGGGCTGGAGAGATGACTTGGTGGTTAAGAGCACTTGCTGCTCTTGCAGAAGACAGGCGCTCAGTTGCCAGCTTCCACATAGCCGTTCACAACATCTATGACTCAAGTGCCAGGGATTCTGACACCCTCTTCTGACATATAAGGGCACTGTACACATACGGCACTGTTGTGGGTTGGTTTTTGGTTTGTTTGCATTTTGTTTTTTGTTTTTTTCAAGGCAGTGCTACTATGTGTAACAGCCCTAGCTGTCCTGGAACTACCTCTGTACATCAGGCTGGCCTCGAACTCACAGAGATCACCTGCCTCTGCCTCCTAAGTGCTAGGATTAAAGGTGTGTGCCACCACTGCCTGACTCCTTCCTTCCTTCTTTTATTTGGTTCAGTTTGGTCTTTTGGGACAAGATCTTGCTATGTGGCCCTAGCTGGCCTAGAACTTGCTGTGTAGACCAGGCTGGGCTCCTCAAACTTGTAACAATCCTCCTACCTCTCTCTCTAGAGTGTTAGAATTACAAGCCTGTACCACCATGTTTGGTTAAGCCGTAGTTTCTACATCTGTAAAATGGGAACCGTTTTCAGCTGGGCATAGCAGTACACACTTGCTTGATCCCAGCACTTGGGAAGCAGTGGCAGGAGGATCTCTGTGAGTTCTGGTCTACATAGCAAGTTCCAGAACAGCCACAGTTACATGAGAGCCTGTCTTGAAAACAAACAACCAAAAAGAAAAGAGAAGGACTAGTTTTCTTTTTGAATCTTGGATGTCATGTATCCCAGGTTTGCTTCAAACCCACTATGTAGCCAACCATCGTGTCTCGTGTAATCCAGGTGCTTGGATTACAGGCATGCACCGCCACCACACC
Organism: Alexandromys fortis; assembly: GCF_014885135.2. Taxonomy (NCBI): domain Eukaryota; kingdom Metazoa; phylum Chordata; class Mammalia; order Rodentia; family Cricetidae; genus Alexandromys; species Alexandromys fortis. Next base: position 1,896,004 of record NW_026067909.1, on the reverse strand, counting down.
CAGCTTATGTTTCTATACCAGGTACTGAACCCGAGACCATGCACTCTGAGCAGGCACCCATCCCCCTGAACTACAATCCCCATCCCTCCATCTTCTCATTTCATTTGCTTGATTTAAATGTAGTTATTTATTATTATGGTGTCTACATATGCATGCTGTGGGAGGCGGCACGCGTGAAGGTTCACACGTGGCGGTTAGAAACCACTTCGTGGAATCAGTTCTCTCCTCCCTCGTTTCCGTGGGTTCTGGAGATTGGTCTCAGGCCACCAGGCTTGCGCAGCAAACGCTTTCTCCTGCTGAGCCTCATCATTAGCTCATCCTTACAGAGAGAGAGAGGGAGGCCCGCAGAGAGCCATGCACCACGTGGTCAGAAGAAAACTGGGCGAGTCGGGAAAAGATCTCAGTTTTGCCGTCTGAGTGCCCCCACGAAAGCATTCGGCAGTGGCCCCCGTGTTTATGTCTGCCTTGGGCAGCCCAATCAGATTACAGATGGGACGAGAGCAAAGGCCTCAAAACCAGGTTGTGCTATGCATACAGCAGGTGTTAATAAGTGCTCCTGGGTGCACTTGTGAGTTACTGCCTTTGCCTAATGGACCAGGAGCTCCTCAGGGGCTAAGTCTGTGCCGGATTCCTCTTTGCTTTGCCAGTGCCTGGCATAGGCGCCTGGCATAAATAAAGTGTTTAATAAATGTTTTATATGTATTAATAATTAACACCTGAGGCTATTTATAAATATCTCTGTGGGAAAAGCCCAGTTGGGATTGTGGCCTGTATCAAAAGTTAAATTCTCAGCTCATTTACCAAAGGCTGTGTCAACACAGGCTTAGGATCTCCCCAAGAAGCCTAGCTTTGTTTAGAGTGATACAGTAGTGTCAATATTGTCCATTTAAGGGAACCATTTTATTTTAAGTAATTTCCATTTTTCATCTCTGGTGAGCAGAATGCGGTGAGGGTCAGGTTCTAACTCCTGGCCCATATTTGGAAACAGAGTCTTGGCAGCAGTAACCAAGTTCAGGTGAGGTATTTCTGAATTAGTAGGGAACCTCAAGCTGGAACTGGTGATCATCTAAGGGGAGAAAAACAAGATGCCAACACAAACCCAGGTAAGTGGTCACATGACACAGGCAGGTACTGGAACAGTGTGTCCACAAGCTGCAAGGGCACGACAGACAGACGGATGGATGGATGGAGGCAGGAAAGATCTTCCCTGGGCTTTCAAAAGGAGAACCATAGAGACCTCCGACAGTGTTTCTTGCTTCGGGAACTGGAAGATAATAAAGATCTGTTGATTTAGGCACACGGTTTTGCTACCTCGTTACCCAGGAATAAGCACAAGGACCCTAGGGCTAGACTACGCTGGGAGTTCCGAGAAGTGCACAGAACACATTCCAGAACCATCTCTCTAAAGGGCGAGAGCCCCCAGCCCCCCACCTTTGCTCACGGGCTTCCCTCCTGTCCATTACCTCCCTGTGCTTCAAGACAGTCAGAGGGGTGAGTGGGTGGCATCATCTGGCACTAGAGGTGGATAAAGCCAAACGTAGAATGTGGGGCTACCCTATGCTACAGGTATCTGCTGAGGTGTGAAGGGGGTGAGCGTCCACCCAGCTGTTCACTGCACCTGCTGCGGAAATCACAGGTAGGCCAGACAGTTACGGAGGGGAGCAGGAGCCACGGAGTTACAGAGTCAGCAGCGAAAGAAAATACCAGACTCTTCTTAGTAACTATTAATCATTTTTGTTTCGGAGGGAATTATTGAGACAGGCTCTCCCTAAGTAGCCCCGGTCATCCTTCTATTTGCCATGTAGTCTAGGTTAGCCTCACATTTAGGTGCCTGCTTCTGCCTCCCATGTGGGGGAATTACCACCGTTGGGGACTAAGAATTTCAAGACAGTAGTTGCAGGGCATTAAAGCAAACACGGGGTATTTCTAAGAATGGGGCTCCGTGCACTTACATAGGCAGAGCCCAGGGGAGCTTGCTCTAAGCACCGTGCACCCCACGTCATGCTGATGCTTCACACACGCAGTGAATGGTGGCATTACCAGCTGGAGCCTAGTTTGCACAACGTTCCTCTGCAGTAGGAATGGATTTGGAGAGGTGGATGTTGTTTCTCAGCTAAGGAGACCCCAGACTGATACTGGGACTTGTATGTAATAGCTGAGAATCACCTGGAACCTAAATTACACAACATTCAAATTATTTTTTTTTTTTTTTGAGACTCTTTATATAGTCGTGGCTGTCTTGGAACTCACTATGCAGACCCGGCTGACCTCAAATTTACTGAGACCCGCTTGCCTCTGCCTCCCAAGTGCTTGGATGAAAGGTGTGGAACACCATTCCCAGCTCACAGTACTCAATTATTGTGCAAGGGTTTTCCCCAAAACCTCAGTTCTGTGTGAACACGGAGGTTCAATTTTCCTGCCCGTCCCCTCTGACATCCGTGCTCACAAACCTACCTGACAAGCAGCTGGTATTTAGCATGGGCTCAGCTTCTGCTGCCTTATTCAATACATGTCTGTCCAAATGCTACAATTATCTTATAATGTCTTTTTTTCCATTCATAGGAAGTTTGAAATGAATGGTCTGGGGACTGGGGCTGTAGCTCAGTGGACAGAATGCATAGCTACCATGCACCACACAAATCAGACTTAGCAGCAAACTCATTGGAATCCCTGCTCTTGGGATGTGGAAGCAGAAGAATCAGAAATCCAGGTCAGCCTATTAAGAAATGTGCTTAAAAATGAGGAGGCCAAAGAGAAGGCTCAGTGGTTAGGAGCACTGTTGCTTTCATAGAGGACCAAGGTTCCAGCCACATGGCAGTTTATAAACATCTGTAACTCCAGTTCTAGAGGACCTGACACACTCTTTTGACCTCCACAGACACCAAGCATCTACATGGTGTGCATATATACCTGTAGACAGGCACCAGACATGCATGTAGTGCACATGCATACATACAGACAAAACGCCAACAAACAAGGAGAAGAGGACAGGGGAATATGCTTTCAGATTGCTGACTTTGCATTTTTCCTCTTGTCCAGGCAGTACTTTCTATGGAGCCTGGAGAAGGGCAACTCCATTCCTGAACTCTTGGCTCAGAACTAGAGCCACCTACATCTTGCAAAGAAAAGTAAGAAGAAGGCACAAGGCTGCTGGGCGGTGGTGGAGTATACCTTTAATCCTAGCACATGGGAGACAGAGGCAGGTGGATCTCTATGAGTTCAAGGCCAGCCTGGTCCACAGAGCAAGTTTCAGGACAGCCAGAGCTATTACACAAAGAAATTTTGTCTCTATGGGACACCGAGAAAGGCATTCAGAAGTCTACTTTATCTAGTATTTAAACTCAATTCTCAAACCAGCTGAGGTGCAAGAACTTGAAAGGATTAAGGACTTCTTTCCAAACCAGGTCTACCCTCTGTGGCTGAGGGATCTTAGGCAAAACACTTCATGCTCTAAACCAGACATGGTGGCACAGGCCTGTCATCCCAGTACTCAGAAAGTAGACATGAATAATTCTTTAAATGCATTAAGAACTTTAGGGATGCCAGGTGGTGGTGGCGCATGCCTTTAATCCCAGCACTCGGGAGGCAGAGGCAGGCAGATCCCAGTGAGTTTGACTACAAAGCAAGTTGCAGGACAGCCAGGACTGTAACACAGAGAAATCCTGTCTCAAAAAAACAAACAAACAAACAAAACAAAAAATAAAAGGGAAGAAAAAGAAAGAAAGAAAAAGAATTTTAGGGAGCTGGAGAGATGGCTCTGCAGTTAAGAGCACTGGCTACCCTCCCAATAGGACCCGGGTTCAATTCCCAGCACTCACAAGGTAGCTAACACCTCCTAGGGATCCAGCACCTTTTTCTGGCCCCCATGGAAACTAGTCATATACACGGTATACAGGTAGACATTCAGGCAAAACATTGTACACATAAATACAAATAACTCTTTAAAAATAACAAAACAATTTAGGGGTTAGGAATGTAGCTCAGTTGGTAGACTGTTTGCCAATCAACCTGAGACCAAGCCCAGCACTGCATAAACTGGTTATGGTGGTTTATGCCTATAATCCCAGCACTAGGGGGTGGTAGAGGCAGGAGGATCAGAATTCAGAGTTCATTCTCAGCCACACAGCAAGTTAAAGGCCGGCCTAGGCTACGTGAGTCCGTGTCCCGGCAACAGCAGAATCAAATGGGGACCTTCTGAAGCATGCATTACTAAGTCTCACGTGTTAGGATGCATGCAGGCATCTGTACTGGCCTGCCCTTAAGATCTCTGAGTTTGAGGCCGGCCTGGTGTACAGAGTGAGTTCCAGGGCAACCAGGGCTGCACAGAGAAACCTTTTCTCTACCCTTCCCCGACGAAAGAAGGAAAGGAAGAAAGAAAGAAAGAAAGAAAGAAAGAAAGAAAGAAAGAAAGAAAGAAAGAAAGAAAGAAAGAAAGAAAGTAAGTCAGTCAGTCCAGCCTGGGTCCGACACAGAGCTGGCAAGGTCCATCAATGTGCTGTGTTATATAGCAGTGTTTCAGTGCGTCTATTTTTCTGCAAGTTACACTACAGATTCATTCATGTCTGTGGATCTGCGTGGTTGTTTTTTGTTTGTTTGCTTTTGGTTTTTCGAGACAGGGTTTCTCTATGTACTCTTGGCTGTTCTAGAACTCACTCTGTAGAACAGGTTGGCCTTGAACTCACAGAGATCCACCTGCCTCTGCCTCCAGAGTGCTGGGATTGAAGATGTGCACCACCGCCACACCTGGCCTGTGTTTTTTTTTTTTTTTTAACAAATGATTTATGTAGTATGTGCTGAATAACTTGGATCTCCTTTCATATATGATTTTTTTTTTTTTTTTGGTTTTTCGAGACAGGGTTTCTCTGTGGCTTTGGAGGCTGTCCTGTAACTGGCTCTTGTAGACCAGGCTGGTCTCGAACTCACAGAGATCCACCTGCCTCTGCCTCCCAAGTGCTGGGATTAAAGGCGTGCGCCACCACCGCCCGGCCATATGTGATTTTTTTTAATAACTTGGATCTTATGGATTTTTTTCTTTTTGTTTTTTTTTGAGACAGGGTTTCTCAGTAGCTAAGAAGCCAGTCCTGGAACTCACTCTGTAGACCAGGCTGGCCTCGAACTCACAGAGATTCGCTTGCCTCTGCCTATCGAGTTCTGGGATTATGCGCTACCACTGCCTGCCTGGTTTGGATCTCACATTCAATGAGTGATATACCCTTTTACCCAATCTATCTTTCCAAACGTCCATCTACCCATCCAGGCCATTCACTCATCCATCCACTTACCCATCTACCCACCCGCTCCTCTAACCTTCTACCCATGCATCATCCATCCATCCATCCATCCATCCATCCATCCACTCATCTGTCTATCCCTCTGCCTTTTCCCATACCCACACATCCATCAACCCTCCCACCCATCCAAGCAATATCCCAAGTGCCTCTGAGGGGCCAGACCTACTAACAGATGAAATCATCCTAGTATTTCATGCTTGCAAACCAGTGGGAACTGGGAAGAAGGCTCAGTAGGTAAAGCACAAGTGTGAAGACGTGAGTTCAGGTCCCCAGCAGCCTCAGAAAACAGCCAGACGTGGTAGTGTGTGTCTGTAATCCTGGTGCTGCTATAGCAGGAAGAGAAGAAGATATAAGAGTCCCTGGAAGCCACGGGCTGGGCTGCCAGAGCAAAATGAGATCATACTTTAGTGCTGCCCCCTAAAAGAGTTTTTTTTTTTCTAAATATAATTGTATGTTACAATGTATATTACAATTGTATATTTACAATGCCTTTTCAAACACCACTAACCATCCCTCTCCCACAGCAAGCACCGAAAGGGTTTGTGGCTTCATTGAAAATAGCACTAGAAGGCGGGTGGTGGTGGTATATGCCTTTAATTCTGGTACCTGGGAGGCAGAGGCAGACGGATCTCTGATTTCAAAGCCAGCTTGGTCTACAGAGTGAATTCCAGTATAATCAGTGCGAAAACTAAAGCCAATAATAATAATAAATAGAAAAGAAAAAGAAAGGATTAAAGACAGACAGATGGAAAGAAAAAGATAGAAAGAAAGAAGGGAAGGAGGAAAGAAGGGAGGGAGGGAGGGAGGGAGGGAGGGAGGAGGGGGGGGGGGAGGGGGGGAAGCGGGAGGGGAGGGGGGGGGGGGGGGGGGGGGGAGGGAA
>NW_026067909.1:1731585-1889335 GCF_014885135.2 Alexandromys fortis | reverse complement strand
TTTTTTTTTTTTTTTTTTTTTTTTTTGTCAGTGTTTTTGGTAGCCTAGGCTGGGTTTAAACTCCCTATGCAGCTAAAGATGACCTTGAACTTCTGATCCTCCTGCCTGTGGTCTAGAGGAGTGTGGGATTATAAGTGTGCACCACCTCCTTTTATGCCAGGTGTTGACGAGTCTAGCCCAGTGCTCACTGCCCCTCCTTCTCTTGGATACCGGCAGGGAGTGCAAAAGCATGATCTAAGGGCAAACCGTGAGAACACCCTATCCCCACTCCCTTTCACTGAGGCCAGATGGACCCTAAGGGTGGAAGGAATGGAATAGGCACTGCAGAATAAGAAGATGGCGCCACCAACGGTGCTGGTGACGGCAGCAGGCACAATGCTTCCTTCCACCTAGTCCAGGCACACCTGCCTTCATCTTGGAGCCATGGGTCTCTACCGGACCAGACCTCTTCATGCAAAGCTAAAACCCTTTCTCCTGAGCCCCAAACAGGAGAGGGAATGGATATCCCTGTAACAAGGAAAGAAACTTTGGAGGGGGGGGGGGGTCTGAACCACGTGCAACCAACCAGGAAAGGTGGAGGTCAACCAGGAAAGATTGGAGAGTCCTTGGCAAAAGAGCTGAAGCCCACAGTATACCCAGTGCCGTTGGGCATTACAAGTCCTCAGAAGCTTGGTTAATGGCATGGCCTGAGAAAAAGCAACACTCTTGATTTAACTCAGACCTAGGCAAAAGAGAATAGAGAGTCTGCCTATTGGGGCAAGATCTTACTTTCCAGTCCTTGCTTGCCTGGAAGGCCAGGCTGGTGCCCAACCTACAGTCATCCCTTGCTCCAATCTCTCAAGCACTGGACTTAACAACTGCGAGCCACCAGCCTAGCCTGATCATAAATACTACGAGAGGGAAAAAAATGTTTGCTGTAACCTTTGTGAACTCATGTTACTTTCTCTTAAATATGAAAGCACATGGAGCTCTTATTTCCAGTCTGTCAGAATTCACCTCTGGCTTTCTCATCAGCACGACTTTGCCAGTGTGCAGAAACTGCGCCTGGGGAGCCACCCTTCGGTAGCTAACTTTGTCTCCTCACCTTCTTTTTCCCATTTCGCAGCAGTGTCTCACTCTGTCACTCAGGATGGACTAGAATTCATGGCGAGCCTCCTGCCCCAGCTAGAACTGCACGTGTGAGCCACATCTGCCTTTGTCTTTCCTGCCCTGTAAAAAAAAATTATTGTAATTTCCAGTGTGTATGCATGTGGTGCTGGGGCTCCAGCCCAGGTCCCCAGGCTTGCAGGGCTGCTGAACAATCATGCCAACGCTGTCTCCCTTCAGTTCCCAGTCGCCACCGCTCTGCTTTTTCTGGTTATGCTTCTTTACTTACCACGTGTAAACGGAGTTAAACATTATTTGTCCTTTGCTTCACTAAGCCTTTTTTTTTTCAACATTCGTCTATACTATGACAATTCAGAATTTCCTCTTTTTAGTGACGTGCATGCATGTGTGTGTGTGGCATGCCCGCGCCACTGCATAGGCCAGGAGAGGATGAGGGTGTCCTGCTCGGTCACTCTCCACTTTTACTGAACTGGGGGCATTTTTTTTCTCCTAGACTAGTTGGTCATCAAGCCCTAGTGACTCTCTCATCTCTCGCCCCACTATACCCCACTCCAGTGCTAGGCAGCTATGCCTGGCTTTCTATCTCAGTGCTTTGGATCTGAGCTCAGGTCTTCACATTTGTGCGGCAAGCGTTCTTACCCCCTGAGCCATCTCCCTAGCCCTTCATTCCTTGGTTTGAGACAGGGTCCCACTATGTGTTCCTGGCTGTCCTGGAACTCATTATGTAGACCAGGATAGCCTTGTACTCACTGGGATCCACCGAACTCTGCTCTCCACGTGCTGGAGCTAAAGGTGTGCAGCACCCCACGCGGCCCTTTATTCGTTTTTAAAGGCTGAATAATCAATAGTCCGTATTTCATTTAGTCATCTGTCACTAATAGACACTGTGCTGTTTTCACCTTTTGCTTGTTGGGGATAATGTTACTATGAATATGGGTATATTCACAACCATTTAAGCCTCTACTTTCAGTCCGTTGGGGACATATAGTCAGAGATGACATTGCTGGATCATATAGCAATTCTATGTTAACTTTCTGAGGAGCCGCCACTCCCACCGTGGGGAACCAGTCACACCCCCATCAGCACTGCACAGGGGCTCCCATTTCCCCACATCATTTCCCCTTCTGCTGGTGACAGTCACCCCAGTGGATAATTAGTGCTATCTTACTGTGGTTTTCATTTGTAGTTCCCTAGTGACTGAGGCTGAACATTTAATGAGAGCATGCTTCTTGGCCATTCGCACATCATCCTCACAGAAGTATCTATTAGAGTCTCTTTATATTTTCAAAATTTAAAAGGGGCTTAGCGGTTAAGAGCATTGGGCTGCTCTTCCAAAGGACCCTGGTTCAATTCCCAGCGCGTACATGGCAGCTCACAACTCAAGTTCCAGTGGATCGGACTCCCTCACACAGACATACACACAGGCCAAAATACCAACACATGTTAATAAATAATTTAACATTTAAAGATTTTTTATTTGAATGTGTATGTATGCACACGCACGTGGGCACCCTTGTAGATCAGAAGAGGGCATTGGATCCCTCAGAGCTGGAGTTGGGAGTGGCTGTGAGCCACCCTATGTGGTTACTGGGAACTGAGATCAGATCCCTCTGGAAGAGCAGCAAGTGCTCTTAGCTGCGTAGCCATCTCTCCAGCACTGGGTTTTTGTTTATTTTTATTTTGTGTGGTGGGCATGTCATTCACGACACATGCATGGTGACCAGAGGACAGCCTGGAGGAGTCAGTTTGCCCTTTGTAGGTTGCCAGGCTCGGGGGCAAGTGCTTTACACACCGAGCCATTGTGCCAGCACCAAAGTATTACCTGTGTCAACACCATCTAGGTGGCTGCCAGATTCGCCTGTCCCAAGGAGCAAGGGATGAACCTGGGACCTCATCTAAGCCAGTCCAGTGTTCTGCCCATTGCGCTGCTTCCCCCAGCCTGGGCTTCATATTTTAAAAAGCAGGCTGTCAGGCAGAAGTTTGGAATAATTTTTAGTTCTGAAATCTTAAGAGGGTCGTGTTTTCCTTTGGTTGTGTGAATTGTGATACATGTGCAGGGGTCTGAGGACAACTTCGTCCACTCTTTCCTTTTCCTTTCACTAGGCATTGGGGATCGAACTCAGATCCTTGGGCTTGGCAGTTCCTTTGCAGACTCAGCCAGCCCGCAGGGTCCACCATAGTATTAAAATGGAATTCAAAATTAGACTGGAGGAAAGCTGAGCAAGCAACTGGAAAAGCCAGCGGGCCACGGTTTCTCGGGAAGAATAAAAGACCACCGAGGGCAAAGATCTGAGAAACAAAGAAGCAGGAGCTTTCACGACCACAGGACCAAGCAACTCATAAGGCAGGAACTGGTGGCACAGAAGCCTGGGGTATGCTGCAAGGTCAGTTTACAAGCAGGTCTTGGGCCCCACAACCTTGAAGTGAAGCTGCTGGAGATAGCAGTGAACTCTTTAGAGGAATCCCTGAGAACACAAAGCCCTGGAAGACGGAGGGGTGGGTGCACACCTGTGAATTCTCTCACCGAACATCGGGATTGTGAGTTACTTCGTGACTGACCAGCCCCAGGCCTTTTAGGGGCACATAAAACCAAGACAGGTATGTTTGAAAGGGACTGTTCCCGCGCTGCCATTCAGAAAAGGTTTGTAAACTAGTTTAAAAACCAGTAGGACTATAAAACAATCATAGAAACCCCACATTGCCGGTCTTGCGGGCGGCATCTGGGTGTGCACTTTAGCAAACAGGTCGAGATAAAGTGCTCAGCGCTGGGTTCAAGGACTCAGAGGCCTCACGCGGCCCACGTCCGCTATAAATTTCTCCGGTCCGTAGGCCACACCGCTAGAAGTGGTTTTCTGAATGGCGGTCCCTGTGACCTTCAAAGTTGTGACATTAGACCCCCTTTTCTCGAACGTACAACCCAACACCTCAATTCAAACGCTAGCACCCCAAAAGATAGAAAAACAATTGCACCCAAGGGCTCTGCTCAGCGTCACAGGGTTCCTTAGAAGCCGCGCGCCTAAAGTCTTGGGAGGCCCTGGGCGCAAAGAGCTGGCTCCCTTCCGGGGATAGCGCTCGGATGTCGCGGGTCATGGCCAAGGAATCCAGCCCAGATGTTGTCTAGGCTCTCGCGGCCGCAGTGCCCCATCCTCGTTGGGAGTCCAGATTCCAACCGCAGAACACCGAGACACTTGTGGACTCGTGAAAGGGCACCGCGCAAAGCGACCCTCGGGACCCCAAGGCCTCAGAGAGGCTGGGGATCCGACCCAAGGGAAGGCTTTCAAAACAGCTCCAGCGACATCCTGACAGCAGAAAGACAAAATTTTTAAATGTGTAAAAACATTTGGCTTCTCGTAGCGAACACACCGCGACAAGTTCCAGTACACAGATCGGTCTCCGCGCGCACCCGCAGCCGGCACGGTCTCCCGGATCTGGGATCGGGGAACGCAAGTGCCCCCTGTGGCCGGCCCGCGCCTGACCTCGCGGGCCTGGGACGGCACCGGTGGCCTGCACAGGGCCCAAGAGGAAGTTGGAGCCTCGGGGCCGAGTAGAGGGCAGGTCAGCTGCGCGGGAGTGGTGGGGGCCCTACCGAGCCGGGGCCACCCGGGGGACCGCGGCGAGGCCCGCCGGAGCTCGCGTCTCCCCACGTGGCGGGCCCCACGTGGAAGGGGCGGAGGAGGAAGGAAAGCGAGGGCGGGTGGCGTCACCGCACCGGCTTCGGGACCCCCGCGCCTCCCCAGAGCCTCTAGGGTGGCGTGGGGTTGGGCCGGGGAGTGTCTGCCTTGCCCGGCCCCCTTGGCTGCCCGCTGCGCCAGTGTGCACTTTCGCGTAGCCGCTAATCCCTGGAGAGAGCCGATTTGTAGTGAGAAGTATCTGTAGGGGCGAGACCGGACCATGTGGGGTTGTGTCATTGGTTTGCAAAGAGAGACCCCGCCTTTGGAAAAAAAAAAGCGAGCGAACGGGGACCCTCACCTCGCCTCCCGCCTCGCTCCTGCGCAGCCAGAGGGCACCGGAGCAGCGGCCCGCGCCGCTTCCGTCCTTCCCTTTCCTTTTCTCTGCGCTTTCCTCCTCCTTCCCGGGAGGAGAAAACAAATAAAGAAGAGCAAATAGCCGGGAGGCGCTCGGCTTCTAGGACCTTCCCTCCCCGGATCCAAGTTGCAGCCAGCATCCTCTGGGGGGTGAGCGCGGCGCGGCGCGGGCCGGGGACCCCCAGCGCAGCCCCCGCCTGGCCGCGGGGCTGGCGAGAGGACGCGCGGCCGGGACGGGGGGGGGGTTGATTGGGAGCCGGTGGGCGGGGGAAGGGGGTGGGGTGGGTGGGGAAGTAGGAAGAGGCTCGGCGGTGACGGGAGGAGGAGGAAGGGAAGGGAAGGAAGGGAGGGAAGGGAAGGGAAAGGAAGGGAGGGGAGGGCGGGAGGGGGTGGGGCGCGGAGCTGGAGAGATTAAGTTTTTGTGTGTGTGTCTCTGTGTGCGTGTGTCATTTTAAGGTGGCTCGGGAGCTGACCAGAGGAGCCAGCGGCGGCCAGAGGAGCGGGAGACCAAGCTGGGAGCCATGCCGCGCTGAGGGGGGGCCCTCACCGCCAGCGCCACCACCACCACCGCCGCCGCCGGGTGGGGTGGGAGGGGCGGGAGCCGCCGCTACCGCCGCCGCCTCCCGGGTGGGCGCCCTTCTCCGTGGACGCCGGCGACCCAGGACGAGGTAAGGGGGGGGGGTCCTCGGGGAGGGCTGGGGCTGCTGCCGCCCCCGCCTCACCTGCGGCCGCTGGCTGGGGCGCCGTGCCCGCGCCTCACTGCGCCACTCCGGGAGGAGGAGGGCGAAGGACACCGGGCCAGCATCCGAGGACATCTTTGGTCAGCGCCCCCGGCCCCGTGTCCGCACGCCGCGCTCGGAGGTGGACGCCCGCCTGGGGGGGGGGATATTGCCCGCCGCCCCTCGCTACCGATTGCGCCTGCTGCCCGCCCTTTGCGCCAGGATTTTTGTTGTTGTGATGAGAGTTGATGAATGCGAAGTAGGCGGTCACCTTCCTTCCCATCAGGATTGGAAAAAAAAAAAGGAAAGAAAAACCCGGAGCGCAGCGGCGTCCGGAGGGCAGCGGCGGCGGCGTCTGGCGGCGGTTTCCTAGGCGCCCCCGGCTTGCTCCTGGAGCCCGGTGGGTACGCGCGCAGGGGCCGCTGGCGATCTTGGACGAGCGCGCGGCGCGCCGCGGGGACAATACGACCGGATCCCTGGGGACCAGGAGTCCGAGCATACCGGGGTGCGGCAGGCCTTGCGCCTATGAGGCGGGCGGGCGGGGGTGGGGGGAGGAGAGACCGGGGTCGGCGGGGACAAGTCGGGGCGCGCGTGGCTCTGGGCCCCTGGGGGCGCGGCCCCTGTCGGCCCGGGATCCCGCGCGGCTCCCCGAGAGTGTAAGTGAGAGGCCGAGAAGGAGGCGAAGCGGATCCCTTTTGTTTTGCCGGCCCGGCATTGTTGGCTCGTTGGGGCAGCCGGGGCCACATCTGCCGCCGCCGCCGCCAGTGGCGCGCGGGGCTCGGCCCGCCAAAGTCGCGGCGGGGCGGGGGGCCGGGGCGGGCTGCAAGGGCGGGGGCGGGCGGCGCGGGCATTTCCTCTGCCCGGCCGCGCTCCCGCGGGCACCACTTCCTCCTCGCCCTCCGCGGGCTGTCCTCGGCGCCCTCGTCCGGGCCGCACTTTTCGGGTGGGGCGAAGCAAAAAAGAAACTTTCGTAGAAGGGGCTGACTGGGGCGCGCCTTGGGCACCAGGCACCCAGCGTGGCGTGGGTACGGCCGGGCCGTCGCGGTCGTCTCCTGTTCATGGTTATGCTCCGTGGAGCCGGACCGACCTGCGGGAAGAGCCTTTCTTCTCCGCCTCGCGCCCTCCCCAGTGCCTCGGGCGACCGGGGCTAGGCAGCGCGGGAGTGCCGGCGCGCCCAGGCCTTGCTCCTGCGGGAGGCCCCGCGGCGTGGCCGGTCGCCTGCAGCCCATGCTGCGCCCAGGGGCTCGGAGGCCGCGGGCCCGAGAGCTTGGCGCGGTCACCGCGGGCACACACTCGCGCGCACACACTCCCTCCGGTGGCTTGCTTTCCGCTGGCGACGATGGTCGCGGACACCAAGGATGCGAGTGCGCGCGTGTTTGTGGTATCCCCCCCCAGCCCCCAGCCCGTACTTTTCCCAGAGGCGGTCCAAGCAGCAGTTGGTTCCAGGGAACCCCCACGTTTGGGGTTTTGTAGAGGAGCGGGGAAATAATTTATGAAATCTCTGCGTGCTTGGAGACTGCTGGCCTACGTTGCCACGCCAGGCTCCCCAGCCTATGGCAAACAGATCTTCCTAGATATTTGCCCTCTTTTTTTTTTTTTTTAAATCAGAAATGGGGGGGGTCTTCTTAGAGAGTCCTCGGTTGTGAGTGACTTGAAGGGTAGGTAAGAGAACTCGATACATTGGAAATTTAAAACGCTCAACACCTTTATTTGCGATTCTTTGGGATGTGAGCGTGTTTATCTGAGGTGGGTAATTTTTGAGGGAACATTGCATTGGGGTGGGGGGTTACAAAAGTGGTTCTGCTTTTTTTAAACTTTGTCGGCATGCATCAACTATGGGACCTCTTTTCGAAGGAGATGGATACCGCCTTCTCTCCTCGTGCTGGGTTCAAAGACAGTTTAGAATTACCTCGCGTTCGGCCTCTGGGGCTGCTGTTTGCCTTCAGATAGATTCTTAAAGAACTAGTTTCCATCTGCTTCTGAGAGTTCTGGTTTGAAACATTTTTCAAAAATACATCTTTTATATCTTGAGTAATGGGATTTTAAAAGGATCTTGCTTTTCCAATCACCTGATTTCAAACAGTACTTCCTAACAGCAATTACAAAGTAATATTTTAAATTCTAATTCAACATTTTTCAGCCCCAATAACTTTAATGAAAAAACAAGGTTTCCTTTTTAATTAACTAAATAGCAACTGTATCTTAAAGTTGAAACGTTGAATATCCTTTTGTCTGGCTCTGACACACTCCTGGAAAAACCCCCAGTGCCCTTTTTATAGCCCCCCAAAGAAAAGTTAATGAGCTAGTAGGTTTCAAGCAAGAAGCAGGTCCTCCCTCTTGCAAAATATGCTTATAGTCGCCATTGAAGTTGAATGTTAGCCGTGAATGTACTAGCCTTTAATGAAACCAGTTTAATCGTTCACAGTTGATCAAGTATAACATGACCAAACAAAGGAAATAAGCCAGCATATTTCTGTAGAGCATTGAAGGGTTTAGTGTAAGTGTTGATGTTGGGTCGCCCCTCCCCCACCCGCCCCAGTTCAAGAGAGAGAGAGGGTTGAAAGCTAGGGGGATTTATGACACTGATTGGTTTTTCTGTGCCCCAGGGGTTGGGGACCAGGGTACGTCTCTGTGGAAAGCAGCCATATTAGAGGGAATTTAAAAGATAGCAAGCAGGTTTGGAGCTAGTTCCAAACCTGACAAGGTGTGTTTTGGTTTCTTATTTGGGGGAAGATACCTAAGGTCAAGGAGTGTGTATATCCACCCTCCCTCCACACACACCTTGTAATGGCACGTTAATAAGGGGGAGTGGAGGGCAGTGCGGTGTGCCCTGCTGAGGGGACCTCACTACCACGTGAGTTATTTACGGTTTCACTTGGGAGCTTTGAAACTGGCCCTTGAATGGGTGTTCTTGTGGGGGAGGGGCAGGGTAAATTACCTTTTCTTCGCTGTGATTAAAAAAAAAAAAAGCCTTTGTCCCTCACATGCATTTCCTTGCTAAGCTTGAGTTGCAGTTTGTGTGGGATTTAGTCGTCAACTTAAGTGAAGAAATTGAAAAATGCAAGAGTGTCACTTCAGAGTTAAGAAAGTTAAAAAGTTTAGACAAAAAAAAAAACAAACACTGCCACTGTAAAAAAAAAAAAAAAAAAAAAAAACCAGCACCGGTGACATACTTTGTGAAATATTTTGGCCTTTTAAGACTCAGGCACACCTGTTCCTGTCCCCGCTGAGTGGTTTGCTTTCCCTGGCATTGTTAATGTGGCCCTTGTACACAAGATGAAACAGTAAAACTTGCTGGTGGAATAATTATTAACTACTCCATCCGTTACCCTTTCAGGGAATAATCAATAACTTCACTCTTGACTTGAAAAGCTCCAAACAGAAATTCTACTCCTGTACGTCTAGAAAGTGCTTTAAAGAAAAATTGAATTAGTGAAACACACAAGTGGCAGCAGCAAAAACTATGAAAACCTACACGTACCGTTTTTCCTTGTTCTGAGAAAGCAGTTGGTAAACGTTGGTATACTGAACCAGCAACGTGTTGAATTTAGACAAATATTGTCACTGGGGAGCTTTAAAGCAGTAAAGGAAAGTGAGTCCAGAATGGCTTGTTTTGTTAACCTTTTTTTTTTTTTTTTTTTTTTTTTTTTTTGAGACAAGGTCTCTACATAGCCCTGGGTGTTATACTGTTATGGAGGTCACTGTAGACCAGGCTTAGAACTCACAGGGAGACCTGCTGGCTTTTTCCTCCCACATCCTGGGATTAAAGGCTTGTGCCACCACACCCTGCCTTTCCTATTCTTATTATTGATTTTTTTTAAAGGACATCCAAAAGGACACCTTTCAGGGAGGGCTCCTGCTGCATTGTGGGGTGTGTGTGTCACCCTGGCATCATGAGTCATTTTCGAAGGCAAAGTTATCTCCCTCCCCTCCCCCATATTCAGTGCTTTTACTGAGTGGAAAAAGAATTTTTTTTTTTTTTTTGGAAAAAGAAATTTAAAGAGTTTACAGCATTGCTAGAATGGTGGCCCCAGCTGTCATTTTTTTTTTTTTAAACCACCGTCACTTCACAGAGGGACTGTCATGTATGTGAGTTCAGTCAGGGTCCCACTGGTAATTATCAGCTGACAGCAGAAGGCCAAGAGTCGCAGGTGCCTGGTGCAGGCCACATGGCAATGTAAGCATTCACACAGCACAGGGTTGGGAAGGGATACTGCCCATTGCTGGGTATAAACAACTCAGTTAAATTTCCATGTCCAGCTGATAACACACTTTTTTTTTTAGTCTTCTAAAAAGTATAGTGAGTTGGGCGGTGGTCGTGCACACCTTTAATCCCAGTACTGGACAGAGGCCGGTGGATCTCTGAGTCAGCCAGGTCCACGCCTGGAAACCCCCACTCCTACCAAAAAGAAAAAAAATACTGTACTTTGACCCTTTGCAAAGAAGTCCTTGTCTTTAATAGCGGTGACACCTTTTGGTGACATCTTGGGATATCTTACTAATTAATAGTCTTTCTATGAGCTAGTAGCTCAGGGATGCTCGGGAAGTTTGTGCTGAAAAGTTTTTGGGGTACAGGAATGCTTTGTGGGTGTGCAGGTGAGCATGTGTGTCCTTATTTACTTCAGCTGCGATTTCAAGTTACAGCCCCCCTTGGAAAGCAGGGGAAACTTGAGGCTTTCCCCATCCCTATCTTTTGAAGCTAATTTTTATCCCCGTCTGGATTTAATGGAATATGTGTCATAGAGCCATGAAAGGTTTTTTTTAAGCCCTATCTCCTCATTTAGAAAATTATATTTAATAATCGCCAAAAACTTCAGAGCCATTTTTAAAGGTTTTCAGTGGCTCTTTTGATCATGGTTTAATGAAGAGTATCCAAAAGCCAGCAGTGTGATGCTAATGATGGTCACAAATGACTGTTTGGGCCCAGTCTGGAGTTTGCTCTTAGAT
This sequence comes from Alexandromys fortis, assembly GCF_014885135.2. Classification (NCBI taxonomy): domain Eukaryota; kingdom Metazoa; phylum Chordata; class Mammalia; order Rodentia; family Cricetidae; genus Alexandromys; species Alexandromys fortis. The sequence goes on along the minus strand of NW_026067909.1, from coordinate 1,878,537 downwards.
GTCATTATTAATGCTGAGGCCTAAATTATGGTTGCACTTGGGCATTCAGAACCTCTCCTATGAAAAGAAGGGCTGTGCTCATTGTGGAGAGGGGGGATTCACAGATGAATATAGAGTGTAGAGTGCGAGAGAGCCAGGCCATTGTTGGTGTGGAATGCTGACAATGGGAGCCAAGGGGCAGTTTTGCCTTCTGCAGGAGAAGGGAACGAGATGGGAACCAGCCTGGCATTCATCTGCCTTGGTCAGGCATGGAAATTTGGCCAGCTTCCCTTCCTGAGTTTTTCTTAGAAGGTGGTCCTACTGGACTCCTAGGGAATGCATGCTTTGGCTTCCTAGCAATCTGCATTCTTTTTTAGGAAAGATTACAAGAGCAAATAGAAGCGTTTCCAAGAAAAGCGTTAAGAATCCAAACTTCGTCTTCCCCCTCCCCTTTCAGATTTGGTATTAGGAGAACAATATATATATATATGCTAGACACTGAGGCCACTGACGTCCCAGGAAGGAGCTGTGTTTATTTTTAATTCCTCCCTGTGCCTTTAGGGACAGTCACTGTAGGGCCCGTTGGTAGCTCCTATTCTTTCTTTAAAGGTCTTCTTGCGTTCTTCATTTTCAAAGCCTTCCCTCCTCCCACTTCCATGTGGGGCCCATGATGGCTCAGGTGACAGGCATTCCTGGTACCTCGTAAAAGCCTCCATCCAAACTGTAATCGTGTGGGTAATTGTCTATTCCCAGGGCTGCTTCTATTTGGTGTTTAGCAATGCGCCGTCAGAACGTGGAGGCCCCTTGGCAGTTTCCATCCATACCTAACTAGGTCTCTAGTGGGTGCTTAGAAATGCCCTGCTTTAGCTGTGACCTAACTCAGATTGAACAGATGACTCCTAGAATGGACTGAAATGCCATAGAAATTGTGATAAAACGGTTGGCTTCTGACTGATGGGGCCAGCAGGCATGTTAGTTTTATAGGGAATTATGACTTCTGTCCTAAAGTAATAATAGCACTTTCTTTCCCCATCCCCCAAGCTAGTGCCTCAGTACCTGGTGCCTACATTTTTTGCCTTGGTCAGTGGCCAGGAGAAGCCCTGGTAAAGGGAGGGAGGTGCTTTTTATTCATTCTGCTTATAAAAATCCTTTTTACTTGTAAACTACAGAAGGAAATACACTTTATTTGCCCTATGTTATATTTTGGGGTCTTGGCTCATGTTGTAGCACAGGCTAGGCTTGAATTCATTCCTGGTCAGTGCCATGTAGTGTACCACCACACCTGGTTTATGTTGTTGGATTTATTTATTTATTTATTTTTCTGGATTCTGGTCAGCAGAAGTGTGCTTCTTGCATTACAACATCCTGACTCAAGACTGAAATTGCCTGGTTTAAAGACTTTGCTAGGAGAGAGAGCGGCCGTGGCTCTGTGTATTATGGGAGGCCCTCCCTCTCTGAGGATGTGGAATACAGCGCCAGGCCTTGTAAGTTCATCCTCATTGTGGCTCTCTGCTCCTCTCATGCTTGAAATTTGGCCTCCAGCTATCTCGCCAAGCTCAGGACAAACAAAACCTCCATTATTGGAGTCATGGAATCCTAGGAAGTTTGTCTGGAAGGAACTAAGAGACCTGGCTTATGACCTAGTGGGGTACTTTGTTGTACTCCTTGGTCCTATTATGACAGTTTAAAAAAAAAAGAAACACCTTTATGGAAGCAAGCGGCATAATAGAACCTGGAAGTGTATTTACTGTGCCTCGTCTCAGCCCAGAGGAGAGTACTGGGAGGGGTAGGAGGAGCAGGTGAAGTGAAAATGACTCGCTGGAAAGAGGGTCCCTGCACCTTCCCTTTAAGTGAACCCTAGTTGCTGATGGAGAATTTTAGTGTGGTCTGCCCGGTAGTCCAGACAAAGCGTGCTTCTCCACTGCTAGGAAAGGTGGGAGTAATGCCCCTCGCACCCTGAAACTCTGGCGTCCCACCTGAAAGCCAGGTGAGCAGGGCCGAGAGAGCTCTGAAAACCAAGTCTCAGGGGATGGTTAAAGGAAAGAAGTTAACTTTCTGAACCCTCAACCCCCACTTCCAGCCCAACAGTGCCCTCGGCGATCACGTGGCCTGGTCTTACTCAGGAACCCAGCTAATTCCACGAGAGAGGGGGTGCCGTTGTTGGAGCTGGCAGACCAGATGGGACCGGACCGTGGAGGGCTGCCGGCAATGGCAAAACTTCAGTGACCACTGGGGTCCGAGTTTGGCTACTAGTTTCCACACACCGGAGACCCAGGTGGAGGCCGCGGCTAATAGGATTCCTTAGGAAGATGCCATTTCATTTTCTTGACGAGTGTGGTGGATGACAGGTATTTTCAAAGTTTTGTTTTCCCTGCCTTCTCCAGAAGTTCTACCAGTCTGTGCCGCTGGCTGGATAGCTTGCCTGCCTTTGGGGAAGGCTGGGGCAGGTGGCTCGTGTGGGTGCCATGGTCAGATACTGGTGATGAAAGTCATTTGGGAAAAGTGGTATGGAGTGCATCGGAAAATCATATATGCATATGAGTGTCTACAAGTAAGAATTTTTTTTATCTTAAAAAGTTTACAGCCATTAATCTTAACGAGGCTTCTGCGAACTGGGTAAATACAGTAATTTCGGTGTATTTGTGAGAAAGAACTACTGAGTCGCTTCCTCCAAGTCACGAAGGGCTTGGTTTTTTTTTTTTTTGTTTGTTTTGTTTTTGTTTTTGTTTCTTTCTCCTTTAGTTCCTGCAGAGCAGAGTTGGGGAGGTGGATCGGGCCACCCGGGACTCTGCTTTGTGCCCAGCCGGACACCGGGACGACTTCCGGTGTCCCGCGCGACCTTCCAGGCGTTGAAGAGAGGGGCTGGGTCTGAGAGCAAGGCCTCGGCCACACCTGGCCCCGCCCCTGGGAGGGGGCGGGGTCTGTCTGAGGACCCAGGGGAGGAGGGAGGGAGCCTCTTCACGGTTAGGCTTTCTGGGATCCCAGGACCCGAATCACACACAGGTGGCTGCTCGTCCCCGGGGTGCGTGCACCTGGAGGCCCGCCCGCCTGTCTCTGCGCCCGGGATGGGGCGCCTGACACCCGGAAAACTACCCTTGCCCACGCCTTTCACTTGCTAATCCGAACAGCAGGGAAGTCCTTAGGTGGTGGCCGTGGACCCTGTTTCCCAGCCCCCACTTCCTTCATCCTGCTGGCTTCTCTCTCACCAGCTGGCCTCCCTGGCGGGGATGGAGCTGCCGAGTGACTTTGAGAGACTTTGAGGCGGGGAGGACGCCTAATTGAGCCTCCACCTTCAGCTCTACTGAGCCAGGTGTATGGCAGGACCTGACCCCACTTCTGCCCACAGTGATCCTGGCCTTTTAATGTTCCGGGCTTGGATCGTGGTGTCTCTGGCTCCTCCAGTGGGCTTACAAGGAGGTTCGTTGATAGACTGCCGGAGGGCGAACGCCCACAGGGGCACTATGCTTACTATGGACTTGTGGTGTTTTTTTATTTGTACCACAAACAGGAAAATAGGGCTTGACACAAGTTAACTGTCGGGATCGAGGTCTTCTACCATTACCCCAACAGCTGGGGTGTTCATTATGGTGGCAGTTCTGGGGCCCCGAGGCTTATGATTGGAGGTGCCTGGGCATTAAGAGGCAGCAGGATTTCTGAATTGGGGGTTGTCCCTGGTGAAACAGTCTGAGTGCTTGGCCTTCTGTCTTTGAAGACTTCATAACCTCAGAACTCCTTGCAGCATTGTTTCTTTTGGTAGAGTAACAATTGGATTGCGAACATCTGTTGAATCTTCACTTGTATCTGGCTGTGACTGGTCTACACTAGCCTTTGAGTCTCCCAGGGTGGAATGATGGCTGACCGAGGAAGTGCTTTGAGGTGACTTGCCTGTGATCTGCCCACAGAACTGGGACCCTGAAGTATGAAAAGTTCACACTTCCTGGTCCGGGGGACCTTCCTTCTCCCTGGGTGGAGCCTCCTCCCACCCTCTTTTGCTCTCTGCCTTCAGAGCAGAGGGGAGGAGCAGGTTCTATGTTCTTCCAGAATTCAGTCAGACAAGACTTCACAGAAATGATTCCATCTCTCCCTGCCTCCACCACACAGGTTTCCCAGAGCTCCTGGAACTGAGACGTTAGGCCTGTTTCCATTTTGTTCTTTGGATGATCTTTTCGTTAGAGTAGCACAGTCTAAAACAGGGAGTGCTCTCTGTAGGCTCTCCGGGCCTTTAAAAGTTTATTGCACTTAAAAACATTTTAAATCAATGTATTTGTGTGGGTGCGGGGTGGGGGGAGAATCAAAGTGTGTAAGTGTGCATCACCACCTGCTGGTGGTTCATTGCACTTTTGTGCTGGAGCTCTAACACGAGCTAGGCAAGCACACCCCTTTTCTCCCTGAGATGCGCAGGCTGGCCCTAATACTCTGCGTCTTCAGTTGGCTGAGTATCTAGGGTTCCAGCTGCTCAGTCTCCTCTGTACTTTAAAAATAACACTTATTTTTATTTCATGTGTATGGGTGTTTTGCCTGCATGAAAGTCTGTGCCCACAGTACATGCAGAGGCCAGAAGAGGGCACCTGACCCCCTGGAACTGGAGTTAACGGATGAGGTTTGTAGCTATTTATTACCTGTGCGTGCTGGGAATTGAACCTAGGTCCTTTGGAAGAACAGCCTCTTAACCATTGAACCATCTCTTCAGCCACTCTTTGCTGTAATTTGAAAGTGACTTATCAGGCCTGGGAGGTCTCTGGGAGCTTGTGACTGTGTGGATAGAATTCTCTCTGGATTGTAGACTCGCTGTGGACCTCTGTCTGCCTCACTCCCCTAAAATCATGTGCCCCAGGATGACAACTAACTGCTGGTACTTAAGGACAGGCCTCACTGTCAGTAGTTAAGACTTGAATTCCCATTCTGTAGGCTGGGTTAGCATGGTCTCAAGTCTCCTCAAAGCAGGCACCACCATTCTAGGGAGTACCCATGGGGGGGTGGCTTGATTGGCATGAACCTGACATTCCACTGTTCCTCAATTTCTGCACATAGATACTTGGAGGAAGCTGGGCAGGGGTCTACCCCCTTCCCTCCCGGAGGATGGGATGGTCTTTCTGCTCAGCTCCTGTAAAACCAGTGCAAACTTCTTTCAAGGAAGTTCTAGGTTACAGCCTTGGATTTGTGTAAAGCTGGCCTTAGTCAGGGATCTGAGTGAATTCTCCAGAACAAAAGGATTAGTCTTCTTTTCAAAGTGGCTACCAGAACTGAGAAGGAACGGCACGAAGTTGGGTGTGTCCTAAAAAAAAAATCCAGAGCCTCGCCCCGCCCCTCTGGTGATTAACTCACCTCAAAGGCACCTAAGGCAGGAGCTCTGGACCTAAGGTCCCCTTATGGTGGGGATTTTCCTGAAAAACAGGCTTTCATTCAAAGAGTACCTTCCTGCTCTGCAGCCCTTTCTACCCTGTGGAGAACAGGTGTGGGCCTGTGAGCCGGGGAAATCCCTTTAGTTATGCTGGGGAGGGGGTATGAGCCTCAAAGAGCTGGGGCTGGGGACACAGTAGGTTGGACCCCGACTGCGGGTGACCTGTTGGAAGGTGTCTCTTTAACAAATTACTCGTTTACCCTGGTGCCCTGGCTCTGCTCCAGCTTGGGTAATGATTATATTACTGTCTGTTTTAAGGTCCCCTTCCCCCCCAGTTTTCAGACAGACCTCCATTGTACTTTTACAGAAGAGGTCAGTTGCAGATGGGAGGAGTGCGGATTCTGTGTTGGCTTCAACTGTACACAGGTAGAGGTGACGGATGGGCCGTGAGAAGATAAAAGCCCCCTCTTTTAGATGGTTTGCCTGGAAGGTGGGCACAGCTGAGTCTTGCAGACAGCTGAGCACGAGTATGTTCCCCTGACTTCTGTGGTTCTCCCAGCCTTTGCTGGCTGGCTACTGCATGTAATCTCGTGGGCGGCCATTCCCCGACAGCCGCAGTTCCAGGTGGGTCTGGGGTGCAGGAAGTACGTACCCCTGGCTTGCTTCAAGGCATCAGGAGTCCTTTGCCCTGCAGAAAAGCCACCGAGGCTGGCACCTGTGTTAACTCCTTCACTACAGGGGAGGTGCAAGGGGCACCCTAGTCTCCTAGTCCTCTGTCTGGTGTTCCCATCCTGTGTGTGTACAGTTCCTTTTGTTTTCTTTGGTCTTTCACAGCGTTGATTTGGGGATGAAGACCCCTATCCCTTACCCTTGAAGCATCCTTTCATTTCTCGACTTAATGGAGGATTAAGACTGTGATGTAAACCGTGGGCCACACACCTTTATATCCCAGTATTCAAGAGGCAGAGGCAGGCAAATCTCACTGGGATAGCAGATTGGCTTTGCATGTCTAAGCGGGTTTCTGATCTAGGCCCTTCAGACCCTGGACATGGCCCCCAGGGCATCTCTCTGTGCACTACCAGGTACTGACAAAGCACCCATTCAGTATGAGCCAGTATGAGCCAGGCTGAGCATGCATGTCTTTATGAAGTGAATAGTGAGATTCCAGTTTTAATCCTCTCTCTCTTTCTCTCTCTCTCTCTCTCTCTCTCTCTCTCTCTCTCTCTCTCTCTCTCTTTCTCTCTCTCTCGTTTTTCTTTTTAAAGACAGAGTCTTGCTGCTTAACCCAGTCTGGCCTTGAACTCTTGACCTGCCTGCCTCAGCCCTTTGAATGCCAAGTTCATTAGGCCGATTCCAGTTTTAGCATGAACTGCTCCCTCTAGGCAGTGCCACTCCTCTGTGCTGCCCGTCAGGTTCCAGGTGTGAGCAGAAAGGGTGTGTGCATGTGCTACTGTGGAAGACACTCTTGTTACCTCCAAGGAGCCCTGCCTGGTCATTTCACGGACTGACAGTTTCTTTGTGCTTATCAGTTCATGACATTCAGAATTTCATTTGGAGATAGTCCTTGAAGATGCGCTTGGAAAACTGGGGTCTGTAGTGCAAGAGTGAGTGTGTGTGTGTGTGTTTGTGTGTGTGTGTGTGTATTTAGGCCATGCATGAGTCAGAAGGTCCTTCAGCAGATTATGAGAGTGTGGGTAAGCCCCTATGATGCTGATGCCTGTGGCATTTGTATAGTTGGTTCTATTGCCACTGTGGTTTTGGCGGTAGCCCCAGAGGGAGGAACATCGAAGTTACAACAGCACTAATAGAACTGAGAATGATAGGTTGTCTTCTCACCTGCCTTGCTTGGGTTTTATGTAGTATTCTAGTTCCCTTCTCCCTCTACATTGCCGACTGGCATGGGGGTGGAGTTAGGGGTCTCCCAGGAGCACAGAGAGGCCCCCTGGGTGAGTGCCAGGAGCTTTTAACCAAGGAGCCCTTGCTCTCCAGGTTGACCTATGCATGTTGGGTTAAGAAACTGGCTGTGGGTTTGGTGGTTTTCACATGAGTGACTCCTGCAGTCCCCAGAGAGGACCTGATGGCTGGGTGGTTCCAGAGAGGCTGGCTGCCAGAGCAGGGGGATCCCCGGGGCACCCCTTCTAGGAGTCCTTCTCCTGGGCCCTGCATGCCATCGTGTTGGACAACCCCCAACATCTGTATTTTTAGCAAACTCCTCCAGGTGGTTCTCCCTGTAGTCAGCCCAGAACCTGCCAACCACACACAGTCTGTCTTTCTTTAAACACAAACCACTCCCCCAGCGCTACACCCACACACTTGAGTCTGGTTATTGAACATTTGGCATGCAAACGTGGTTGAAAGAAGGTTTTATATAGCTTGAATAACCCCCAGATTGAATGAATACATTTGAAGTTTGAAGCTTGAAGCATGTATTTGTGCCTTTCTGTCTTCTTTTTAAACGCCTCTAGAACATCACCAGACATTCCTAGGAACCTGAGAGGAAGTTGTGTGTGTGTGTGTGTGTGTGTCAGTCTGTTACTCTTGGGGCTGGTTTCACAGGCAGATGGACTTGACATTGAACTGTATCTGTGCACAGCAGTGTTTATTCAGATGAAGCTGCACTGAGAGTCATGCCACAGCATGCTAGCAAGGAAAGAAACTTAAAGGCTTGGCTTGGCAAAGTCCATCACGAGTATCACCCATCAAAGATGGATGCATGAAGTCAGCTTGTTTGTTTTGAGACAGGGTCTCACTAGCCCAGACTGGCCCGGAACTTGTGGCAGTCCTCCTGCCTGAATTACGCCCCCCACCCCAGTGTAGATAAAAGCCACCATGCCCTGTTTGGAAGTTGATATGCTTACTCCTAGCTGATGTCAGTGTTAACATGTATGAATTATAGGCACTTTCACCTCTGCCTACAAACCCAAACTACCTTTACCTACCTACCCGTGCAGATAGCACTGCCTGGTAATAATACCAGGCAGTAAGCAGGTTTGGGAACAATACCTTCTATTTAGAAAGGACACCCCAGCACGGGAGGCAGAGGCAGGTAAATCTCTTGAGTTTGAGGCCAGCCTGGGTTACACAGAGAATTTTTGTCTCAAATGCATTTTGTTTTTATTTTTTTCATGAGACAGTCTCACTGTGTAGGACAGAATAGCCTTCTGTAACAGAGACTGAATTTACTGTTTCCAAGGCTGGTTGGTGGATCCCTCCCTCTCTCCTTCCCTCCCTCCCTTCCAGCAAGGTCTCATGTAGTCCAAGCTGGCCTTTTAATTTAACTCAGTATTTAACTGAGGTTGGCTTTAAACAGATTCTCATAAATGCTGGGTTAAAAACATATCGGTACACCCAGCTGCCCGCCTTGCATCTTTCTTTTCTTCTTTGAAAGATTTATTTATTCTGCTTTATGTGAATGAGTGTTTTGCCTTCCTGCATGTATGTGCATCATGTGTATGCTTTTTAGATACCCTAGAACTGGGATTCCGGGTGGTTGTGACCCACCATATGAGTTCTGGGAATTGAACCCAGATCCTCTGGAAGAGCAGCCAGTGCTCTTAACTGCTGAGTCTCTGGTCCTTACCTTGCTTTCTGTTTGGACAGATGCCTTGTCACCTTATTTTTTACTAACAGCCCTGTGTGACGTAGCATGGGACGGTGGTTATTTCCCACTTTCCACCCTGTCAAAGCTTCCACCCTGGCCTCACAGTTCTGGAAAAAGTGAGACCATGAGGTGGGTACTCCACTGGGGCCACGCTGTATAATACAGAGTGGCTGTACTATAGATAATGTGGGTCTAGGCATGGGTTAGTGCATATTTGAAGGCGCGCGCACATGTGTGTGTGTGTGTGTGTGCGCTTGCATGTTGAGTTTATCCAGTTGAGTCTCGAGCCTCTAGTGATAATTTCCTGAATTCACAGGGGACATGAACTTAACTAAAAGGGTGCTCGTAGGTGTCTTGAGATGAGGGACAGCATAAGGGACCTCAGCTTGCTAGTGTACAAGGTTGGTAACTGGGACCTTGGACAGGAAAGTGCGGATTAGCGGCTTTCTGGGTGCTGACTGAGAGCCCTTGTAGCCATGGCCTGAACTCTTGTTGCCTGACTCACTCACTGAAGCTAGGGTACATTAGGGACACCCAAAGAAAAAACAAAGGGCTAGCCTGCTTGATTATCTGGAAAGTGGGATCTTTGGGACCCACCAATTTCTTTTGGGGGGCTGCTTTTGTTCCACCAAAACAATGACTTCGTGGTGTATGGTGTTTATGAAGTCTGGCACACCTATCCGCTCTCATCCAGACATCTTAATAGAGATGAAGTACAGAATAAAGCCAGTGCGTGAGCAGAGCTACTCCCATAGGCAATATTGTAGTTTTAGATAGTCTAATTATGTTTAGTGCACGTCCCAGTTAAACAGTTAGGCATCACTGTAGGAAAAGCTTTATAACTTAGTAAATCAGACAAAAATAATGTCCAGTGTTGGGTGTCACATAAGGTTACTGAACATGCCTATCTGACCCGATGAAAACCAGGCAGAGCTCCTACCGTGTGCTTTAGCTCCATCCAGGAGGGCAGCTGGAATTGGGACAAGAGGTGGGGTCATCCCCAGGCCCAGAGCTGTAGTGGATAGGCGCACTGGGAGAAAAGGACATACTTGGTTGTCTTCTGCAGTGTTGTGACCAGGACCATCATCTCCAGGTGTGTGCTCCAGGTACATGCACGCTGGGCCAAAGACCCCACCTCCCTGGCATTAGGTTTCATGTGGGGTGTGTGTGTGAGTCTCTGGAGCATAAGGAAGGAGCCTTGGGAAGGGATGTCTGGAAGTTTTGACTTCATTTGAAGAGGATGGCAGGCTGCTGAGATGTTGCTGTCCCTAGGGCCTGGGAATGCAGCTCGGTTGATAAAAGTGCTTGCTTAGCATGCGTGAAGCTCTGGATCCGATCCCCAGCACCACACAAACCCCAGAAAGGTTGGCGCATGCTTGCTGTTGCAGCACTTGGGAGGTGGAGGCAGAAGGATCAGTCCTCACCTATATAGTGAGTATGGCAGACAGCCTGGGCTGGCCTCACACCTAGGACTACTCACTCTGCCTCTGCCTGAGTGCTGGGATTAAGTGTGCTTCCAAACACAGCTGAAGTTACCTCATATAAAAGCCATTGCTGTACCTGGGAAAATGAATCAGTGGGCTTCCTTACAGGGCGCAAATCTAACGTGGAAAAGCTGTAAGCACTGGTGTGCAGCTTGTGGTCGGGAAAGACGGGGAAGAGCATTGGGATGCACCCGGCTGTAGTTGTGGGGTGGGCAGAGAGGGTGAACTTGTCTTTGGACTCATTTGTACTTAGGGTGTCTTCCTGCTTACAAGTGGAATCGCAGTGTGAGGTATCTGGAATCCCAGGGGCGATTGGTACCCTTAGGTGCAGGGCATCCCTGGGAGGCCGTGGCACTCTTTGGCCATTTTGCTTCGGGAACAGTGGTTGGATTGCGTGGCACAGGACTCCGGGGTATTCTAGTTGTCAGGTGGTGCCTGACTTGTGCTCACTGGCCAGGTCCATGACGTTGGATACTGAGGGTAATGTCTTCTAAGAGAGGACTGCTGTATGTCAGGTGCTGTTCTGGGCCTTTGGAGCCGTGTCCTGTGCTCATAGGACCTTGAGAGCAGAGAGAGGTGTGGTGTGGTGTGTGGTCTAGTTCAGAACATGGCTAAGTCGTGGCTGAAGATTAGCTTAATGAAGCCCAGGTTCATCCCATGGCCCTATTGCATCCTGCCAAGAAAGGGCTGACCTGAGACCCTCGGCTCAGGTAACTCAGGGGCTGGTGGTTTTTACCTCATACATGCTTTTTCTAGATGTCTCCAGAAGGGGGACAGCGTTGGATTTTCCAGTGGAAGTTTACTGAGGGTCCTGATATCAGTAGGCGGTTCCTCCAGCAACTTAGCCCAGCCAAGAAAGTGGGACTTAGTTAGATACCACTGAGTTTGGAGTGGGGATAAAAAGGGCGTGTGCTGCACCAGCTGTGAAGAGGTTAGAGCTGAAAGGGACTCGTGGACTTGTCATTTCCCTGGCCATGAAATTACCAGAGTTAGCCCAAAGATTTCCCCCACTATGTTGTTTGTAGCATCACTGTCAGTCTGCGAAGAATCTGCAAGTGTTTTCCAAACCCCTGCTTCTGTGGTTGGGCTCCCCTTAAGTGCTTTCCAGGGAGCTGGGGCGGGGGGGGGGGGGGGGGGGGGGAGGGTGGGGGTTGTTGGATGGTTGCAGGACCAGACTGTAAGGCCACTGCTGAATTAATGAGCTTTGTAGTTGATCCCACAAAGTCATTGCTGTTACTCATTTTTTTTTTTTTTTTTTGGTTTTTCGAGACAGGGTTTCTCTGTAGCTTTGGAGCCTGTCCTGGAACTCCCTTTGTAGACCAGGCTGGCCTCGAACTCACAGAGATCCGCCTGCCTCTGCCTCCCGAGTGCTGGGATTAAAGGCGTGTGCCACCACCGCCCGGCCACTCATTTTTTTTTTAAAGGGTACCAACTCCCTGCAATGTCATGTAGATATACTTGTAGACAGTAGAGCTTACTTGTACTGTGCAATTCTGCAAGATTTGCAAAATGAGATTGGTTCTGTGCTTTGGAAAACATTGTTTTCCCTGTTTGCCTCCCTGCAGGCATGTGGAGGTCAGAAGACAATTTTCAGGACCCAGTTCTTGCCTTCCACCATCTGAGATTGAAGTAAGGTAGTCAGGCTTGGCTGCAAGTAGGTACCCTTCCTTGTCCACTGAGCCATCTTCCTGAGCCGAGTCGCTTCTTTTTGTTAGCAGAAAGGCTTAGGAAGTTAACAGAAGTTGGTAGACATTCTTGCAAAATAGGCTGGGAGTTTCTGGGTCCTTTATAAAATGACCAAGGATCGTGCATGCCCACAAGGATAGCCCAGGCACAGCAGATGGACATGCCTGGGTGACCTCCCACTGGTGCCGTGCCAGGCATGCCTAAGACTTAAGGACACACTTTGTCTCATACTAGACAACTAGCATTAAAAGCCTGCCACTGAAACCCGAGTCTTGTGTGCCACATTAAGCCACCTGTCACCTCAGAGTACCCTCCCATCTCAGATGAGCAGTTCTGGGTTCTCACACTTGAGAGCCCGGTGCATCTAAGGCCATGCCACGATCCTTGGGCTCCCTAGGGACACAAAACAGCTGCTCACTTGCCTTTCCGCAACCTCACCACAATGTCCCGCCAGCCCCTCTTGGAAGGGCCCGGGAACACGTGTCTGTTCTGTCTGCCATGGCTGCAGGTCCAGAGGGAACTGCCACTGATTGCCAGGACACTGGCTGCTTCATGCCCTCTCCTCTTCTCTTTGTCCGTCCTTGGTTTTGGAGATAGCTGGGTTGTGCCTTGCTCACAGTCCTGGGGCTGCTTGCCTTCCCAGGACTCCCTGGGTGGCTCTCTGTTTATTGACGGTAGAGGCCAGCTGGGCCAGCTGCCCTCCTGTGGTTAAGGAGTGTGGTTTGTGAAAAGCCCAGGGAACTGGAGAACTTCCCAGGTGGGAAGGTCAGCCAGCCACATTGAGCCTTTGCAGGTAGTACTGAGTGCCAGAGTGAAGTCCCCATGAGTCCCAGGTGTCCAGCCCTAAGTCCCTCATCGCTGGTCCCCGTGTGTATACGGACCCATTTTTAAGAAAGAGAAAGGAGTCTGTGCTCTTGAAGCAGCACAGTGAGACCCTGGGTCACTTGCCCTGTTGCACTCTGGGGTGTGAGATAGTTTTAAATATATTCTCTTACTTTCATCTGTTTGGGAAACATCTCTGGGGTTTTCTTGTTTGTTTGTTTGTTTTTCAAGACAAGGTTTCTTTCTCTGTGTAGTTCTTATTGTCCTGGAACTCTGTAGACCATGCTGGTCTTAATCGCAGAGATCTGCTTACCTCGGCCTCCTGAATGCTGGGGTTAAAGGCATGCGCCACCACTGCCTGGCTATGAGTTTTTAAGATGAGTGGGAATCACTGGCTATTGCCGGAACCATCTTTTTAAGGTTCATGACCGTTTCCCCTCTTCACAGGAATCAGACCAGTCCAGGACTGGGGAGCTACCTCTCACTGACCCAGTGTTACCCTTAGATGTGTGGGGAGCTGAGACCAAAAGTGACCTGTATTCCTGCCTTAGACTAATGCCTGTACGTCCTTGAGTTCTTAGGGGTGGTCGCCTGTCTGAGGCGCTCTGCAGGGAAGGTACAGAGACACGGCTTAGAGAATTCAGGGTTCGGAGCCTGAGACTGTAAGGTGAAGGGGAATCTGGATTAGTAGCTAAAAGGTGGACATGGCACATATAGCTCTCAAAGACTCCTGGGCACGGGACAAGGTGTGCCAGACCCAGCAGGAGTCCGCTTCCTCACAGGTCTTAGCTTGAGAGGGACCGTAGGGGAGAAATCAACCCGTTGTCTAGCCGAGTCCACTCCCCTGCCCACCCCTTCCATGGCAGTTCTCTCCTCCATCCTTGGACAGCCTGAATGTTGGGGTTTCTTATGGGGCAGGTTCAGTACTGGATTTTAATCCAGCATAAGGGGCGGCAGCCAGGAGCTTTGGGAGAGGAATGTGTTTATCTCCATAGTTGTGGCAGTAGGTTCACAGATGTGTGCATCTCTTCTTAAATCATACCTTAACTCGGCATGAAGAATTTTGACAAACTTAGTTTTTTGGTTTGTTTCTCTGTAGCTTTGGGGCCTGTCCTGGAACTCACTCTGTAGACCAGACTGGCCTCGAACTCACAATGTAGTGGCATTTCATTTGTATTTGGATAAATAAAGCTTGCCTGATGATCAGAAAAGTAAAACAGCCACACTGGCCAGCCTTACTGACCAGGCAGCAGTGACACACACCTTAAATCCCAGTAGCCACAGTGGTACACCTTTAATCTTAGTAGTCACACTAGTTTGCCTTGGAAAACAGGTGGTAGTGGTGCACACCCGTAATCCCAGCACTAGAGAGGATTATAAAACGGGAGGAGACAGCTCTCAAGCTCAGTCTCATTCTGAGATTCCTTGAGGTGGGATCACCAGTTTCGGACTGAGGTAGAGGTAAGAGCCAGTGGCTGGCTGGTCTGCTTTTCTGAACTTGAGGTGGTTCTGTCTCTAGGTTTTTATTAATCATGCTTCATTTGGTGCCCAACAAGTGATCCCTCCTGAGTGCTGGAACTAAAGGCGAGCATCACTACCTCCTGGCTTTAGCAAACTTAGAGCCATCCTCTCCAACAGGAAGCTGCCAACAGACCTCTTCAGCCAGAATCCTTGTCCTGTGGAAGGGTGGGGGTGGGGCACAGCAAAGCCTCAGGGCTCAGCAGCCACAGGGACAAGGCGAAGGCCATTCTGTCTCTACGTTTGGGTAGGAGTGTTCCTTGTGAATTAGAAAACCCCAGCTGGCTTCTTGGAGAAGTGGGGACAGCTGTGCTCATCAGGGAACTCTAGTGCCTGATCTGGGCTTGTAGCTTGAACTGCAGGCTCCCACCCATTGTGTTTGCAGTGGAGAAAAGCAACTGTGTGTTAGGTAGAGGATGGAGTCATCGGAAGGCGCCTCTTCAGAAATGCCTCTCATGGGATGTACATTAAGAAATAGCACCAGTTACTGTTTATAACGAGCTTCCTTCGAGGGAGGAGGTGGAAGTGTATTTGGTGGGTCCCTCAGCATGGGTTGAGAACCGCTTACCTGAAATGCCTGGGACAGGAGTGTTTCATTCAGTTTTGGAAATTTTTAATTTTGGGAATATTTGCTTATACATAATGAGATTTTTTTGTTTGTTTGTTTGCTTGCTTGTTTTTTCCAGAGACAGGGTTTCTCTGTGTAACAGTCCTAGCCGTCCTGGAACTCACTTTGTAGGCCAGGCTGGCCTTGAACTCAGAGATCCACTTGCCTCTGCCTCTCAAGTGCTGGGATTAAAGCCACCACTGCCTGGCTGATGGAAGGCGTATCAGTCAGGGATCTCTGGGGGAACAGAACCAGTAGAATGAAATATATAAAATATATTTATTTAAACATTTAATTAGGGGGCTGGAGAGATGGCTCAGTGGTTAAGGGCATTCATTGCCTGCTCTTCCAAAGGTCCTGAGTTCAATTCCCAGCAACCACATGGTGGCTCACAACCATCTGTAAAGAGGTCTGGCGCCCTCTTCTGGCCTGCAGAGATACACACAGACAGAATATTGTATACATAATAAATAAATAAATATAAAAAAAACCATTTAATTATATGCCATGCTGAGGTAGTGTGAGTCTTTAATCCCAGCAGATGCTTGGCAGATCTCTGAGTTGAAAGCCAGCCTGGTCTACAGGTTTCAGGACAGCCAGTGCTGCAGAGAGAACCCTGTCTTGAAAAAGCTAAAAAGGAAAAAATATTTACTTTATGTTCACAAGTATTTACATGCATGCAGTGCCTGTGGAGGTCAGAAGAGCATATTGGATCCCCTGAAACTGGGGATGGTTGTCAGCTACCATATGGAACTAGGAACTGAACCCAGGCCCTATGGAAGAGCAGCCAGTGCTCTTAACCACTGCACCCCTCTCCATGAGACCTTTTGCATATACATAGTGAGATCCTGAGTCTAAATGCAGAGCTGATTAATGTTTTACCTTTCCCTGGCGCACATATGTAAGTGGTGAGCATTTTCAGTGTTAGCAGCTTGGCACATAGAACTTTTTACCTGTGCTGTGCCCACATGCAAAAAGATTTTGAAGCATTTTCACATTGGTGATGCTCAGCATATAAATGTCACACCCTACAGGCTGGGCTCTATTACCCAGCAGGCACCAGTGAAGCACGGTTAGCTATACAGAGATCATGCTGGGTCTTTTTTTGGTGCTATGTGGGAACCTCGGTGGACCCTAAAATCCACTTAATTGTTCAGCTGAGCACGAGGGGAGAGATGTCCACGGACAAGTCTATTCTGCTTGCTGAAGCTGTACATCTAGCAACCGAGTCAGGGTCTTGAGGTGACGGGTGTAGGGTGTGTTGCAGTTTTAAGTCTGAGCTTGGCTGAAAATACATATTTAGTCACTTGTGGATGGTAGTTAGCTGGGCTGAATTTCTTTGTAACCTTTTGGCTTGGAGAAACGTCCCCTTTAGTCATGGTAATTACCCTTCTGTGTGATATGTAAATTGATCACTGCAGCTCTTTCTAGGGTGCAGTTTGATTATCCACCAGGCTTCCTTTTGCCTCTTATTTAAACTTATTTTTAGCACAGTCCTTGGAGCCTCTGTGTGAGACTGTCCATCTTCTCGGGTTCTGAACTTCGAAGGTCATTCTCATCAGACTCACTACAACCTTGCTTCAGGACCTCTCCTATACCCCAGTTGTTTTCAGAACCTTACCGGTATGAGAACAAGCAAGTGTGTGGTTCTCAGTTTGATTTGTTTGTAAGTAGTTAAATACAGAGGTGGGGGGGGGGCAGGAATGTGTGCTGGAGGTGACTGCTCAAGGCTGCCAGGGAGTTATTTACAGATTTTTTTTTTTTTTTTTTTTTTTTTTTTTTTTTTTTTTTTGCTGACAATCCTTGTTTAAAGGAATTCCCTGTAAGATTTATGAAGCCTTTCCAGTTTATTGTCTTCCCAAGTAAGGTAAGCAAATAAATAAGTTATTCTATTTTATTATAAACACAGCCAGTGTAAGATTAAAAAATAGGAGGAAGCAGGGCTCCGTTTTTCCATCCAGTGTGTTTCAGGAATTTGGAAAGTGTCCTGGAAAGGCCTTTTGTTTTGTTTTTGGCCCGAGCACTTCGTGCATTTAGAAGATAAAGTCTGACCCTTGATGTTGGAATGCACAGCTCCCCATCCGTGAAGAGAACCGGCTGCAGCTAACTGGGGCAGGGCAGGATGGCAAGGGCAGGATGGGGTGTTGGTCCTGAGAGCAGCAGCTCACTACAGTCACTGGGCCACACCAGGCTAAGGGACTAGAGCCTCCGTGCTTGGTTTGTGAAAACTCATCTTCTACACCTCTCTTCCTGTCACCCCGATTTCTTTGTTTTCTCTTCCGTGTAAACTGTTCTTCAGAATCACTAGTGTTTTCCCTTATATTTTGGTGAATCGTGGTTTGGGTGACCAGTGTGTGAAGCCCCAGCTGGAGAATGTAGATTTTTAAGTAAAAGGATATATAGACATAAATTAAAAAATATATAGACTATAGTAAAGACATGAGACTGTAATAAATGGACAGTTCTCTTCCTGGTGGTAATGTCAGGCTAAGGGCTTGGCCTTCCCTCTGCCTTCCCAGAGTCCCATCTGAAATCCCCTGGCACTTTTCAAACCACAGACTACACCATCCGGTTACCATTCTGGGAGGATGTATGCTCTGTCTCTGCTCCTACTTGTCGCTGGGGGAGGGGGTTTAATAGTGTTCTGGATGACATCTTGGAACACAGATGGGTTCAAGTTCCTCAAGCCCTGGCATGTAGGGTATGCAGCGAGGCCAAGCGAACGCATTCCCTTCAGGAGTTTGTTTTGGAGCAGGTCAGCCCCAAGTGGGAGGCTTGGGAGATGTTAAGGGCTCCGTGCCCACAAGAGCAGGCTTGTGGGCTTCATTTCTTGTCCTTCCTTCTCTCCTGCATTAGAGAGGTGGGTCTTTACTGACTCCCCTGCTGAGTCATGGGGAAGGGGGTAGCACAGTGAGACCCATCCTTTGCAGGGCTCTGGGGTGGTGGCCTGAGCAAGCCTGACCGAGCCCTGCTGGCAAGGATCCCATCACCCTCCCAGAGGGCAGCGGACAATCCAGACTCAGCCCCAGGAACTTGGGAGTCCTGTGGGGAGGGGTCACACCCGTATATGACATCGAGGTCACGGACTGCAAGGGTAGGGATGAGGCTACAGCTCCTTTTATTTGATCTTTTGCCCGGGCTGTCTCTCTTACACTCCATTCTCCTAACCCTCATCTCCGAGGACCCAAGAATCATCTGGGGAACTTCAAAGACTCAGTCTTAGCCCCGCCCTCTCAAACTGTTAGTGGCCTAGGGAGAGAGACCTGCCTTGGCTAGTTTAAAAGTTTCAGGTGATTCTAATGGACCTCCAGCACAACCATGGCATTGTTCCACCTGCAACGCTCGGCCAGAAGGCACAATCCCATAGAAGACCAACTTTGTGGCCTCCAGTCTGTAGAGTCTGAGTACAGGGGCTAAGGGCTGCTCTTGGCACACTACTTGAATAAGGTATGGATCTCTCTTGGGGCAGGCTACACAGTAGGGCAGGACTGGAAATCCCTCCGCTTTACCCTGCAAAGGGATGCCTGGCTTCCCATCAGCAGGGCGAGGGGCATCTTGTGTAGCTTTGTCACACATTTTGTTACACACCCCACCCCTCCAACAGGGGGATACTTTACAGGATGAGATTGTTGTTGATGTCGTAGCCAGCGCCTTGACCCGTGAGTCTCCAAGTGAAGCAGCCATTTCTTCTGTCCTTGTGCGGTAGATCTGCGGGCAGGGACCCGTCCCTGGGAAGCTGAAAAAGAAAGCAGCTGTTGCCTAGGAAACAACTTTAGTGCTGGACTCAGGTCAGGCACCTTAGGGACCTCCAGTCTCGCCAGCCTAGGTGGAGGGGGTGAACTTCATAAAGGTACAAGTCAAGGGAGATGGGTGGGGGAAGGGTCATGTGCATTCTCATAGCTAAAGGACCACTTTTCCCCAGGTCGGAGGCCCAGGAAGTAATGTTCTTGGGTGGGGAGTAAATGAGGGTGTGGATAGCTGGTGAGTGAGTTGGCTGGACCCTGACACTGATGCCCTGCAGACAGGGGTGCTGGGAACATTGTACTAGTGTGTCAGGAAGCTGTTCCTCAGAGGAGTCCTGCAAGTGGAAGTCTAGTGATCCCTGCCTGAGCTTACCTGGGTCAACCCCAAACTCAGTTAAAGCCACTCCCTGATTGCCAGTCTTCGGGGGAGGGGGGATGCAGAGGGTCCTGCATTCCCTGCCATGTGGTCCACTTGGGTTTGGGGTACCACTGAGTAAGGCATAGGTGGGCTTTGAGCCTTCAGAGTCACAGCATTTTAGTACTTGGGGACAGTCTCTTTTTCTTTCTCGCAGCAGGTGGGAAATGTTCTGTGTGTGACCCAGGGTACAGCTTTGAGGCGACTTTCTAGTCTTACCTAGAAGTGGGGTTTTTAGTTTCTCATTTGATGTCATCATACCTTTGAACTTGTTCGTGGTTTTGCGGCTTTCTCTTTGGAACCAGACTTCCAGGCATGCAGAATGAGCTCTAGTTTTGAGAATTTGGTGGGTGCTCGCCGTTGAGGACAGTTTCTTGGGTATTGCTTTCCATACAGTGGGCTCCACAGGAATGGGGCACCCTTGTCCCCAAGGCTCCCAGGCTGGGCAAGAGATGCTATGCTTCTGTTTTCGGGAAGTGGTCAGGCTTAAGGATTTTTTGTGAAAACAACTGGTGGAATTTGTTACCTTACTTAGGAGGCTGAAAATGTTCCGGTAGATGGGTCTCGTGGTCACATACTGATGGACAGGTGTGGTACAGTCGTATTCAGATGTGTTCTGATTAGTCTCTAAACCAAAGCCTCTGTTCTCAGATGGAGGGCCTCAGCTTAAGGAACTTCCAGCCTGCATTCCTCTAACTATAGACTGGAGAGCCTGTGGCAGGACTTCGATGTTTTTCCCTGGCTCTTGTTTTTTTTTTAATCCAGTCTGCTAATTGCATACTTGTGGTCGTTTGTTCAGCTCTGGGATTTGAACTTGGGTGCTTTCATCGTAGCAGATACAGCAAGGTGAGTAGTCTGGGGCTACCTTGGCCTTCATTGCAACACCTCCATGTTCTTTGCAAACGCCGTGATGCTGCCCAGCGGTCCTCACTTGATGCTGATGGTCCTAGCGAGGTGGATGCCCTCTGTGTTGATTGGCATGCTGACCCTCCTGCTGCGCTCACAGCTACACATCCCAGACACCTGTTACCAGAGCATGCCTCAGTCGGGGTAAGGGGGTCTCAGGGCTCTGGTGTTGATGGATGTGCAAGCACACATCAGACATTCATTCTCCACCTTTTCTGAGACCGGGTCCCTTATTGAACGTGGAGCTCACCGATTGAAAGTGTTAGGATCCACCTATCCTCCCTCCTCCCTTTGAGTGCCCCCATCCAGTCGTACCAAGGTTTTAAGTCTTTTCCAGGGACTCTGAACTCGGATTCCCCTGGCAAGCACTCTACTGTCTGAGGCATCTCCCTCCTCCTGGTCTCAAAGTCCTTGCGTGTCAGCCACTGTCCAGACAAGCCAGCTCAGAGCCAAGTTCACATACACAGACCATGAGGGAAACCTTTGAACAGAATCATCCCTTAAAGTTTTTTTTGTTGTTGTTTTCTTTGAGCTGGCCTTCTGAGTTTCATTTTGCACTGTACCATTATAATTTTGAGAGTGACTGCTTGATTGGTGTTTATTGAAACTAAATTCATTAGAATGTGAAAATAACACTCAACAGTTTACCAAATTGGATTCTTATTTTTTGATATTTTTGTACATCATCCGTTCTCACTTGAATATCATGGAATTTTGTTGGTGAAGTGTTATGCAGATGAAAACTCATGTTTTAGTGGCTTTTTTTTTTTTTTTAAAAATTCAAGAGTTGCTAATAATATTCTTGACAGAAAGAAGTGCTTGGTTTGCCATTGCGGCGGAGTCTGGATTTCTGAGGTCTTGGAGTTTGTGTGGCAGGAGGCAGCTGTGTGGAATATAACCCTGCCCCAGGCACCTATTCAGAGGCTGGCTGGAAACTCCCTCCCACTTCTGCCAGTGGAGTGACAGGCGTGTCTCCTAACTCCGGGCAGCCCCAGGTTTATCTGTGAGCTGGGGATTCCTGTGTTCTTACCCTTATTGGAGGTCTTCAATGAGAGTACTTGTATTTCACTGGTTGGCGACATTTTAACATGTCTGAATCAAATGGTCATTAAATAAATCCCATGCCATATCTTGAGAGCAACTTTTTCCTTGTTTGTGGTTTATAAAGTAATGCTGGTCTAAGTTTTGTTTTACGGTTGAGTCTCGTGCCAGGCAATTTGGCTCCACTAGATTTTTTTTTCCTTTTTTTTTTTTTTTTTGAGACAGGGTCTCAACTAAGTTTGTATCCTATCTCAGCCTCTCCAGCTCTCCTGCCATCTCTGGACCACACTGCGTAGATAGCCATTTCTCTCTGCCTCCCAGGTCCTCTAGCTTCCCCCAGGAGTCAGTTGGCTTGGCTTCTGTGTGTGGAAGAGCCTGCGTCTAACACACATCTGTTTACAATCAAGTGGGTTAGACCGCCCGAGACCAGAGGCCAGTTCCATCCCTAGGTCTTTGGGGATGCCTCCCTCTAACATGAGCCCCCACCAGGTGATGTCAGGATCTTCCCCGGTGAGCGAGAGCTAGCTAGGATCCCATCGAGGGTCACGACAGATGAGCTTTTTATCGAAGTGTGTGCTTTTATCCTGCCACCGGGCAATGAAAACGGAGCGGATGCCGCCTCGACCTTCTAGAGTGTCTGCACTATATTTTAACTGGGAAGTTAGGTGTGTTTTCTCTGCTTAATACTTTAAAAGGCCTCTTGGGTGCTAAGAGAGGCTTGTAAGAACAGCTGCACGTGACCTACCCTGGAAAGGGAACTTCAGATTGAAAAGTCACTTTATTTAATGGCCGCCTCGTTAGAGTCACGTGCTGTCTGGCAGCATCCTTCCAAAGGGCCCCGGCAGAAATAGTTACGCTCTTCCAGAGGTGCCGTGCCAGGAAGGCTGCCCTGTCCTGACAAGGCTTGGAATGTGAGAGTCAGGTGCCCCGTGGGTTGGCTTTCACACGCCTCAAAGCCATGTGGGAACCTGTGTGTTGCCACGCTCACATTCTGGTCCTTTTCTGGGATGAGATCTCAAGTTTTTGTCGTCTTTTACCCCATGTATTATGTGTATGTAGGGTGTGGGGGGTATGCACATAGGTGAATTCGTGTGTGTGTGTGTGTGTGTACACATGAGTGTGTGCGCGCGCGCACGAGTGTGTAAGATTGAAGCAGAGTGTATTTCTCTACTGCTTTCCACCCAGTTTCTTGCCAGTTCCGCGCTGGCTAATCAGTTCTCTTGGAGAGAGTCCCGTCTCTGTCTCCCCAGCCCTGGGAACTCGCGTTTTACTGACCTACATTTGTATGGCCTTCAGGGTTTCTCCAGGAGCCCCTGGGTGAAATTCATGGGTCTCTTCATCACAGTGTGCTGCTGGCCCTTGATTGTTGCAGGGGTCTTCTTTGTTCCCAAGACAAGCCCTGCTCTGATGAGTGAGTGGTTCGCCTAGCTGCAGATATTCTTAGTGACTGTTTTTGACCTTTGCCTGCAAGTGTCAACCTACAGCAAGCGCAGCCCAGCCACCCGAGGCTCTCCCGCCAGCAGTGCGCACGCCACCCCTGCTCTCGGTGCCAGCTTGGTCTTGGTCATTATTAGTAGACTGCATTTCAGGGAGCAGCTTCACCTAGAGTTGTTCAGCTTCCTGCCGTGTAAAGAAAGTATTAGCGGACTGCAGTGGGGACTGGCTGGGAAAGAACAGTCACATGACCTGTGTTGGTCATTAGTGTGCCTACCATGAGTTCTGGCAGGTGCACTTGCATCCTGGACCCCATTAAGGTACAGAACTTAACCGCTCCGTCTGGAAAGTTCCCTGATAGCCTTGTCTGAACCATGTCCTCTACCATCTCTTGAGTTCGCCACAGGCAATCACTATCTTTTTGTTTGGTTGGTTGGCTGGTTGGTAGGTTTAGCTTGGGTTTCCCTACATGGTTAGTCTTACTTGTTCTAGAATTTTCGTATAATACTGTATATGTGTATTATATGCAGTGTGTACACACACATGATGTACATTGGCATAGTGTATACTTTATTCTCCAATCAACACACATTTTTCAAGTTGTAAAACACGGGTGTGGCAGCACGTGCCTATAATTACAACATTTAGTAGTGAAGATCACTGTGGTCTCTGGGCTGAGCTATGATATCAGGATATGTCAAAAAAAAAATCAGGTATTTTGTAACCCACTTACTAAAACTCTGGCTTTCTGCTTGGCTGGACTTGGAGAGCAAGACCAGGACTCTGACTTACTCCTTGGTTCACCCTTAGTAAGATGGTTTCCGGGTTTGCACTCTTTTCTGTTGTAACTAGCATGTGAGTCCCTGCTGGAGGAGAACACACTCCACTTCCTACTTAAACGTGTGCACTGACTAACCTCCCTGCTGCCCCCACCCCCACCCTCCAGCCTCTTATAAATGCCAGGCTTCCCAGGGAAACTCCCTAGAGGAAGCATGACAGTCTTCTTCCTGAGTTCTGTGTGTCTGGGGCCTTTTCTGAGGCGTGTTTTATAGAGTTACCAGAGTGTCCTTGAGTAGATTGATTCCATTTTGCTTATTTATAGCCTTCCTCTTTCCAGAAACCACTTTGAGGACCTAACATACAATGCTAGGTGGGTGTGGCGGTCCAGACCTGTGATTCCCCACTGAGGTGGAGACTGTGATTGGTGTTCTGAGGTATCCTCCTGATCCCCGGAACCTCTCCACCCCCAAAGTGTTGCCCCCCAGCCCACGATGTTCTTTGCTCCCAGGCACTTATTCATGGGTGCATTTCCACGATTCCGGCTTGTGTCTGGGACCTCAAAAAGTGAGAAAAATAATATTGAGGGAAGGAGTGTGGTGAGGAAACCCTCGATTTGAGAATAGTCCAGTTGATGGTTCCATTTGCTGTTCCAGCAAGCCAGGTAGGTGTTCCAGCTGCTACCTTAACAGAAGGCTATAGCACGCATCACTGGCCTGGGGAAAGGTCAAGAAGATTCAAGCATTCCAAGCACAGTTTGTTTCCACTGGAGGTGTGTCACACCATGTTAAGGTCAAAGCATCCCATGAACACACGGCTTATGTGCTGTGTGTGAACGTTAGACACCATCTGATGCGTGGGTTGATAGAAGGGTCAAGTATTGGAATGCCTGTGCCTGGGAGGGGAGATGGTGACCTCTGCAGAGCCAAGGAAGGCAAGCACTGGAGCTTCCATAGGGAAGGATCAAATGCAGGGCTTGTGGATTGTGCTGACGGTGCTCATCCGCAACTCTATGCAGCTGCCGATGTACCAAACGCCAGTTCAAGCTGTGGTCACCTGTGCCATGAGAGGGCCTTGCCGCCCAGGAAAGGAAGTTTGCCTGAATGAGAAAGACAGAGACAGACACAGCACGACGGCCTGACATTTGTACACGCTGGGTTTCTTCAAGCCCTAGGGACTGGAATCAGCTTGGACTGTTAAGTTTTATGACTGCTGGTTTAGAACCTGAGTAAGAAAGAATTTTGGTGGTAGGCGCTCCTGTGCTTTCCTCTCTCCTTCCCCTCCTTTCCTTCCTCCTTGTCCTCCCTCCTTTCTTTTAGAGTAAAAATTCTTACTATTGGTATTCTGATATGTATATACAACCTGATTTCCCCCCCCCCCCGCCCCCAGCATTGCCAGACAGCCTGTGAGGTTCTTTGTCACTAGGCAAAGTATATCATTCATATTGACCTCCAATTCTTGATCCTCTTGCCTCAGTCTCCTTCCTGCACGCTAGCAACTAAATCCTGTTATCTTCAAGATGACTGCTTGCTGCTTGTGATTGGTTAGTTCCCATTCAGGGTTGAGCTCTATAAGGAAGTGTGTCTACCTGGCTCCTCCCCCTCCAGACTAGTCTACACGACTGGCTCTTCTGAAGTTGTGCAATCCCGTAAGAGCCACCCCAAATACTGCTTTTCCTTAAGAGGTGAAGGTATCTGCATCTGGCTTGGAGGGCTGGGTGCCTTCCCTGTTTGGTTTTTCAGGCACTCTGCTGGGCCACGTCACATTGCCCATAGGCAATAATCAGTTGCCAGCTGAGGCCGCCTGCGTTCCTGGCGAAACTTGGGTGGAAAAGGCTAAGAGATGGTAGCCCCCGAGCTGTGGTTCCCACCTGGTCTTTCCTCCTTCCAGCTCTTGTGGCTCAAGATAACTCAGATGTTGGTCCCTGCCTTCATGTGTGCTGTGCACTTTTGTGACCGTGCTTGTCACCTGTGTTGAACTAACTTCAAGGCATGTGACCCCTGAGCACTTAACTTTGAGCCAGGTGCGAGGGAGCCTGATTGCTTTTGCTGATGTTGCTGTGGGAGAGTTGCTGCTTATGGAAACAGCTCTTCCTAGACCCCTGGTTAGGAAGATGGATCCCGAAACGCTTGGTGCCGACAAGAGGAAGAAGGCCGGAGCATAAGGCTTATTTGTCTCTAAGCATTTTAGAAAAAAAAAAGATATAGCTGTGCTGTATTTAAATATAGCACGGTGTTTGCTACCGGGATGGCAAATAAGCAATTGGATATGTAGGTCATCGACTTAGGAGAATGAGTTGGGAGTTTTCCTTGCATCTGATTAACACTGTCTTACAATTGGGCCATCAACGCTATGCCAAAATTGGGTTACACAGAGTTCAGTGAGCCATCTGGGTGGGGGAAGAACTAGACTCAGCAGAAGACACCTTTGCCCTCTTAAGGTATGAAGAGCGTGGCTTGGTGTCCAGCCCTGTGGTTTGTAGCCAACCACTGTAGCACTTACCGACAGAGCCTGTCCTGGGGAGGGACGTCTCCGTGGGGCTTCTAAGCACACCCAGCAGAGAAGCCCATCCACCCGGAGAGAGGAGGAAAGGGCGCTACTTAAGTCGGGATAAATGCCAGCAGTGTATTTTAATACAGTCTTGATTCAGAGCACACTGTTTGGAATTGCATATTTAAAAGGAAACTGCCATCTCCTTTTGAAGGTATGTGACATTTAAAAGATCTGTAGCAGAAGATTGGTTTGACAGCTTCGAATTATATTTGAAAGAGTTTTTCTTGAAAAAAAAAAAGAAAATGATTACTTCTATTTTAAATGTCATCACAAAGACATAAACATGTTTAATCAAATTATATATTTAATTTATGTAGAATGTAATTTTTATTCATGTGGAAGATTCATGAGTGTTTTTCCCCCCCAGCAGCTTTGGAGCCAAGTGATGCTGGTGGCTTGAAAGTGGCTCCCTTATTGAAGGAAACAGCCATTTAAGGTTTCATAAAAACCTAAGGGGGGAAAGGAGTATTAGTATTGAAATCCTCTTTTGGTCCACACACCGTACGTCACCAAGCAGTGTGGGGACAGAGGTATTTTCATGATGTTGCTTGGTGATGATAGTAAGGATAAACCCTGGAGGGATGGGTTGAGAAAAGCGCAAACCCCAAGACAATGAAGGCGGAAATAGCAGGGGCGCTCCTGTGATTTTCTTCTTTTGGATTCTTTGAATCAGCAGGGAAGTTACTGTGAGTGCTAGCTGCAGAGCCAGTGCTCCGCTCCTTAAAAGGGAGGCAGCGAGGATGTGGGAGGACAGACCCAGTGCCTGGTATAAAAGGCCGACAGAGAGTCTGAGGCCACCAACTGGGTCCCGCAGTTGCTTGAGGAACAGGGGCATAACCGTGGGTCTGCTGTGGGCCAGGCAGCTTCACTGACCCTGGCGATCTGTTGGAACACTCCAGTTCCAGAACTTTCTTTGAGCGAGCCGGGCATTGGAAGCCAGCCAGCCCAGCGTACACGACATGGCTGGGGCAATTGTAGCCCATTCCAGCAGCCTGCTGCCAGTACTTTCGATTCAGCCAGGCTGGACCAGGGACTTCTGATCTTCCCTCCACTGGGGGGTGGGGCTTATTTTTTCTCTTCCTAGGCCCCAGGTCAGCAGCCTGACCTCTATCAGGTGTGGCTTGGGGTGCCTAGGAAGTAACATCTGGAGAAAACAAAGCCAGGCTAGGAAGTACCAGCTCCAGCAGAAGGTCAGGGTTCAGGGAGCTGTGTGATCTTAAGGCCAGGTTCCAGAGGGCGGGTGACCCCCCCCCCCCCATCCAGTGCTTATATTTGTCAACAGGAACCTCCCTGGTTTCTCCTGTGTCTGCCTCTCATCTCATCGTCAGAGTAGTAGAATTTAATTCTTGCTACCTCCCTGGCTTTATTTTGCTTCTGGAAATTTAAACTTAGGTCTTCACATGCATGGCAGGATTTTTTTTTTTTTTTTCTCACCGAACCATCTTTCCAGCCCTATTATCTTGTTAGACTCACATAGGTGTAGAGGAAGTAATACAATGAGATGTCAAATTACTCCCTCCCCTCTCTTCTCTCCTCATGGGTAGCAGTAACCTAGCCTGGAAATAGACACAGGTATAACGCACATCCTTTGTAGGTTTCTCAGTGGGACTTGCAGGTGCCCAAGGGAACTGGACCATCTTTATAGCCCCTGCACACCATGTCCCATTTCTCGGATGCCCCAGCGGGGCTTTTGTGTCGCCAGTGATTTGGACGGAAGAGCCCACCAGTCCCCTTGTCAGTTTTCTACCACACAATGACAAGTAAGAAACAGAGCCCGTCGGAAGGATCGTTAGGTTTGGACATCGTGTATTAGCAGTTATGCTCTGAGAATAACAAGGGTTGCTAGCCCCATGCACAGGTCCAGCAGGGGCTGCTATGTCTGTTGTGGTTCTTCAGGTAGAAGCCACACCGGCCTCTGGCTTTCACGTGCTTCAGCGAGAATGACAAATCCTGGGAATCTTAATTTCACATAAAATATTTGAGTACTGTTTGTTTTGAAACCCTATTATGTATAGCTGAGGCTACCCTTGAATTTGCTGTTTGGCTCCAGTTAGTCATTCTGAACTAACCAACCCCTGACAAAGACTCGCACAAATGTTTGAATTACAGGGGTGTACCACCATTTGTGGCTCAAGCTGTCCTTCAGACATGTATGCATGGACACATTGCAGAGTGAGGGTAACATTTAGCATTTACAAATGACTGTCCTCATGAATGCCAGTGTCCCAAGGCAGTCTCTCCCCACCTTGGATAATTGTCCGCTGCGATTTTGACTTCTGAACTGAGGTTTCCAAGAGGGTGGCATCGTTTGTAGTAGCTTGAACTCCGTGAAGGCCGCCCCGTTGTTTTTCCTAATTTATTCTGTGTGGTAGTGCAGCTATTTTAAGGGCTCACATCCCAAGTCTGGATCCAGGTGACGGGAAAACTAAACAGGGGCAGCCTGGAAAGCATCCCATCTCTGTCCCCAGCTTCAGTCCTGTCCCTCTTGACCTGGCAACCTGCAGAGTTTTCCTGATATCAAGAAACACATGCTCTTTGAAGAATATGAAAACATCATTTGTATTTTAGAAAATCACTTTTAATCGTAGCATGGAGAAATAACACTTTAGTTTTTTTTCTGTCTCATAATACATATATGTATACATTAAAAGACAATTCACTAGGGGATATTTTTTAAAAATTCTAAATGTTTTGTATTTTATTTTCCACTTGGCCTGTAGGTATTCCTATGTCTTTCGTATTTTGGATTGTTTGAAATCTGTCTCATAACATATAAGTCACACAGTATCCCTAATGTTACCTAACCCCCATGCAGTGACTGTTCTGTAAGTATTGACCACTTGTCCCATTGTTCCTCAGTAACGGATAGCATGTCAAGGTTTCAGAGATGGTTCCGGGGACTAAATGACCAGGTCTCCTCCAATTGCTGTGTGAAGACTCTGCCCTGTGGACTCTTCAGAGCTGTGAACACCCACTTTCCCATCGTGCCTTCCCATCTTTCAACCTTAACACTGAAGCTTATGATGGTGTTCTGGCTCCATCTTGTTATAATACTGTCTGAATCCCAAACATCTGGAGACAGCTGTGCTGACTCCGCCCTGTGCTCCTTGTCCTTTGCTCAGCTGACTGTCGTGGCTGCTGAGGACCCAGGCTCTCCGATAGCATCCCACTGCCTCTGGTGGACAGGGTGCCTAGCTGGTTCAGTCACTGTCAGTTAGAATCTAAGCTCTTCTTGTATCTTCCTTTTTCAGAAAGTTTCAAAAAGGTCCTCTCAAAAAGATCCTTGCCCCTCATTGCTCACTTTAGCCTGGATGCAGTTTGAAATGATAGGTCAGAGGGGAGACATTGTTCACTGGTGTTTGGGTGGAGATTGAAAGGTGTCCCGATGAGTTTTTACTGAAGACTTTGGGGGCGAGTAGATCAGGTTTCTGTGGTTGAGCTGGGCTGGTTCTTGGGGAATCCTGATCTCCTGACAGGCATTCCTCACCTCCCTGTTCTCAGTGAAGGTAGTTAGTTGTATGATCTATGGACCACCTAGTGCCTACAGACACTGCCTCCCACCCCATCCCTGGGAGCCTGTGCTCAGATTGCTCAAGGCAGCTGCCTTCTCTTTTCTTAAAAGCTGGGTAGTTTTGGGTGTTTTGGAAACTTAGCTTGAGGTCACAAAATGACATCGCTGTGTGTGTTGTTGCTCATGGATCTAACTTTGATTCCTTGTAAAACTTGGTCATCATCAGCCATTGAGTAGCAGATCCCCAAAATCAAGGGACATTTCTTGTTTCCGGTGATGGCCAAAACTCCCCACCTGTTATCCCCATAACTTCCATTAGCCAATGAGGTTGTGGTGCTCTTGCCACCCAGTGCCCACTGAGGCTCTCAGGATAGTGCTTCCTGCCACCTAGTCAGTGGAGACAGCTGAGATGTGGGCGTCCTCTTCCCCTTAGTCAGGTGCTTCCAAGGCTTGCCCAACGGTTTTCTGTGGTTGAAAGCAGTTTATAAGTAATGGCTGTTGAGACTGTTCACGTTCTTTTTTCTTTTGGTTTTTCAAGATAGGATTTCTTCTTTGTATAGCTCCCTGTCCTGGAACTTGGCTCTGTAGACCAGGCTGACCTCAAATTTAGATCCACCTGCTTCTGCCTCCAGAGTGCTGAGATTAAAGGTGCACTCCACCACTGCCCAGCTAGCTTTTCACATTCTAAACAACCTAAAGCCTGCTGAACGTTTCCTGTTCCTTAATTTGCTGATGCCTCCCGGAGCCTAGGCCTAGAACTGTGAAGTACTTACTGCCCAGAGGGTGTTGGTTGTTCTTGCAGTTGACACTTTTGGACCTCCTAGCTAGGATAAGGCCTTGGACTTTACGTGTGCTATGGCTGGCAACAGAAGAATTAGTTTTCAGGATCATTTTCATTCTTGGTGAAGGGAGCTTGTTTCCAAGTTAATTGATGTGGTTTATTTATTACAAAGGCAGTAGTCGATGGAATGGAGACCTGCCTTCTTGAAAAGTGACACCATCCCAGACCCTCCCAGATGGCACATGCTGCACATGTGCCCCATGTCTGATGTAGGCTACTATTCTGTCATGCAGGGGGCATTGCTGTGTGCATGGTTTTTCCCCATGGAGCAACCAAAGCACGTTTTCCATACCAGTGAGCCAGGCCTTCCTGGAGTAGGCTTGTACTTAGTGGGCCATCTACACGATACTCAAGTGATGCAGGAACCGAGGCAGCCTCAGGTTCTAGATCACCATGGGATCAGAAAGTAGAGCTCAATAGAAGAGGCTGCACCCCTCCAGCTGCTGTCCCTTGTACTACGTTCATCTTTGGATGCGTGGTCAGACAGCCCCCCAGTGTGCACATCTCTTCCCCCTGCTTACTCAGCTGGCACGATCACACGTCTGCAGCTCAGTGTGCAGCGTCACACGCTGTCCCCAAGGGGAGGAAGAGATGGTAGGTGAGGGTTAGTTAGG
The DNA here is from genome assembly GCF_014885135.2 of Alexandromys fortis. Classification (NCBI taxonomy): domain Eukaryota; kingdom Metazoa; phylum Chordata; class Mammalia; order Rodentia; family Cricetidae; genus Alexandromys; species Alexandromys fortis. Next base: position 1,847,664 of record NW_026067909.1, on the reverse strand, counting down.
CTGCCCCTCCCAGGTGACAGACCTTGCTGAGAGTAGACAGTAGGAAAAAAACAAAAGGCTAGGCAATTCTGTGCTGAGGCTGCTTGGGATCCTGTGCTCCCCGAGTTACGACCGGTGGTGATCTTAATCAGCTAAGTCATTTCTGTGTCTGCCTGTATACTCCTGGAAGTTCTTAGAGAAACCTGCCAAGACAATTTCCCCTGGTGCATCCTCGGGGCACCACTCCACGACACACTGTCAGCAAGTATCTGCCGAGACAAGTATCTGAATTTAAAGTTAGGTGTTCTGTAGCTTTGCGCTCTGTAAGGACCTCCTCCAACCTTCAAGGAACTGTGGTGCTGCCCTTAGAGATCCTGACAGTCTTCCAAGCCCTTTCCCATTTTTAATCCACTAAGTAAGCTGTCACCCTTTGCTCAGGCTGAAGGCTGCAGGCTCTTCCAGATCTTCTACCAGGTGTTGCCTCCTCTGTGAAGCCCTCTTCGGGGCACGCGTTGCCCGCTCCCCTTTACTGTGGGCTGTCTCTCCTCTACAGCCTAAGCCCACCACCCACTAAGTCCAGGCAAGGGGAGCGTTTGTTTTCTTCAAACCTTGGTTTGTGAATGAGAAACAATGTAGCCTGAGTGCACGTTACCACTCCGTTTCTCTCTCCCCACCCATGTCTAAAAGGGTCCGTTTTGTCAATCACGTGGCATGTAATTTCTTTGTCGTTTGCGAGTTGTTTTCTTGGGAGTCATTTCCACTTTGCAACCAAGAATTCACAGAGATCCAGAGAACCACCTGCCTCGGTATCCTGAGTGCTGGTATCCTGAGTGCTGGGATAAAAGATATGTACTTCCACACTTCAAAAAAATTTTTACGCACACACATATATATGCGTGTGATATATATATATATATGTGGTAGATATATATAAAATATGTGGTAGAAAGTGAGAGACAACCATTTTCTTCTGCTGAGCAAATCAGTGAAAATGGGAGAAGGGATCCTATGGCACTTTAGGACAAGCCACCCTACACGGGAGTTCAGCTGTGTTGATAATTAATACTCAGTTCCCAAGAGTATTGAATGCTCACTAAATGTTAGGAGGGAAGGCGCTGGAGACTGTACCTATGAGATGGGCTTTTAAAAGCGTATAGGAGTTTGTCAGACAAGCACCGCTCAGAAGGGTGGTTCTCTGGCTGTGCTGGATGCTTCTGCCATTGGAGGCTCTAGACCACTCAGGCTGTGCATGTCCCTCTGCTCCTGACCCTTGAGAGCCTGGAATGTCTGCATTAGCCTTTCTTCACTGGGGTGTTTGGGCTGTAACGTCACGGGGGCGTGCAGTGGGCAGAGACCTTCTGCCTGTTAGGAAGCTACTGCATCTTAGACCTGAGTGTCTGGGCCTGGACACGCCTGCCTATATTTAATCCTAGCACTCTGGAGGCAGAGGCAGTGGAAGCTCTGTGACTTCAAGGCTATCCAGGGCTATACAGTGAGATCCCCGTCCCTCTCTGGCTCCTGAAATTGTATGGCTGGAAAAGTCGTGGCTGGTTGGGAAGCTAGTAAGCGATTTCATCGCTTTTGTAGGTATGTAGATTTTGTTTTGTTTGTTTGGTTGTGGTGATGGTGAGGAAATTTTTTAATTTTTATGTTTTTATTGAGCCATACATGTTTCTCTGCTCCTATCCTTCCTCCCCTCTCCCCTTCTGTCCTTTCCTATGATCCCCATGCTGCCAGTTAACTCAGAAGATCTTGTCTTTTTCTCCTTCCTACATAGTTCTTTGTATGCCTCTCTTAAGGTCTTCTTTGTTGTCTAGGTTCTCTGGGGTTATGGACTGTAGGCTGGATTTTCTTTGCTTTGTGTCTAAAAGCCCCATATGAGTGAGCATATATGATATTTGTCTTTCTGGGTCTGGGTTACCTCGCTTGGTATTGTTTTTTCTAGATCCATCCATTTGCCTGCAAATTTCAAGATGTCATTTTTTTTTTAACCACTGTGTAGTACTCAATTGTATGAATGTACCACTTTTTTTTAAAATCCACTCTTCAGTCAAGGGGCATCTAGGTTGTTTCCAGGTTCTAGCTATTATGAATAATGCTGCTATGAACATGGCTGAGCACATGTCTGTAGTGGCATTTCAATTAAATTTTTTAAAATAAAGACTGCCTGAAGATCTGAGAGTAAAACAGTCCCACTGGTCAGCCTTACAGGCCAGGTTACGGTAACACACACGTTTAATCCTAGTAGGCACAATGACATGCACCCTTAATCCCAGTAGCCATACTAGTTGCAATAGAAATTGGGTGGTGCATGCCATTAGTCCCAGCCCTAGAAAGGAATATAAAACCGGGGAGGGGCAGGGCCCATGGGGGAAAGGAGGCAGGAGAGACAGCTCTCACACAGTCTCATTCTGAGATTCTGGGAGACAGGATCATGATTTTAGGCTGAGGTCAAAGTTGAGAACCAGTGGCTGGCTGTTTTGCTTTTCAGATCTTGTTGAACCCCAATTTCTGAGTTTTATTAATTGTGCTTCATATGTCCTTGTGGTATGATTGAGCATCCTTTGGGTATATACCCAAAAGTGGTATTACTGGGTCTTGAGGTAGATTGTTTTCTAATTTCCTGGGAAATTACCATATTAATATCCAAAGGGGCTGTACAAGTTTGCACTCCCACCAGCAATGGAGGAGAATTCCCTTTATCCCACATAGTAAGGATATATGTTAACCAAATGTTGGAATCCAGTTAACTGGTGAGATTTTGGGAGTGATGGAGGAAGGTCATTGGTTAATAAAGAAACTGCCTTGGCCCATTTGATAGGCCAGCCCTTAGGTGGGTGGAACAGAATGCTGGGAGGAAGAGGGAGATGAGGCAATTGCCATGCCTCTCCTCTGGGTCAAACGCGATGAAGCTCCGGCTAAAGATGGATGTAGGCTAGAATCCTTCCTGGTAAGCTACTGCCTCATGGTGCTACACAGATTATTAGAAATGGGTTAGTCGAGATGTGAGAGTTAGCCAAGAAGAGGCTAGATATAATGGGCCAGGCAGTGTTTAAAAGAATACAGTTTCCGTGTAATTATTTTGGGTAAAGCTAGCCGGTGGCCAGGCGGCCCGTAGCTCCTACTACATGGGAGGGCAGGTTTGTGATGATATTTTGTTTGTGAGCTAACAAATAAAGCTTGCCTGAAAGTCAGAGTGCGGAGCTACCTAGTCCAATAGTTAACCAAAGAGGCCAGGCAGTGGTGGCACACACCTTTCTCTAATCCCAGCAGAGGCAAACAGATCTCTGAGGGCTCCACGAAACTGATCCAGTCTAAAAGAAAAACAGCCAGGGGGTGATGACTTACAGTATGCGGGAGTCACACACCTTTAATCCCAGCACTAGGGAGGTAGAGACAAGAAGGGCTATAGCTGGGCAGAGAGAGGAATATAAGGCTGGAAGAGACAGGAGTTCAGGGCATTCATCTGAGGATGTGTAGAATCAGAATACCCCATTCAGTCTGAGGATTTCATAGAGGTGGCTGGCTGCTCTGCTTCTCTGATCTCCCCCAATATCTGACTCCAGGTTTTTGTTGTTTTTGGTTTTGGTTTTAGCTTTGGAGCCTGCCCTGGAACTAGCTCTTGTAGACCAGGCTGATCTTGAACTCACAGAGATCCGCCTGCCTCTGCCTCTGCCTCTGGAGTGCTGGGAATAAAGGCGTGCTCCACCACCGCCCGTTGTGACTCCGTGTTTTTATTATTAAGACCTATTAGAAATTGCACTACACAGATTGGAGGCAGCATTTCACGAGTGTCAAGTGTGTCTCTCGCCTTCCTAGTGGGGTGTCTTCCTATGTGGGCTCTGTAGTCGCATAGCAATCCCCACTGGTGGACTTGCATCTTCATGGGAAAGCCAGATGTTGGACTGACTTCACTGCCCAGCTCTGCTGCTGCTCTGCCTGTATGAGAAGCAGGTCAGGTGACTGGGAAGATGCCGTCTATTTCCCCCAGCCTGGGTTAAAATGAATGTGAGTGCTGTTTAATGCAGTACCTAGCCTCATATTGCATTTGCCAAGAAAGTGCGATTTTTATTGAACATTAGGATTGAATCCTTAACTGGGTAATCAATTTCAGTAGTGAGTTAAAATGCCTTCTATTAATGGACAGCTGCAGCCGTTCCTCAGACTTGCAGGAGGACCAGCACTTGTCAGCATTTATGCTAATAGCACGCATAACCCAGGAGTTTATGAAGTGCACTTTATAATCCAGCATTTCTTAGAACACTTGCTAATACTTTTTGCTTGAAGGTATTGATTGTTTGGTCCCTTGGTGTGCTGTGTGGCCCTGTGAAGGAAGCCAAGTGACATTTCCACGCCGATGGCACTTATCACCTTCCTGGTTTTGCACTCTGGGCTTCGCGTCAGAGTGGATGAAAAGGGTCCATTTGTTCTGGTGCTCCGCTGTTTAATTTGATCTGCCGTGCAGCTACAGCAAGACAAATAGTATTTTTAATGAAACCATTTAATAACCTGGTCGCTCCGAGTTGAAGGCATTGGAAAAAAAACGCAATTAAAGGATGGCTGGATGTAAACAGAATCGGTGCTTCACCCTCACTTGACTCCATTCATTGTGTTTCCAGGGTTTCCTCACCGTAAATGGTGGTGAACCGATGAAGCTGCACCCCCTTCAGAAAGACGGACATCCCCTCAAGTGAGCTGTAGTGTTTGTGGACGCATTTATATTGGTGAGTTACTGTAAAAATATCTCCAGGTAAAAGCTGAGTTTTCTAAAATCCCCTTTGGAAGGTGTTTTCAATTAGCAGATGACTATGGATCGCTGGCAGCCTCTGGATGCTTCCCTGGGATGTCTCATGGCCAGATCATATTGATTGTCTTTCAATTAATTGCATCTGGTATTTTCATTTATCAAAACAAAATACATGTAATTAACTCTGAAGCAATACAGTCCAGTGGCAAGAGATTCGTGCTGCTGCTGCTGCTGCTCTGGAGATAAGTCATCAGAAATTATCCTACAAGGAAACGGGAGTTAGGATGGAAATAGTAGTAGGACTTCTCGACATATTAATTAAAAAGAATAAAAAAGAATTAGGGAGATGGTTTCTTGCCATTCAGTTACTTTGTAGGATGGTAGATGGATGTTCTTAAAAAGGAAGCGGCTGGCTGGCAATGGTGCTTATCCTCCTGCAGCTCCAGCCCTCAGGGATGTCTTGTGAGCTAATGATTTTTTTTCTTCTCCCCTGTGGGTGTAGGTGGAGGAGGTATGTGGCAAAGAGCATTCTGATTGGACATGGTTCACTCCTGCACTAGCAGCGAGGTTTGGGGTTCTTTATTCTTAACATGCCTTTTGCCGTCGTACACTAAATATGGGTCTTCTTGCCCGGAAGGCTTCCAATTGTCAACTTCTTTGACGGGATTGATTCCTGCCGTGCCCCACCATCCCCGCGCTTTAAAAAAAAAAAATACGTATTTTCCCCTTGGACTAACCATGTCATTCAGAAATGGAGAGTCAATTGTGAGCCCAGCTTATTGTTCTTCCTGTATAGTTTAGAGGTTCGAGCTGTGGTCAAGACGGTCACAGTTGGGTCACAGCTGGCATGCACTGTGACCTCTCTAGCCTGACTTCTCAGCTCCTAGGAACAGCGAGTGGTGACTCTCGGGACCAAGCTGAGTCTCAAGTGGGAACAAAATGGCAGAGGGAGATTATAGGGTTATAGATGGGAATGGTTCTATTTAGGTGGCTCCTTTGCTTTCTCCTGGAGCAAGGTCAGTGGGAACGAGGTCAGTACAGCCAGGCCAGTTCCGGGCTTGCAGGTGCCTCCCCTGCTTTATTGCCTATCAACAGAGAGCTTCATTTTGGGGTGTTGAAGGAAGAGAGTATGTGGGCTGAAATGCCCCTGTCCCTACCCTGTGTGCCCTCTTAAGGTTCAGTTTCACTGACTGCGGAGACCTTCCCCAGATTAAGTTGGCAATCACTCACATTGGTGACTTAATGTAGGAGTGCTTGGTGACTTTTAGACAGTTACCAGTCTTTGTGTGTGTGTAGTGGTTAGTGGTGGTGGACTTAGAATACCCATGAACCTTCTGTGGGGGAGGACATAAGAGGAAAGCCTCTGCTCTGGCTAGCTTTATGTCACCTTGAAACCAGCTAGGGTCCTTTGGAAGGAAAGGACAAGCCTGTGGGATATTTTAATTAGTGATTGATGTGGGAGGGGCTCAGCCCACTGTAGGTGGTACTTCCTCTGGGTTGTTAGTGCTGGGTGCAATAAGAAAGCAGGCTAAATAAACCACGAAGAACAGGCCAGTGAACAGCACTCCTCCATGGCCTCTGTGTCGGTTCCTGCCTCCAGGTTCCTGCCCTGCCTGCTTCTGAATGAAGGATTGTGATGTGGAAGTCTAAGCTGAGATATTATCTTCCCCAGGTTGCTTATTGTCGGTTTAAAACAGCAATAGAAACCCTAACTAAGACAGCCTCTTTCAACTTTTTCTTGGCTTCTGCCTTTCAAGGCCACATTTCACTATTGCCCTAGGGCAGTGGTTTTCAACCTTCCTAGTGTTGTGATTCTTTCCCATTTCATGCTGTAGTGACCCACCCCCATGAAATTGGTTCAGTGCTACTTCATAACTGAAATTTTGCTACTGTTACTAATTGTAATGTAAATATCTGGTATGAGACCCACAGAGGTTGAGAATCATTACCTAGGGAGGCCTGTGCCAGTGTCTGCTGACTCAGGAGTTCACAATCTCTATGGGATGGGGCTGGTGTGCTGTAAATTACTACCGAGAGCTTGTATGTGTCTGGTCCTACTACAGATGGACACCCAGCCTTACCTGGGTCAGGGAGCCCCTGGGCTGGGGAGCAGTTCCTCAGAGGGACTCTTGAGAGGAGAAAACACTTTTGTAAATGTCTGTAAAAGAGTGGGAGTCATATCGGAGCTCTTATAGATGTTTGTACATGAAACGATGGTCTAATCCTGGAGGCGCTGTTTTGTGGGAAGTGGGTCTGGACCTTAAGCACACTGCTTTTCTTGTTTTCTCTTTCCTTTCCTTCATTTCTTTTCTCTCCTTCCTTTTCTTTCCTTCCCTCCCTTCCTTTTTTCTGTTCTTTTTTTTTCTTTTCCTTTTTGTTTATGGGTGTTTGCCTGGTGGCTTCAGAGGCCAGAAGAGTACACCTGATACCCTGGTTCAAGAGTTAAAGATAGTCGTGATTTGCTGTGGGTGCTAGGAACACACCCTGGCTCCCTCTGCTAGAGCAGAAAGTGCTCACAATCACCGAAGCGTCTCTCCAGCCCAACACTGCATGTAACAGACAGATCATGATAGAGATTTGGATCCCTGGAGAGTCCATCAGAGGGTGATAGTGCCCACTGCTGGTCACTCGATGTGGTAGAAGAGGGCCTTGCCATGGTCTGTTATGCAAACCAGGCCAGGCTGATGGCCTGAGCTGGATTTCAGCTGTCCAATAGTACCAGGTGAGGTTACCATTCTAGACACTGGACTGCTAATCTGTTTCTGGCAGGAAGTTACCTTTCTTTCACAAAAACCAGGAAAGAACAGTCTTGCCGTATTAGAAACGAATGCCCCTTACTTGGGATCTGATGATGGGTTGAGGTGTCAGTGTGTTAGACATCAGGATCCTGACCTTTGACTTCCTGGGTGCTAGTGCTCTTGAAGAGGGCTTGTGATCCTGCTTTAGCTACATCAGGCTACCAGGGTGGAAAAAAGCCAAAAGCCAAAAAGAAAACTCGTTCCTGCTATAACTTGATTTTCCCAACAGAGGCCAAGCACATGATAAACACTCCCAGCCTCTTAAGAATAAATGGGAAGTGTTAGTGGACCCACACTTCCTCCTCCTGAAAATTTCAGAATCCAACTGGGACTTGCCTCTGGGAGCCCTCTGCTTTCTCAAGTGCAGGGCTCCCCACTCCTGCTCCTCCTGGTGGGTTTGGCTGCCTGCTATGTTGTCGGTGCTCTCTACCTCCTGCCCTATCCCGTTCTTGCCTTTCTTCAAGGCTGAAAAGGACACAAAATGAGATAGCCTCAATTTTCACTCGGGCACTAGCGGGACAGTTTGTCTGTTTTCCAGGGTTCTCCGCCAGCGTGGGATTCCTGCTGCAGGACCCTCCCTTGTAAGATGTCTTCCAGCAGACTTAATTTAGCATTGTCGGTGAACCCACAGTCCTTTAGGGTTATACGCAATTGGACACTGGTAGATATAGAGATACAGTCGCCTCTTTTCCCTAATGACCAGGACTGAGACTCTGTGGGTGGGCTCCGGCCGTCTACAGCCAGGTGCATGGAGACCTGAGCAGGCCAGACAGGATGATTGGTCACACAAGTTCATGATCCACCCGAGGTCTCTCTAGTAGGTTGAGGAACCACAGACAACATTCTGGGGGAATGCTAGATGCAAACATCAGTGATGCCTCCCTACCCTTTTGCCTGAGGTGTGGAGTAGAAAGGAGAGGGTCTGACTTGTTGGGAGAAGTGATGCTTTGTTGTCCAAGTCCTTGGCTGTGGTTATGTATGTGTACAGTGAGGAGGCAGGAGGAGGAGCTTTCTTATTAAAATTGTAGCTGGATTTCAAATTAAGATAGAGCAGAACCAGATCATTTCAATTTTTTAATTATTTAATTTTATGTACATTGGTATGAGGCTGTCAGATTCTTGAGTTACAGACAGTTGTGAGCTGTCATGTGGGTGCTGGGAATTGAACCTGGGACCTCTGCAAGAATAATCAGTGCTCTTAACCACTGAGCCATCTCTCCAGCCCTACAAGATTATTATTTCTCTTGAACAGTTTAACATCTAAGTGTTACCGTTGCTGGCTTTTTGACTATTCATGGATGCATGAGACTGGTAACACCTACTTTAAAAGGCTGCTTTTATTTTTAATTTTGGATACACATGTGTGTTTTAAGTGTGTGTGGGTTTGTACGGAAGTCAGAAGCGAGTGTAGAATTCCCTGGAGATGGAGTTTCAGGCATTTGTGAGCCACCTGACATGGGAGCTAAGAGCCAGATGGGCTCTTAACTGTGAACCATCTCCCTACTTCTTTCTTTTTTTTCCTTCCCTGCCTTAACCATGGCCTCAGGTCAAGTCACTTGATTTTTATGGCAGGACCTCCTCCATGATATGCTTGGTCGAGCCTGGCTTAGGGAGCAGGAGGGCTGAAATTTGAACTTGCAGTGGTTGGCAATGCTAATGAAGTCCTAACAGTGGCTCTACCTTCAGATGGCCTCAGAGATGGTAGCTATGAGGGAGCTTACAGGGTTTTTGTTTGCTTGTTTGTTTGTACATCAGTTTCGGGTCCTTCCAAAGCTGGGCTCCAGGAGCCACCAGGAATCCCACGCCCTCCTAGAGCTGGGCTCCAGCCTGGTGTTTTATCAGGGTCCAGAAGAAGGATGCTCTTGGCCCAGGGCTCCGCCCTTCCCCTTGGCATCGGTCTAACCCCAGTCTAGCACACTCACTTTCCTTATTGATTGACTCGTTTATTTTTGGCAAACTTGGAGACTCCCACCTGGCTCCAAGCTGCTTCCAAATAAAGTCTTCCTGCTAACTAACTGGAAGCATTTTGCAATTCACTCTTTCCACATAGCAATTAAGATAGTTTTCCTAGACTTATATCAGCCGAGGATAAATAGCCAGCTTTTAAAAAGAAAACGCCGTGCAGCTTGCCTTTTGGGGGTACAGTAGTCCGTGAGACTATCTTCTGTGAGTGACCATTTGTGAAAGGAAGGGAAGTGGGACCTACCTCTGAACTCTTTCTGAGAAGTAGCTACATTTACACCTCTTTCATAGTGTGGTTTCTTTAAGCACAAGGAGTGGACAAATCAGCTTCTCTGCAGTGGACTGTTGAAAAGAAATGGGAACAACATGTGGGGTTAAGTTGCAGAGGCTGTTTTTAATCATATGTCCGAAAAAAAAAGAACATTAGTGAAAAATGCTAATGGGCAAGGATTAAAAAAAAAAATAGAACCCTTGGCCGGAGAGCCAGCCATTTGAGCACCTGGTAGGGGTATCTTGATTCCCATTTTCCGTAAATGTATTTCCTGTCAGCAGTGTCTCTCTCATGGGGTTCTTCCCAGCCATCCTCCTGTCTGGACTATTGGTTCTGGCATCCCTGTGAGGTTCCCGTTGGATCTGCTTAGAGAAAGACTCTCCGAATGCCCCGTGCTGTGTGTTGGTGGGTTTGGGATGAGAATGTAGGTGACGTTCCCTGCCTCCTGTGTTCGGCTTAGTCTTTCACAGCTCACACTTTAGAGAAGCGTCCCCGAGTCCAAGTTAGGTTTGTTCTTTTCTCGAGCGTCCAGTCACGTTGTGTCTGGCTCCAGGTGTTGACCAAAGACACAAAACCACTTCCGTATAAGTCAGGGATTTGGTAATAAGCTTAGGCAGGAGTCACAGGAGATGGATGGGACCTCACATCCCATGGAGACCTTGACCATGTGTCTCCAGGAATGTTGGCTGGCAGCCCTCGGGTTGGCTTTCTTGGGGACATGACTTGGGATGTTCACTGCCGAAGAACCCGTCTTACTACATGCTTGTATTAGCGATACTTCTTGAATGCAGGAAGGTGGCTGATGATGTGGCGTGGTCACTGCTGGAGCAGTAGCCAAGGATGCCTAGTCTCCTCTGATGGAGCCTCTCTCTGTCCTTTTTGATTATTTTAGCGGGGAGTGAGACAAGGGAGTTGGATTAAAGTTGCACTCTGCACTGCCAGAAAGTGGAGGCATGACCTGCTTCCCTGCATGTAGGTAGGGTAGGGAACCTGAGCCTTGCGTGGCTTGGGAGCATGCCTGTGCTTTCCTATCCCTTGGGAGTGCTGGAACCTCATAGATAACAGGGGTTATGATTCCGCTGCCACAACTAGATCCAAGTAGTGACCATGAGGACAGCACAAGAGCTTAAGTGGCTCTCCCGGTCTCTAAGCACTGGATCCCTTGGTAGCCAAACTCAGATGACTATCAAATTCCTTCAGGGACCAGCATGGCAGCTGCCTGTGTTGCTGCTATCACAGGCTTGGAAGCTTGTGTTTCCTGTGTATAACTGACAGCCCCAGTCCCACATTTGTTTGAAACCTTCCCTTGGATGAGCACGCAGTACTCAGGCTTTTTCATGATCCAGTTGCTACCCACTGCCACTCCCTAATTACAACCAAGGATGACCTCCAAGCCACAGCGCCAGGCTGCAACTTCCTCTAGGAACATCCATATTGATTGGTGCCCTGCACTCCCCTGGGCTTCTGGGGCAGCACTGTAGGGCATGATTCAAGCCAGAGAGCCTTCTGTTACACAGAGCAGATTGACGCGGCACTAGACTTGGCCAGGAGACAGCTCAGCGCTTTGTGGAATTGCACCCGAGCAGTCTTTCTCCAGCAGCCTTGGGGACTTTGGCTGCTCTCTCTTGTGTTTGCAAAGGAAGGTATAAAATTCCAGGGCCTCGGTGAGGGGTAGAGGGGCAGAGTCCTGATACATGTTCAAGAAACTGGACCTTGACTTCCTCTGATGACAATGGCCTTGGGTAAAATAAGCCATCTTGAGCTTAGTTCCTGAGATCCCATTCTGATGTCAAATGGAGTTAATAGTGTTTAATCTCATGCAGTTAAGTTTCCATGAAAGTGTATCAAAGAGGACTTAGTACCTGGTACACTTAAAGAAATCATTGTCATCGCCAGGAGCAGCCATAGTGCATGCCAGGACCCTGGTTCATCATGGGAGGGGCTTCCCCATCTGGAGACATAACTCTCCAAGGTGCCACATCCGTGGTCAAATTGTGATGAAAACTCGGTAGACAAAAGAATAATAGAATGCTTATTTTCTTGACTACAACATTTTCGGTGAGTTCATGGCTGTGTGTTTTCTTCCTGGGACTTACCAGATGGGTTGCATCCTCCCTTTGCATCAGCAGAGGCAGGTTCGGGGTGTCCCCAGATTCATGTCTAATTCTTGCTCACTTTGGTGGGGATGTGCCGGCACCGTGTTGCATCTGTCGCCTTAGCCACCTGCTCCTGTGACAAGCGCGTGCAGTAGAGTTGACTCCTACCTGCTATTAACATGCATTCATTGTGTCTCAGGTGATAGCTTGAGACCCCACAATTTGCCTGAAACTTCTGTCTACTGCAGGCTGTTGGCTTACAAAAAAGCAATACCTTGGGGCCTAGGATCTTGGAAACCCAGTCATCTCATGTGGGCCACCTTGTGTACCATAAGGCAATGAGACATTCACATAGAGCTTGCAGCCATTCACACCATCGCAGGCCTCCGTCCTCACAGACTCAGCAGTTTTTCCTTATCCCCCAAAAACTACATCTCCAAATACATAACCACATCTGAATGTGGGGTCAAGCCCCCCAACACTTGAACTACTTGAACTTCATCTCCTACATAGCAGGACCCGAGGCCCACTGCAGCCTCCCTCTGTCTCTCTGTCTCTCTCTCTCCCCAGCCTGGGAGAGAAGTACATGATGGGGCTTTATCTGGGAGGCACGCGGGGAAGAGCTGGTGAGCACCCACCACTTCACATGAAAGGCTGTTAGATTCAGGTCACTGGGTTTGGACTCCTGCATTTTATGGCAAAGTCTAAAAATGCAGATTTGTAACAACGAACGTTAATGAATTCAGACTGTTTGAATTTCACGCTGAATAATGGCTGGAGTTATCAGAGCCCACAGCTTTTGAGATCTGGGATCATGCAATCTTTTCTCAAGATTAAATTGATAGAATGATGTAATCCCGAGTTACTTTTAACAACAGTATTGGCCGTAAAAAGAAACACACTTATTAAGAGAAGAATTTAGTAAAAACAGTAATATCTAGACAATCTGGCGTATATAATCTATTCAGTAACTTTGAAAATGCCACATCTCATTCTGAATGCAATGTTGCGCCCATAGGTACTGAATGAAATACCTTGTACCCTAGGGCTTCCTGTTTTCTACATTAAAAATATTCTATTTAAATGCAGATTTTGATTTGCAATCTAGGAAGAGAACTCTAGAAGAATACGGAAGGACAACTCTGCATGTATTAACTTAATTTTGGTTTCACATCTTAACTCTTGTTCTTTCTTCCTGTCCTCTCCTCCCCCCCACTTCCCCCAAAGGGTCATGTCGAAACACACAAGTAAGGAGAGAGCTTGGAGTTTCGGGGAATAATAATGTTATTATACCGTTGTCTGTCTTGGCATTATCCTCTGTCCTTTCTCCCTCCCCCACACACAGTCAAGTTGAGAAAACACAAAAGGCTTTGGATTTTCTCACATGACAGGAGCCTGAGAATTTCTTCTCTTACACTGAGTTAATTGCCGCAGTAGGGGATGGACGCACATCCTCGAACCCTGTTAACGTTTATATTCTGTATGTATTAAAGCCCATTTTAATTTTCAAATTTTATGCTCTGAATTTTGTGTTATTAGCTGCTTACCCTATGCTCCCTCCTTCCTCCCCTGTCTGTGTGTATGCTCATACATGTTTGCGCAAGCACAGGCACATGTGTGTGTGCATGTATGCATGCTTGCATTCCAAAAGACAGCCCCGGCTGTTCTACACCTCTTTTCTATTTGTGTGAGAGTCTGTCTGTCTCTCTCTGAACTTCCCAGGTAGGCTAGGCTGGCTGGTCAATAATCCCACTGATCTATCTCCCTGTCTCTGCCTCGCTGATGCTTACACCCCAGATTATAGACAAATGCCACTATGCCCGGCTATTTCCACGTCAGTTTTGGGGGAAGTCTAACTTTAGTACTCTTGCTTGGCAAGGCAAACCGCTTACTAGCTGAGCTACCTCCCCATCCCCTCCCTTTACTTTTCTATATACACTCCCAAGAGCTTACCTGGAAAGCCAGTGGAACAGCCTCCAGGCAAATGTTAGGGAGCGTGTCAGGGCTCCCCTTCACACAGCGCAAGTGACTTGTTTGATGTTGAGCTCCGGTAACCAAAGACATGCATGTATAGCTTTTGACATTCTACTCTTAGAATTAATTAGGTGTCTAATCATTATAAATACCGTTTTCTTTCGCTGCTGTCGGCTGCTAATCCTGCCTCTCTTGCTATATACACTTGTCAGTTTCAAACCGAGCATTGTGTTTTGGCTTTTATGATCTGTCAAGGGAAATGGAAGTAAATTCTTTCTAATATGCTAATTGGTCTATTTGGGGGATTTTAGAAACCGACATCAGCGTGTGCCAGTAACACAGTTGATAGCCTCTGCTCATCAGCAGGCAAAGCTTTGGTTTGTTCACATCATCTCGGGGAGGGCCTGCTATGTCTTCTCAGGGCTTGGCCCTGTCACACTTGAGGTCCCTTCTGCTGGTGCCTAAGACCTGGGCCTATGACCTTGGGGAATCTGTTGAAGAGGCTACTGGCCAGGCTGGGCTGGGTTGTTGGTCCTAAGAACCTGAACAACTAGCCAGGTCAACCTGGCTGCTGCTACAGAGCGACTGTGGACCAATGCAGTCCTTGGGATGCGTTCCTTTTCCTCTTACTCTCCTTTATTGATTTAGCTGGGGGCTCTTGGACAATCCAGAAGCTCTTGTTTCATGCAGACCCTTTAATAGCCCCTCTAGGCAGGGAGGCTTGGCCTTCTTTGTTGGAGATGAGGGGCCTCACTGTTGGAAATGGACATTTTCCTCCTCAGATGGTTGGTATAGGGCATAGTGGAGACGGTGGTGTAGGGGATGGTGTAGAACGGCTCAGTCAGAGTTAGAGACGTGTGTACTTGTCAATAAAGGTCAAGTGTTGGGTTTCCTTTGCTTTTCTTGGTCCACAAAGCAGAGTGGGAAGGGGAATTTTCAAACTTTGAATTTTTTGAAGGGCTTGAGTGGTCTTACCACTGGCCCTGGAAAGTCAGTTGTGTGCACTGTGTCAACTGGAAACACACGTGGCCAGTGCATATGGTGCAGCCTGCAAGGCTGGGGTCACAGCCTTCTGCAGTCCTGTTAGCGAGCAGAACGGTGAGGCTTGCTGACTCTATGGCACATGGCAGGAGCAGAGGTGGGATTTGAACCAGGTCTAGGTCGGGGCTGAACACCTAGCACATTCTGGTCTTCTGCCTTCCTCGGACAGATGGACTTTGAGTGTGGTATGGGATTGGAAGCTGGGGGCCACATGTTTGTGGGTGGTTTTTCTCTAGTCTGCCTCTGAGGTACCCCATGTTTGCCAGATGACCCTTTGCTCATGATCTTTAGTGCTCGTGGCTCCTACTGCATGGAGTTTCTAACTTGTTTTTCACAAATCCAGCCTGGTAGGGGTGACGACAAACCAGAAGAAGCCTTGGATTTGCCTGCTATTGCCAGAGCCTTAGGTGGACCAGTGTAAAAGGGCAGCTCACAGGCTGTGCTGTCCCCCACCCCACCCCCATCTACCTCTTAGTCCCAGAACAACTCTGTGGACATAGCCTCTCTCTTCCTCCAGGTCTTGGCTTTCATTAAGGGCACCCAGGAGGCACAGTGAGGGTCACCCATCCATAGTCTAACCGCTCAGCCTGTATGCGCGTTCTTCGGCTGTTATTAATGTTCAGCCTCATGGGAGGGGGGTGGAGGGTGCGTACTGACATATCCCTATGAACACACAGCATTTTGTGGTTCATAGCAGTGGGTTTTTATCGGCATGCCTTCCTTAGTGTGGAGGTTGGGGTCCGTTTAAAAGATTGAGATGGGGGCCATGGAAACGACTTAGTGGGTAATAGTAGAATTTACAACCATGAGGACCTGACTTAGATAGAACCCTCAGCACCTACATAAAAAAAAAAAAAAAAAAAGCCAGGTGTGGTTATGAATGCCTGTGACCCAGTGTTGAAGGACACACAGAAGGCTCCCTAGACCAGTTGTCGTATCCAAAATGGTGACATTCTGGTTCAGTGGGAGACTCTTTCTCAAAGTAGAAAGTAATAGAAGAAAACATTGCATGTCCTGCTCTGGCCACTGCATGCACACACCAAGGTGCATACCCACACACATACACCACACACACAAAGTCAGTTAAAAAATAAAGGTTCACATGGCGGGCCTTTCATGAATAGTGACTAGGATTATCTCCCCTCTCACCCCCTCCTTTCTTTGCATCTAGATCTCCTGGCAGTAACAAGGGAAGCTTGACCGAGATTGGCTCTTCAGTGCTTCTGACCTGTTATTTCTGTCTGATGTCCCGCAGGCGCATCGAGATTCACTCATGTGCAAACACTCAAGACACATACTCACATGGCTGCATGCTCATATGCCCACGAATGCACATAGCCAAAATTTTTGTGCACCCTCGCTTATGCAAGCAGAGATAGCACAACACATCACGCATGCATGCACACACTCACACACACTCAGTACCAAATATCACGAAACAGGCATACATGTGCACACCCCAGCACACCTGGACGTGCCCAGTGTGAACTAGGTGGCGTTTGCCTGTGGTAGTGTACCTGAGGAGTTCGTGGTGCTGAACGTAGTAGTTTCTGTTTCTGGGGCCTTTGCAGCCTCTGAGGGCTGGGTGCGAGAAGCCCGCCATGCATATTGCTTCTGTGCCACAGAGAATTCTTAGACAAGCAGCCGTCCATCCTAACCGTTCACTGAGATGCTTCTAGAAATGGTCCCTGGTGGTGATTCCACCAGGCCTCTTGCTTCTCCTCTTCATCCAGGTTGATGAGTAGGGCCAGTTTAATTTTATAATTGGATGTAAACAAGTCAAGTGTAGAACCCCGCTTTACACGTTACCTCCAGCAGCCCGGCCAGGGAAGAGATCTGATCTGGAGCAGATGATTTTATTACCCAACGTGAAAATCAGGAGCACACACATAACCAGGGAGTCAGCAGGTTCATACACTACTATCTCATTAAATTTTCAGGCAAAAGCTGCAAAAATTAATTGGAGGCGTGTAAGAGTTTAGAATGTGAGCTGGCTTACGGTGATATAAATTACGGGAGGAGAAGACAGCTTTATATACTGAGAGAGGCGAAACCGGTTTCCTTTAATGAGAAGAGATAGGACGCGGAGCTATTTTTTCATTACCGATGCGCTCTAAAGTGTTTGGACTTCGCTGATGAATAGAGTTAATTCGCCGCTACACTTCCAATAATTCATGTTGCACAGTTTAATGACTTCTAGATAAAAACAGGATTGAAATGTTAATTTCTCTGAAGAAATCGGGGGCACTCTTGTATATCAGACGGCCTCCCTCACTCCTGTGCGTGCCTTAAAGCCCTAGTTCATTTCACTAAACAAAGTGTCTTGAACATGTTTCTTGCCGCAGAGATGTTGGCGTTTCTTAACCGTGTCCGTGCCCCCTTTCTGCATCTCAGCTGACGTGTAGTCGACTGTCTTAGGCAAGAATCTGTCAGAGGAGCCGGGGCAACATAACTTGTCCTGTCAGTGACCACAGGCCACCACCTCCCTTCTCAGGACAGGGAACTTACTTTTAGACTTGATGTGGCTGTTGTTAGCCCTGGGTTTGATTGAATAGATTAGTGTCTCTACTTCCCAGCTGGGAAGTAAGAGAGAGGTAGGGATTGGTCGAGACTGGACTTGGGGCAGTTTGGTCTCAACGTGAAGAATTATTTTACATTATTTAATAATTTTGTGTGTGTGTGCGCGCACACGCGCGCGCGCGTGTGTGTGTGTGTGAGTGTGCAGGGTTGAGCCACAGCATGTGGCTTGCGGGTGTCCATTCTCTCCTATCCAGGTGGGTTCCTGGGATCAAAAGCTCAGATCATGAGATTTAGCAGCAACTGCCTTTACCCCCTAAGTTGCCCCCGCCAGCTCTGATGGAGAACGTTTATCATTGTTGATGATTTTTGTGTCTGTGTGGTTTTCTTCCTCCGAGGACAGATGAACATTGCGTCCGGTGTGTCCTTTTCTCAGATGAGAGGGAAATGCCAAGTGAAGCAGTGTTAACCTGCTGCTACAGTCAGGCGCTCAGATCTCCTTCCCTCCCTCCCACTATCTGGCCGTTCCTCCTCCTCCTCTATTTTGGAGACAGGGTTTCATGTATCCTAGGCTGGATCTGAATTTTTGATGCAGCAGAGGATGACCTTTGAACTCCCAAGGCTCCTCCCATGTACCACCTCGCGGACTGTTGCCACATCCTCTCTCTCTGCCCCCACTACGACAGAAACAGTTGATTCTGTCCTTGGTTTCATCTCCCCTTGCCCTTACCCTCTCCCCTTTTTCATCAGGTGCCTTCAAGTTAGCACATGCCCTGGTGTCCCACACTGAATTCCTTAGGAATTTCATGATTCTCTTAAGGCAACCCTTCTCGACTTTGGGGTCATTGACATTTTGGGACAGACATTATCTCCGTGTGGGCACTGTCCCTAGTTGGCAGCACCACAATGCAGTCAGTTGTCTATAGATACTGTCCCCTGGGTGAGACTAGCCCCTGCTTGAGCACCACTGGGCTGTGGGAATGCATCGTGGGCCCGTTTTCACACCCTGCTTAAACTTGTGCAGTTCCTTCCACACGGGAGCTCACTCTTGTGGCACAGCAGTCAGCTCCCGGCCTTCTGCAGGATGGACCGGTGCTGTGGCCAGAGGCTCCACATCTGCTCCCTTATACCTCCATGGCCGACTCAGGCCCCCGTGAGGGAGGAAGCCTCTTCAACAGAGGCCCTGCCTCTGACATGGCCTCCCGCCTGGTGCCTGGCTCCTTTACTTTCACGAGACCGATGGTGGCAGTGCCTTTGACAGACAGATTTTTTTGTCACCTTGTCATGGTGACATGTTGGGATGGCTTCACCGCTCCTGTGCCATTGACACTTGGCTGTCTGAAGCCGGATGCCGCAACCCTCCGCCGGAGTGGAGGCTTATCAGCAGCAGGCATAACCTCACCGCCTGCTTCCCTGTTTCTTTAACTTTTAATTGAAACCGCTTAGTTACCACCCCTGCTGTTAGGAATCTGGGGACAATTAGGAAAGTCCCATCTGTCCTTTGAACCATATTATATTGCTGGTCCCCCCCCCCCCTTCACTGTCTCGAAGATGGCGAATCTTTGCAGCAACGTCTTTTCGTGGTCCTCTCGTTTCCCCGCTGGCTGGGTTTTTATCTCAGTTGAACGAGTTATGGCAACTCTTTAATTCAATTATTTTCTGTCGTAGGCTTGGAGATGATTTAGTCGAATCAAATGCTGGGCTTCTCTACCGCAGAACGGTGACTTCCCACAAGGCTGGGGGTGGATTTTCGTTTTCACTTGCTGCCACTGTGGCAGGCGTTTGTGCTGCCCCCTCCCCCTCCCTTCTTTGGCACAGGCTCCTAGTTAGTGTTCCTAAGCATAGATTGGAAACGGCAGATGCCATGGGCTTTGCCAGTCTTTCCCCAAGGCAAGGAATTATCTGTCCAATGATATTAGGTCAGTGAATTCCCGCCCAGCTGTGTTGAGGGGAGGCGGGGGCGGGGCAGCCAGGGTGACCGGAAGGAAGGCCCGGTGTAAGCCTCCATGCATGCGATAAACAATCTCTCTTGCTTTGGCATTTGACTCTGCATTTTAAAATGTGTCTGGAATGGCAATCCATTGCTCCAGCATCTTTAACCTTTGTGCCTTTTTAATGCGGAAAGTCTGCTCAAAATAGGACTTGCCACAGTCAGTGGCTGTCCCCGAGTACACGGAGGTGGCCAAATAGTCACCCAGGCAGGAGGTAGGGTTAGAAAGAACATTTAGCCCCTAGCCTTCTTAAGGGTTAAGTACTTTCCTGATAGGCCTGGAACCTTGGGTAAGGACACAGCCAAGATACTTGCAGGCATTTAACAGTTGCAGGTGAAGAACCTAGGCCGAGGCAGGAGAAAGTGGACAGGGGCTACTGGTGTTTGGTCACCTCAGCTGCTGAGTACCGGGCACCATTCAAGGCCTTTATATGTGCATGCTAGTGTTGGTAACACTGGGTTGACCTGTGAGCCCTGTTAAACTTGGGGAGCACATGCTGTCCCCTGAGGAACAGGTCACACCAACGCTGCCACCCCTTTGGGTGTCACTGACCCTATGTGCTGTGTGAATACCTCTGTCGCTGGAGTATATATAAGGTGAGTTGTTTTGCACATACCGTGGCTCCTGAGCGTATGCCCATGCTCACATTCGGCGCTTTGCAAAAGAAGCAGCAGCCTCCTCCATCTTCTTGGGACTTAACTGGACATCGATGCTGGCTGCACAGTGACAGGAGCCGTCTCTGTTCTACTCTAGGGCTGTGCTGGACCTGACTTGTACTTACTAGATAAGTCCAAGGGGCTGAGATGGCTGTGCATGACAAGCCTGCCTCTCTGGGTCTAGTCCAGCACTTGCGAGGCAGGCTGGAAGAAGATGAGTAAGATGCTATGGCCGGGGGTCAATCCCTCAGAAACAGAAACTGGTGTCCACTTCCAAACAAACTTCTGGTCTAACTTCTCACCCATTCTCAGCTCTTAAAATAAGGGAAGAAGGAGTGCCCCCCCCCCCCAGCTTGTTCACCTGTCTGTAGTAAGTCTGCTTTGCGGTAAGGTGGTTGGACAGGGCTATCTTTTGGGTGCTCCCCGTTTCCCAAAGGAAGCCATCATCCAGAAGTGGCCGGTTGAGCATGAGCCAGCAGAGGACAGCACTGTCATCTTTTCTGCCACTTGCTCCCCCTCACTGTGAGATCCCCCTGAGTAGTTTGATTGCTAGGAGTGGTTTCTCTGGTTGGGCGTTTATGAAGAGCCTACTATGTGTCGGGGATTTCACCAGGAGTAGGGCTTGGCCCTTCTTTAAGTACCCATTTGTTCTTTAGCTGTTCAGCTCCTGGGGCTGTGTCTACATCTCCTCTGGCTTGTCTGGAGTTCACATTGTCCTCTCTAGGTCAGCTACGCTGTTCCTTGCAAGGTGTAGCTGTCACTATAGTTGGTTAACTTTTCAGAGAAAAATTCAGGCTTTGTTAGCCCGATTCGACGTTTTTATTTCATTTCAGATTCTTTTGTGTCTGCGGGTGTTTAGAAGCAGGATACCGTTAGGAGTGTTTCTTTTCCTTCTCCATCCTTTTGTGGTCAAGTACCGCTTTGGGGTGTTGTGTGTGTGTTTGTGTGTGTGTCTGTGTGTCTGTGTCTGTGTTTGTGTGATGGTGGAAGATCTGTCAAAGGCAGATCTGTTAAAGCACTATACATCATGTTATCAATCAGGCACGGACGTATTCTGTGTAGCCTGTTTTGAGGTGTAGGTAACAGTGCCCCGTGAGTGCTGCGACTCCCTTGCAGGGAAGCTGCAGTGAGACTGGTCCAACTTTTTATGAAACCTGCAGTTCTGTGTGACGCAGCCAACTACAGCAGAAAGCAAATTTGGGGCAGGAAAGCGAAGAGGCTCAGTTCAGCATTTTACCATTTAGCTTCTGATAATCAGACCCTGGGGGGAGAGCTGAGAGGGCTCAGGAGGGCCTCTGCCATCTCCCCTCCATCTGAGGCAGCTTGTTTGGATGTGGCTTCTTACACAGAACAGTGGTGAAGGGGGTTCTGACCTGGAGAGAGGGAGAGCACGCGTGTGTGCTGGGGCTCAGCTGTTCTTCATTTTATACAGAGGCAGGGTCTCACTTGAACAGGGAACTTTGCTAACTAGTCAGTGTGCCTTGGGAATTCCCTGTTTTCCCTTTCATGAGTTGAGTTACAAGTTGGCCCATGGAGGTGCCAGGATTCAATCCCCAGTCTTCCCACTTACGTGGCAAGCACTTTACCCACTGAGCAGTTTCTGGTTTTACTGCCAGGCAACATTGTGAGGTCATGGGCAGGGCTGGAAGCACTAAGGTATTTCCAGGATATCCATTCTGCCACTGTTGACTCATCTTGCAGCGTGGAGACAGTGGGCAGCTCCCCGAGTGACTTAGATATTCCCGCTGAGTCGCTTGTAACACCGGTTGTGTGATGCCAATCTCAGGAGCTTCCAGCTTTACAACGGAGGGTCCAGAAGGGGCTGAACTCCTGCCCCCAGCCAGTCTTCGGGTGGTAAAGAGACATTATTTGCATGTTTCTCCAAATTACGGTTTATAACTTGCTCCTTCCCTGTTTGTTCTTCATAAGCGCACTGGCAGGCCAGCCCACGCCTGTGGCAGGCTGACTTCTTATTCACCACATCAACGTTTCAGTCCTTCTACCAAGTAGCTGTTGCCACTCTGTGTGCTGCATCTCTGACACGTAGTAGGTCCTTCTGTCTTTGTCTCAGTGGCATTTTGTTTCTCTCCTCCAGCTCTTGGGTTTGTTTCCCTTTTCCTCATGTCATCTGGAGCCAAAGGGGAGCACTATGTTACCTCCAGTATTACAGTGCATAGAGTCCAGGGCTGGGTGTCCACAGCACCTGGATCCTTGCAGAGTGAAGAGTTCCCCTAAGGTCTGGTACAGGAATCCCAGAGGAAAGAATACTTGTCCCCAGTAGTACAGCTGGGCTGGGGGCCAGGAAGAATGACTAGTTCAGAGGTAGACACTGAGAGCCACACTAATCTACTCCTGAGATAGCTTCTGGTGTGCTGAAGCTGGTGGATTGTGGGACGGGCCACCAGGCCTCACCCGGATGAATCATGAACATCCTGGGATCCTGTATGGAAGAAACATGGAGGTCTTGAGTATTCAAATGAATTAGGTGTGTTACTAGGTGGCAGCTCTTAACTTTGTCACCAAGCCAAAAGACTCCAGAAGACCTGTGTTAAGAAAGGGATTGTGATAGATCTGTGGATGGAGGGGTGGTGGATCAGTGGGAGGACCGAAGTGGCCTGCAACAGGGAGTCCCAGTGGGACCTCCTGCCACAGATCCATTTGCATAGATTCATCTTGCTGACTGTTTAGGACCAGCCTGGGGTAAGATGGTGGCTGGCCCTCATGTCTTTAGGGTGGGTGGAGATTGGGCTGAAAGACAAGGCTATGTCCTTACTACATATGCATTCATTCAGAAATGTGTGTGCGCGTGCAAGAGCGCCTATGCCTGTCTGCCTGCCTATGTAGGCCTCTCACAGGCTCATGTGTGTTCATGTGCACGCACATGCAGGTGAGGCACAATTCTTCAAGCTCTTGGAGCAGCCCTGGACCAAGCTGTTGTGATTCTGCTTTAGAGGCAAAGCCCTCCTCCAGGGTGCATTGCTTCCCTGCTGGCTTGGTGTCAAGTTGATGATAGGTTGCTTCACTCCGACTTGCTGGGCTCTCACAGGAAACCGTCACAACCACTCAGCTTGTAGATTGTAGACAATGGAAATCTGAACGCTTTGGATGCCTGGAAATTCAAGACCAAAGCCAGCGGGATCCTGGCTTGATGGTGCAGGTCTATAGTTATAATCCCCTTATCCTCCTGAGGCCGAGGCAGGAGTCTGTATGATTGAAACCTCTTCTGCATTAGAGCGAGTTCAAGCCCAGCCCAAACAATTTCCTGTGATCTTGTCTGAAAATAAAAAAAAAAGGGGGGGGGAACAGACTGGGAATTTAATTTAGTGGTTCAGCTCTGGGTTCAACTCTCAGCATTGCTAAGTAAATAGGAAATAATAACGAGATAAGCGGACCCTGTGTCTGCTGAAGACCGCCTTACCATATGCTCAGATAGCGGGCCAAAAGGAGCTCTCTGGGGAGAGCCTTCATCCCATCCTGAGGGCTTCATATCCATCTTGGGACTAACAACTGCCACTTGGGCCTAGTACTTCCTCCATTGGAACTTGAGGGTACCTAAGCATGCTTGCCAGGACATACACCTTGAGCCAGGAGCCGCTTTGAGGGCCTGTGGGTCATGAGCCTCTGAAGGGAACATTAGATGAGAGCTACAGGAGACGTGTTGGACAGATCTGGGGACGGAGCCCCCGGGAAGAGCAGGAAGAGACAGTGCACAGATAGCAGGTGTTTATGGCCCTGCGCAGGGACGAGCTGGCTGAAAGCATGAGGGTGCCGGACAACAGACTAAATCTTTATGTTGCCGTCAAGGTGTATCGAGGTGTCTTTAATGAATGGCTAGGTCAGCATGATGGGGGCGGGGCAGGGTCCCTTGTAGGAAACGAGCCAAGAAAGAGATGATTGATGAGATGCATGATAGATTAGGGCCATCTCAGGTCCTAGCACTCTAGGGTTTGAGACAGGAAGCTCTTAGTTCAAAACCAGCCTGGACCACACACACAGCAAGACACTTTAGAGCTAGAATGGGTGAGAGGTGGGGAGGAGAATGAATGAATGAAAAAGAGAATAAGAGCAGTACTGGACGGGGACCAGTACTGCATCCTGGAGCGATGTTCGTGCCCTCGGAGCGGAGCACTCAGTACTGCTGTTGGAGGCTCTTTGCCCTGGTTTCGGAAGGAAAGCTTCCGCCTCTCCCTGGAGCCTGAGATGGAAATTGTCTCTGGCTAATAGGATCTTTACAACAGCTAAATCCTCTACTAAACACTTTATGTAACTGCTGTCGCACCCGGGGTAGCTCCCGACCCATATGTCTCGAAGGTCTTTGACTGTCATTAAAGAGAGTCAGCCCTGTGCAGGAGGAGACGGGATCCTGCTGGAGTGACTGTCTATACATCTTTTCTCAGCTGCTTAAATTGCTGTCAGGGCAGCGCAGGAATCTTAGAGGAGGGAGTTCCTCTCATATATAATTATACTGTTAACAGAAATGTTGGTGGCTCTTTGTGCGCCCCCCCCCCCAAAAAAAAACACCTCTTGATCTCAACTGGGTGGCTGCAGTCTGCCTCCTTTTTCCTGTTGAAGGATTAGTGTGAAGGCTTAGGTGATGGGTGGCGGCCTGAGGGCTGAAGGTGCTTTTTGTTGTCTCCAGCCAGGACTTGAGCTGTTGGAGGAGCTCCAGGTTGGGCTGTCATTCCTGGGTCGAATGTCCCTGGTTGTGCCTGGTGTGCCGTTGCTAAGAAGTGGGCTTTGTTTGCATGGATCCTGGGGACTGTCCAAGGACAGATATACTTTGGTGAAGATTTGCTGATGTGGGGAAGATGGGAGCTCAGGTGTTGACCAGCAGCAACAGGTGGCCAAGGTCAACATCCCTGGGGTGGCTCGGGGTAGCAGAGAAGGGGAATATTAGTGGGGAATCACAAGATACTTGAGTGGGGAAGATTAACAAGGATCAAGGAGGCCAAAGTGAAGGAAGTGTAGGTGGGGCCCGGAGGGTGAGTACAGCATCCTGAGTGGGTCTGACCTGCCAGGGAACAAAGGATGGGTGGGTGAGTATTGGCGGTGCTTCTGAGAGCCTCCCCTAGTGGAAGCAGCCAATGAGGGCCTTTGGGCTTGACCAAGTTGAGGGGCCGGGGAGGTTGTTTCCAGAGTACCACCTCTCAATGTCTACCCTTCCCAAATAGGAGGAGTGTGATGGGTTGCTACTGGATGTAGGAGCTCTACTTCAGAAGGTGGCCCCTCAGGCAAGCAAGGGTGGCCTCTCCATCACCTCCTGCTGAGTCACACACTTACTCATTCTGTCAGTCAGCTTTCCTTGGCTGCTGTGGGCTCAAAATAGAAGGATGACTGGGCCCGTCTCCCCAGCCGCATTGCTCCAGTGTCGCAGGAGTAGCTTCAGAGCTGTGGGCTGGCATGTGTTCTCAGGCTGGAGAATAAGTGCAGCCAGTGGGCCCTGGATCCTGCTCAGAGCACACCACCTTCTAACTCATTAGTCATAGTTTAGATGGCATAGCCTTAGTAACACGGCGGCATTTCTTCCTGCGGATGAAGAAGCCGAGTATGGGCTGGGCCCAGCTCTTGTCCAACTTGGTACAAGTGTGTTGAGAATGTGTACCGCCCTGACTGCCTCGTGGGTGGATTTGGTGTCAGAGTTAGACTTAGAACCTGTTAGGTAAAATATTAGACCTGCATTATTTAGACCTATGGGTGCCGAGTATCAACAGAGGTAATCGGGAATCCCCTGGGCTCCTTGACTGTCCTAGAGGTGCCCCCCAGTCTAGCTCAGCCTGACCCCAAGCCGACCTCTCTTGGTTCACTGACCTCTGAGCTAAATATTGTAGTAGAGGCTAAATAAATCACCTGGCTGGGGCACAGCGATCACGGAGGCAGTCTGCAGATGTGACTTAAGCAGTCACGATAGTCTAATCACAGGGGACAGTCCGAATTAACCGGAAAGGGTATCCTGAGATGAAGGACATTGTAATTCTTTTTTAAAAAAATATTTTATGGTTTATTTAACTTTATTTTATGTGCATTGGTGCAAGGTTGCCAGATCCCCTGCAACTGGATCTTCAGACAGTTGTGAACTGCCATGTGGGTGCTGGGAATTGAACCTGGGTCCTCTGGAAGAGCAGTCAGTGCTCTTAACCACTGAGCCATCTCTCCAGTCCCTTTATTAATTCTTATAAGGATCAATTATATTGCAAAATCAAAAATAGTTAGAGAAGAAGGAAGTCCTCCACAGGGTGCTACTGTTTCCATCTGCTCACTTGACCAGAGGGGCTGAGGTTTTTGTTTGTGTGCTTGGCTGTTTGGTTTGATGAGGATTTTGTTTTGTTGTTTTGAGACAGGGTCTCACCATGCAGCTCTGATTGTCTAGGAACTCACTTTGTAGACCAGGCTGGCCTCGAACTCACAGAGATCTGCCTCCCAAACGCTGGGATTAAAAGGCATGTGACCTATTTCCCTAAATCCCCAAGCCCCTCTAGGACCCGAGTTTGAATAGGGAAAAGGTGTTGGGCAAGCCCTGTCCCTGGTCCCACCTTGTAAGCTGTGTGTTCCACTTGGTCTGATTACTGGAGACCTTGACTTGGATCACATGGTAAATATGATGTCTCACTGTTTTCTCGGCTGTAGATCTCTGGGGCTGTACCACAGTTTTACAGGACGTCCCTCAGCCTCCAGCACACCAGTCTCAACATTGGTCCTGCTTGTCCTGTACTTACGGCGATTGCTAAATGGATGGATATTGTTATGCTGTTTGGTCTGGTTTTATTTTTCTTTTAACTGGGGCACACACTTTGTCTCTGGGGATTCCTGGCGTTTCCGTCTAGTCGGTGTGTTATATCTAGGTGTTGTCATTCTGTTTTGGCTTTCAGATTGGTTCGGATTTGACCAATGGCTTTCTTTGGATGGGCTGTGTTGTCCTGAGTCTTTGTCAAGCCTTAACTCTTTAACCAGAGAGGAAGAAGATGTGCAGTGCCCTTCTTTGCTGTTATCTGTGGTGTCGCGCTGCAGCATCCGGATAGGGAGGGGATGCAGGGATGGAGAAGGCGGTGTTGAGTGTTTCTTGCTGGTGGGTGTGACACACATGGGATCGCCTGCTGTGGACACAGCAAGCCATAGTTAGCAGTGAATTCAGAGGGTCTTGACTTCTCTGACTGGAGCCCCTGCTGTGTCGACCTTTGGGCCACAGCTTGAGACCCACATCAGGCCCCTTCCAGATGGGCCATGGCTAACATTCCCTCTTTCTGTGAATAATTTATGACTTCAGCTGCTGTGGGCATGAATTTCTTCTTTTGCCTTCTTTATCCCTTTCTATATCTCTTGTGTGCATCTGGGGACCTTTTGGCTTTAGGGCATTGAGTTCACTTTAGAAAAAGCCAGAGGGGATTGTGTTTCCAAATGGGACAGACACTCAAGACAGCCCAGATGTCTGCCCTCGGTGATGCTGGGATGTCTCCAGGCCCCTGTGATCAATCAGTCCACATCATTCTGTAGTGAGGAGGACAGTACTCAGACGGATAGGGAGAGGAGAGGTGTGCTGTGAAGACCCAGGGCGCGCACGCCACACACACACACACACACACACACACACACACACACACACACACACACCCCACCCACCCCCCAGTCCTGCTGAACTGCTCTGTGCTTGGTTAGAGTCTCTTGGTGGAGGGTTCCGGGCACATGTTTGTTTCCTAATCCACAGAGACTGGTATATTTCTCTTTATAAGTTTTGACTTCTGTTTCCTTAAGTAGACTTTTGGAAGCCCGATTTACCTGCCCCTTAGTGAAGTTAAGCAGAGTGTAAAATGCCTTCATGGTAGTTGAATTTACACTGTTAAAATGATTTGTGCATTTTGCAGAAAAGCTGTGATATTAGATGCATAAATACTCAGCGATGTTAACTTGGGGGAAGATTTTGACAGGATCGTGGCAAGTGCTGAGGTACCGTTTAGTGCGGTGACCAGTAATGGACATAGAGAGCGCCAGCTCGGGTTTTAAAATTCTGCCTATACATTCGAAATCAACAGCAACAGAAGAGGGTCTAAGAGTGCATTCACTGGTGTCCCGTCCTTGGGCGCCGCCTCCCCCCCCCCCCCCCCCCCCCCCCCCCCCCCCCCCCCGCCCCCCCCCCCCCCCCCCCCCCATGGTGGAAGCAGTTTTCAGCAAGAAGGAGCTTGTGGTTTCTATGCTGGTCTCACTGTTTGATTCGGGAAAATGCCCGGCTAATAAAATCACTGCTGTGATAGTCCCTTGCCCTGATTTGGAGCTGATTCTATGTAGGTGAGCAACACTGACGGTTGTCAATGGGAAGACACGATCTTCTGAGCATGGGCCAGTAAGTCCTTACTGGGACATTTTAGGAAAATTAATGGTTAATAGACTGCTGTTCTTAACCCATCATGGTGTTCACATCTAAATAGGATTTTTATTCATTCATTTATTTATTTATTTTTTGTGGACTGTTTCAAAAAGGCATTTTCCTATTTCTTTATCTCGAGAAAAGCTAGTCACTGTTTGTGCGTCTCAGTCTGGGTAAATGTAACCTGTTGGCATTGCGTCCTCAGTCCTGAGAGGACTATAGCTTTAAACCAGGAAGGTCGCCCAAATAGATAAGAGACCATTTGGCAATAGTTGCAAGCATGCTTCTCTGTCCTGGAGGTGCACATGCCCTACTAGCCTCTGAGTTGAAAGGTGTGCAAGGTGTATGGGTGCACCCCTCGCTGTCCTGAGTTCCTTGCTTGTGCTCTCTCTCCTCCTGTTTCTGATTTGGACCTTGAGATTTCAGTCCGGTGCTCCGTTGTGGGTCTCTGTCTCTGTCTCCTTTCATCGCCTGATGAAGGTTAATATTCAGGAGGATTGCTCTTTGGGCTGACGAGGGAGGGGGACTTGATTGGGGGAGGGGGAGGGAAAGGGGAGGCGGCGGTGGGGAAGAGACAGAAATCTTTAATAAATAAATAAATAAATAAAAAGAGAAAGGTGTGCAAGGTGAACTTACGTTTACTGCAGGCCAAGTGATCAGATGAACCAGGAACCTGCCCACAGAGCCAGGCGACCCCAGGGACGTTTAAGAGGACTCAGTCATTGAGGGCAGGTGCCTAGCACATGCTATCTCCCCCAGTCTTTTCTTTCTTTCTTTCTTTCTTTCTTTCTTTCTTTCTTTCTTTCTTTTTCTTTCTATCTATCTATCTATCTATCTATCTATCTATCTATCTATCTATTTTTAATAATGAATTTATTATTACTTTATGTGCATTGGTGTTTTGTCTGTGTGAGGGTGCCAGATCCTCTGGAACTGTCGTTACAGACAGGCGTAAGCTGCCATGTTGGTGCTGGGAATTGAACCCTGGCCTGGTCCTCTGGAAGAGCAGCCTGTGCTGTTAACTGCTGAGCCATCTCTCCAGGCCCTCAGTCCCCTCTTTTAAATTGGTCTATAAGATCCACACTTTCCACGATTGGAAAACAGGTGGAAAAGAAACATTTCCCTTGATGAGGCTCAGTCGTGGGGAGCCAGGGCACCCGTAGGTATCTATAGGTCCTCATGAGGGCGCCTGTTTTTGCAACGTGCTATGTGGCCTCTGCCTGTCTTTGCCTCTCAGTTACCTCAGAGCCTGGCCTGTTTACCACCTTCTGCCCACTCAAAAGTGGCATATCCTGAAGCCAGAGTTTGGAGGGGATGGTTCTGGGTTTAAAAATACGGTAGAATTTTGGGGTATCTTGGGGTAGTTATAGGGCCAGTGGTTCTCAGAATTGGGGTGGCCTTGAGTAGACTGGTCAGTGGAGTTCACTTGAAAAGAATGTGTGTAGTGGTGGTAATACCAGCTCAAATGGCTGAGAGCATTTAGGACCGGGTTTGGTTTCCAGCACCCGCCTGGTGGTTCAGGGCCCTCTTCTGGCCTGCTTTGGCACCAGGCATGTTACACAGTACACATATAACCATTCTGGCTGGCACGATGCTCATTCACAGATAAAAGAGAAATAATTAAATAAAAATTATAAAAAGATAATTGGGACCAAGATCTGGATCCCGAATAATTAAAAAAAAAAAAAAAACAGTTTTCTCAGTTTATTAGAAACCAGTGGCCCCATAGGAAGCCTTTCTGAGATGCTCCCTCCGTCGTCCGTCTTGGTATCCAAGCCTGTGGCACCTCCTGAGAATGGTCTGCTTGTATGTGGAGGAGCTGTCAGATCCACAGCACGGCGAAGCGTGGCACCAGGTGATCCCTTCCCCACTAGTGCCTGTCTCCAAAGTCAGGCTTGGTTCTTGTTCCCCGTTGGCCAAGATGGCTGATGCCAAAAGACAGACTCGGCTGTAACCCTCTTTGGACTCACGGCTCGAGGAGAGAGAATCTATAGTACATGGTTTCCAGCGTCACCACAGCCTTTTCAAGGTAGATTTCTTCAACTAGTCCGGGTTCTTCTATTCTTCTGGGCAAGTTCCTGTTTGTCTGCCCCAGAGAAAGCCCTTTTTGTTGAAAAGCCCAAGCATAGGGCTTTCCAGAACATGCTCTTGGGCACAGCTTTATTCTTTGATCCCTTCAGAAGATTAAACTCTGCCAGGTCAGGGGGGGCGGAGGGGGGGAGGCGCTGAGTAAAGCTATTGTTTGAGCCCAGGCTGCTTGGAGCCTGGCACTTGCCCTTTCTTCCCTGTCTCTTGCTCCTCCTCTTACTCTAGGAACATGGCTAAGAGAAAGAAACCCTACCCTGTCTTTGTGTGTGCTTGTCACCCATAGCTGCCTCTGTGGCCCTGCAGGTAAAGGTAAAGGGACTTCAGCTCTCCTCAGATCCAAAGAACCAGGAACTGATGGTTGACGTGTGTGTGTGTGTGTGTGTGTGTGTGTGTGTGTGTGTGTGCACTTCTGTGCCCACCTCCACACGACCAGTGTCTTTTCTTGGTAGCGGTGCCTCATGTGCACATGTGTATACGTGTGGTGTGATACAAGTGTGCATGTGAGTGTACGTGCCTATGGAGACCGCACGATTACTTGTGTTGCTCTGCCTTTCGGGTATGTGTGTTGTAATCGTGCTTATGGAAGAGTCACAGTAGTCCAGTGGTTCTCAACCTTCCCAACGCCACAACCCCTTTAATACAGTTCCTGTGTTCCCCAACCAGAAAATTATTTTCTTTGCTACTGTTACGAATCGTAATGTTAATATCTGGTATGTAACCCCTGTGGATGGGTTATGCAGCCACCCCAAGGGGTATGACCCACAGGTTGAGAACCACAGTTCTAGCCTGTGCATAGAGACCAGAGGGGCATAGCGAGTGCCTTTCTCTATGACTCTCCATTTTATTCCCTTGAGGCAGGTTTTCACTGCATGGATATGGAAATAGGCTGGCAGAGCATCCCCTAGCGATCCAGTGCTGTGGTTGCTCTCTCTGTCCACCACGCGCGCACACACACACACACACACACACACACACACACACACATATTTGCTGAATGCTGAAGATTCAAACTCAGGTCCTGAAGCTTGTACTGCAGGCTTTACCAAATGAGCCATTACACAGTCCCGCACACCTCATTTTCTGTGTGAGTTAGAAAACCTTCAGAATGCCTCTGTAAACAGAGCTTTCATGGCATATGTGAGCCGTCAGTTTGGTTTCCTTCCAAAATGGAGGCATGATGCATTCTGGGCATGGCATCCTATTCATTCATTCACTACAGGAAGTGAAAGTTTGCATGACATCACCGTGGGGTTATTTCACGGTGTTGTAATTAGTGGGCTAGCAGGAAGTGGCCGGACAGATGATTCTTGGCAGAACAGACCATTTAGAGGGGGGAAGGCCAAGAGAGGGAGGTCTGGGGAGCAAACAGCATTTTGCAAGTTCACACTCTTCAGGGGAAGAAATCTGGAGGGTCACGGACGGATGTGCCTGGGAACAGAACTGCCTCTGTCTCCTCCCCATGGCCGCCCCAAAGCCGCACTGCCTGCCCTGACCGACATTGGTGTCAGATGTGTCTGTACCACACCATTGCTCTGTGAACTGTGCTTTGGGAGCAGGCTCTGCCTCTCAGGTCCTAGGTGCCGGGCAAGTGCAGAGGGGAGAGGCATGGTGGGAACGAGGTGCTCGCTGAACGAGGCTCTTAGATGAATCCAAGGCTTCCAAGACCCAAAAGCAGCATTGGCGCATCTTTTAGGTCAAGCTGTATGGGGTGTGTGGGACCTCCTGAGCTGAGAGAGGGGGTCCTTTTTAGGGACACTGGAGTTAACTGCCTCTTCTGCCGTCAGGAATAATACGGTGTTCACCCCGCCTGTGTGGAGGAAGTAAGCCTAGCTTCTGAAACATACCTGCTTGAGGCAGATTCAGATCCCGGGAAGATAGATAACGAGGTGCCAGCGGCGGTTGACTATGTTCCTTCCTATTCACAAGGTTGTCTGGTTTATGGAGCGTGGGAACAGAAAGGGAGGTGGGCAGACTCTGGGCTGTTTGGTCAGGAGGTGGATCTGGTCTACAGAGAGTTCTATCTAGCCAAGGCCACACAGAGAAACCCTGTCTCAAAAAAAAAAAAAAAAGAAAAAGAAAAAAAGGGGGGGGACAATAAATGTTTGCTGGTCATTTTAACGGTAGCTGCGTGGCTTTATTAATTACCATTAGTATTTCCATTCTGTTCTGTGGAGTTGGCTTTGAGGCACTAGTGCCCAGAAGAATTCTTTCACAACTTTTTCCACCTGCACGCGGGAGTTTTTGTCCATAGCCTCCTTCCTCTTAGGACTCCTGCGGTTATTGTAGTGATTCTGCTGCGTCTGTAGCAGTGTTTGAAGGCATTTTTTTGAAGGCATTTTCAGTTGTCTTTCCCTCATGCTATCAGGCCCTGTTTTATGGCCTAATTGACTGCGTTGGCATTCTCCTGAGCAGTACCCGCCAAACCTCAGTCTGTGTTAGAAGTCGGTTTGCTGAGATCTTTCTTACGGTGCCATCCTCTGCTCTGTGTTGCTACGATTGAATGGCGCAAGCTTAGAACTTAGAGTGAAGAGAAATTCACTGGCCAGTAATTCCGAAGGCTGTCAAGTCCAGGCCAAAGGGCCCAGGATGATGAAGGCCGCTTGGCCATCCCTCATCAGAAAATGAAAAAACGGCAGGAAAGTGGATAAAAGGGGCTAGAGGTCCCCACCCTTTCTTTCCTTGCCTTTCCCTACAGTAGGAGACAGATCTTTGTGAGGTCACAGCTCTTTGGCCTTATCTGTCCTTGGATCGTCCTCCCAACTGTTGGACTGCAGGAAACCCTCTGTACACTTGTATTTAGAAAGACATTCCAATCGTACCATCCCAGAAATGGAGGGATTCCTGGCCGATTCTGCCTACAAGCTTATGCTGGGTGGTTTTGTTAAAATATTCTTCTCTTTTGCATTCTCACTGCCTTAAAATAGTTTTGATTTTGTTGTTTTCTTTGAAAGATTATTTTAAATTATGCATATGTGTGAGTATAGGCACGGGAGTCCAGGTGCCTGCAGAACCATTGGATCCCTCTTGAGCTGGAGTTACAGGTGGCTATGAGCCACCCAGTGTGGGAATGGGAACCAACTTGGAGCCTCTGGAAGAGCTGGGCAATAACTGCTAAGCCCAATCTGTTGTTCTAAACCAAATCTGTTGTCACGTTTTGTGGTCATTGCCTTTACGTGTAAGTTCGGTTCAGCGATGGGTCCACCTGAGATGGACCACCACTTCTCGGTTTCACATAGAAATCTGGTGGTTTACCGTTCTGGACTTCAGAGTCCACGTCAGGTGAGAGAGTGGTAGGGGGAGGGTCCAGGTTCTTTCAGTTTCACGGGCTCATTTGGTGGTGGTCAAAGCCAGACAATGTCCTGATTCTGTAGACAACTCCTGGAGCACACGGGTAGACAGGCCTCTCATGTCTCGGCAGATGTGTCAGAAAGCAAGTCAAGAGTCTGGGGGAGAACCTCCAGGTGTTGAAGGAAAGGGCAGGCAGACTCAGCTTTAAGTAAGCCCTTCATTCCCAGACAGAGGCTAGTCCTGTTTGGCTTAACTCTAGCTGTGAGGCTGTGACACCTTCCCTACTTAGATCTCTCTATCTTGTTGAATCAGCAACTGTTGAGGAAGAATAGCCCCAGGGTGATGTGTAATACCTGGTAGAAAGGCTAAGGCAGCAGGAAGTAGCATGCAAGGTTCTTAAAGGGACAGCAAGCAATTACTGGAGGATGGGAAAGAAGTTAGTGCTTTGATTTCACAACGTACCCTGACCCACAGTTATTTTGGCGTCAAAAAGGCAGTGGTTGCTGTAAGGATAGCTCCCAGCAAGGTCTTTAGGGTCTTAAACCTAAACCTGCCAGCAAGATTCCTCTAATAGGTTTTGTGCAGGGGATCCTTTGTCACCCCAGGTCTCTGTCTCTGTCTCTCTCTGTCTCTGTCTCTCTCTCTCTCTCTCACACACACACACACACACACACACCACACCTTGAACTGCTGATCCAGCTGTTTTATACATCCCCAAGTGCATGAGTTACAGGCACACACCACCACACCTGGTTTATGACATCAGCTCATCCAGAGTTGGGGCTGCTGCTGGCATCTAGGGCGTGCGGGTCAGGAATGCTAACAAACCCAGGACATAGAGCAGTCTCTACCACAAGGAATTGTCCAGCCCAGCTCATCAGCAGTGCTCCAGCTGGGAGAGCCTTTGATACTTACGGTGCTTAGAAAATCCATCAGCATCTTAGCCAGGAGGTCCACATCTAGACTGTCGGGTTAAGAGCGGAGCCTCCTGTCATTAAGGCTCAATGAAATGGCATCACACAGCATCCAGCAGCATCCAGCGCAGCCCTGACCGTAGTGAATGAGTCTTTTGTTCTAACTACTCACACGTCCCTCATGTGTTGACCCTCGTGCCTGGTAGCAAGTCTGAACACAGGCTGTTTTAGATGTCTGGTCCCGACAAACATGTATTATCTAAGAATGTTCTTGATGAAATCTGTCAAACCTTTATCCCTATATGAATCCAGGTCGTTTGCTTCATAAAGCGTTTGCTGGACTGGAGAAATGGCTCAATAGGTAAGCTACACAAGTGTGAGGACCTAAGTTTGGATCCGCAAAACCCATATAAAGTACCGTGTCTCTGATCACAGTGATCTTAG
Source organism: Alexandromys fortis (assembly GCF_014885135.2). Classification (NCBI taxonomy): domain Eukaryota; kingdom Metazoa; phylum Chordata; class Mammalia; order Rodentia; family Cricetidae; genus Alexandromys; species Alexandromys fortis. The sequence goes on along the minus strand of NW_026067909.1, from coordinate 1,812,542 downwards.
AGCGAGATAGATGAGAGGCGGAGATGGGAGACTCCCAAGAACGTCACAGCCCAACTGGCTGGGGTGGTGTATGTAGCAGCAAGGATCAACGGATGCCCTAGGTGGGTTTTCCTCATGCATGCTTGCATATACTCACATGGGCATACATGTATGAACACACACACACACACGCAAATAAAATTCTTATTCTTTCCTGTATCCATTTTGTGTGAAATGCTCGTTGGTAAGCAATGTGGAGCCCATAGAAGAAATCAGGTATATTTGAGCTTTTCTAAAGTGAGCATCACCAATATTAAGATGAATTTGCAAATCTACACAAATAGCAGTGGCCTCTGTAATTTTCCAGTGAGGAAAAAAAGATCTTGAGACTGATTCACCCTCAGTCAGGTTCACTTTAAGATGCAGTGAGCCCATTTGGATCCACTGTGGCAGTGCTCCTTGCCTAGCCATGTGTTCTCTGAAAGTAGACTCTCAGCTGTTGCCATTCTATTGTGTCCATCTATTGTATCCGTCACTTTAAGTAATGGCCTAAATAATTACTGCCTGAATGGTAATCAGCGTTTTTGTTAATGATTTTGGGCCCTGGAAGATAATTAGTCCAGAAGCTCAGTGTGCTGCCTAGGGTCAGGTGCACGCTGAGTTTCAGAAAGCAACCTTTTCTCTGGTTTACCTTTTGCTGCAGTGCAGAGCCTGCTACCCTGGGCCTCTTCCCTGTTGCCTTGGGCTTGTTCCTGTGCTCCTCCAGAAACCTACAGGTGGTTGGGGGTGGGGCACACACCCCTTGGTAGTCCGTGGTCCATAGCTTTGGGCTCTCCCCTACTTGCTGGTGGAAACAACCAGAAATTGGTATCTGGTGCTTTCTTGTCCTTCCTTGCTGCTTTTCTTGCATGGGCTGAATTGGGGTGGGGGTGGGTGTGGCATATGGGATTGTAGCCTCACAACTCAGAAGGAACACATCCTAACCTCTGGTCTACTTACTTGCACAGCTTCTGCTGTGTCTGTCACATCTGTGAGCTGCTGACTGCGCTGACCCCCCCCCCCCACCCCCACCCCCTCCTGCCTAGACACCAGATTCCTTCTCCTGCCTTCACTATGGTTCTGGCCTGGTAGCTTGGAGTGGCCGCCATCTCTGCAGAGGAGTTTTGGAGCCATTTTGGTATGGTGGTCTGCGTCTCTGTAATTTGCTAAGTTGAGTTAGTTTGCTGATCCTTTGCGTTCTCGGAAGGAAGCCTCTGGTTCTGTTGGCTAGAGGTTTTATTTGCCGTCATTTTGCTCAGCCACCTTAGTGAGCCTACTTTTCTCGTTTCCTCTTGAAACCTGGCCCACTTGTCCATTCTTGGGCTTGTTGGCCGGCTGCTGTGACTTTTTGCTCCGTTTTCCTCTGAGTCTTGGGATTTTTACCGCTGTCTTCCGTTTGCTTCCGTCTCGGCTCCTTGTCCCAACAGTTGGAGTCTTGGCGTGCTGGACTGATTTTCCTGTTTGCTTGGGCTGGAGCCAACCACACAAGTGGCTGACTTTTGCTTGCGGACTGCCCCTTCCTCAGACACCAGTTCACACAGCCTTTGTGGTGTCTGCTTCCTGGTTTCTCCAGAGAGTTCCAAATCCCTGGACCTCTAGTGCCTTGCCTGTACTGCCAGCCCAGCTATTCCCTCACACCAGGGACTGCGAGTCTGCAAACTACCTACGGGACTTAGAGACCTCTCCTGAGCATTTGAGTGTGGAGGGAATCGCCTCTGCACAAAGTGAGCTGAGGGAAGAAATCTCAGGCAGACAGTGGGAGGAAACTCAACTTTGAGCCTAGCCGGGTGGTGGTGGCACACACCTTCTTTAATCCCATTTCTCGGGAGGCAGAGACAGGCTCTGTGAGCTCACGGCCAGCCTGGCCTACCTACTAAAGATTACTTTAAAATACTTCTTTTTTTAAAAGGCAGTTTGGGACTTGGTAGGAAAAGCAACGAGAAACTGGCATGTGTCTGTCTCCTGTTATTCTTCCCATTATTAACCTCTTAAGTTATTGACATGTTTGTTTCAATTAACGAACCAACCTTCACACATTGTTTATAACTAAAGGTGATATTTGGTAGCCTTTTCCTTCAGCGTTGGGTCAGTTCCTCTGGGGGGCACTGTGTTGAAAAGGAAATAAATTTCACATCTTTGGTTTCTCTTCAGCCTCCTGTTTTGCGGGGAGGAGTAGCTCCTGCAGGGTGATCCCCATGAACCAGGCAGTAACCAAAGTGACTGGAATGCCCAGCCTTAGGAGTCTCACTTTGGAGTCAGCGGGAAAACTCGGAACAGTGGCTTTTGGTTTTCCTAGATGCTTTGAGGGCTAGACCTCCCTGACTCGGAGTTTAGAGTATTGCTGCCAAAGTTGGTTTTCAGTGATAATTAAATCAGCAGAAGGGGCCGTTGGCCACCGTGGACTGTCCTGAGGCAGGATGGGTGCTCCCTTGGCAAGGCTTGGGGTCAGGGGGACATCGGGTGGGAGTGAGCAGCAGCCTTCAGGCCATCCCGGAAGGATGGTGTTCAGGGAGGGCACCTGCTATGCTCCAGGCTCTTCGTGCATATTGGTACTTTCCTCTAAGTTTATCATCTCCCAGCTGTAGACCCAAGAGACAGAGGATTAAATGCTGCATGAGGTCACAGTGTGCTGGGCAGGATTTGAGAGCCCACGGGGTCCGTCCCAGGTGAAACTCTCTCAGAAATGCTGCTTGCTATGTTTCTTGTTCCATTGCAGCCTGCAGCCCGCAGCCTGTCATTCGGGGAAGAACATTCTCAATTTCATTGTCCACTGATCTAACACCGGCTTTCGGCTCAGGCTCTCAGCTCACATGCTAGACAAACACCACTGAGTTACCTCATACTTGAGCTGTCCCTGTGTTTGAGAAGGCCTTGAACTTGCTATTCTCCTACGACAGCCTCCCAAGGAGCTGGGATTACAGGCTTCCACCACCCTGCCCACCTGCCTTCTAGGTTTTAGCACATTGCTATTTTGAGAGCCAGAGGATAGGCCTCTGTGTCAATTGATGTTTTCCTTAGGTTTGAGTGAATAGCAATCCCCCTTGATGTAAGACTTCAGGATGAGTGGTAACTAGAAACAGTCCATCTGGTCAGAGGAGCCACGGCCTCCACAATCGGGGAAGGTCATTGGTGCAGAACTCTGGATCTACCTTAACCCTTCCCGGAATCCTCTGGAGTTGGGGTCAACAGGGCTTATAGCCTGGCAACAAAATTCACCTGAAGTATCGCGTCTTCCTCTCCCTGGGGCTGCTTCTCATGGTATATGCCAGCCGAGGTGAGGGGCCTTCCGGCTGTATGGGGTGCTGGGTGCCACCATAGGATGGCCTTCTGAAGTGATAGCCGTCTGTAAAATGGAGATGTTTTCATAGGATGCACAGTGGACTCCTACAGGTAGCTAGTACTTAGGAGCTGGCCCTTGAGGGCAAGGAAGATGCCTTCATCTTCGAGCTTCCTGTTGAATCCAGCGTAGGAACAAAGTCAGGGCCTTTTTTCAACTAAGTTGGCTAACAAGACGGCGGCAGCTGTCACAATCAGAGCTAGATGGCAACATTTGAATGGTTTAAGGATTATAAAAGAGCTGGAGATGGCTCAGTGAGTCATACTACTTCTCTTCACCCAGTTTCCCGGTGGCCCGCTGCTTCTGTGAACATGTGTCAGTTCCCTGAAGTCTGGAGTTTAGGCGGTCTAGGTTTTAAGTATAGCCATTTAGTCTCTGGGTGTTCTGTATTTTGTCCAAGGTCTCATGATTAGCCGGGGCAGTGGTGTGGGTTTTAGAGGAGACAGTTTTCCTATGAGAAAAAAAACTCAGTAATTGGCCAGCTGATGCCAAGTTGCCCTGTAACAGATATTCTCAGGGATGCATTGGTGCCACTGAGAGGGGCTGTCTTGAGCTTTAGGAACTTGGTGGCCTCGTCATTGGCCAGTTCTTTATACAGACACCAAGGAAGTCTGTGGGAGCTGATAGGAAGAGGTTAAGTCACGCTGTCCTGGATCCTGTTCATCTCAAGGAATTAATAACCGAGGAATGCCAAATGCTACACTGGTCTCTTTATTGGGCCACATTTAGAAATCTTGGTGACGTAGTTCTTACTACAGCTCAGGATTCCCAAATGAATGGTTCAGATGACGCCCAGCATCTTGTGGCCAGAGCACAGTGTCATGTCTAATGACATTGTCTAATAACTATTGCCCTCTTGCACAACCTAGACCCAATCTTTTCATTGCAAAGATGCTACCTGGGGAGGGGGGGTCACCAGCATTGCCTGTCTGTCTTGCCAGTCCCTCTCTCTGCTCTCCATCCCTCCTGGTTTCACACGCATCATGGTATCCCTGCACGTGTGATTCCATGCATTTTCCTTTCATATTAAAGTATGTATACCTTGTGTCACCTGCCTGGCATTCCCCCATGCACCTTTTGAAACACCGAACCTCTGCTGGTCCCGATGTGTATGGCTCCACTTTCTACAGAGTCTTATTCTAAAGTTGGTATTAGGGATGCATGTGCCGGTGAGGCTCAGTAGAGGGGTGGCCACTGGGCCTTGCCTCCACCATGGTAACGGGAGCTGAAGTGAGGGGTTGGGGCAAGTTCTGATATCTTTCCGCCAACGCCTTGGCCCTTCAGGTGGCATGAAGGACTGTGATGGCTGAGTTTCTACTTTGTCCGGAGTCTACACTTGTCCCTCCAATCCCCAGGTCTACAGGAACAAACCCTCTCCCAGGAGCCTGCTCTCTTTGGCCAGAAGTATCTCTGCTCTGAGAGGAAGGGACCAAGCAGCCAGGTGATTCCTGGGATTCTCTGCAATATTTAAAACCCTATCACATATCCAGAAATGCACACCGGCCACAAGGAAGTGCAGCACACGTCACGATCACAGTGTAAACAGGCCTTTATTGGGTGGGCCTCACTGCTTCCCTTGGGTTCTAGTTGAAGACCTCCCCAGGGATTCTGTCTGTCTGAAGCAGCCGCCTGACCCCAGGTTATGCTGGAGGGAGCCCACGGGGCGGTTGTTCTCTGCAGAGTCGTTGCTGGATTGTTGGTTAGCTGCAGGTGCACTGGAGATCATCACTCTGTAATAGTCCCAGCTCATCAAGTAGTAAAACCAAACAGGGTGGGGAACCTTAGGAAACTGAACCGATATAGTGTAAAACTCCACCAAGAAAGAAGAAAAGAACAAACCATCTTTGAGGTAAACAACCAAACCAGAAAGGTCTTGCTTCCTCTGGCCCTAGGCAAAATCTTTACCTCCCCATTCTATGGGCATAGGGGAGTTGAGGTTAACGAAGGGACAAGTTGAAGTGGCCAAGAAATGGAAAAAAACAACATGTGGTTAGTAACATGTGACCACGGGGACATTAAATTTTTCCCAGCTTGAGAAGAGGATCACAAGGTCCTGGGGCCAGTGGGGTGACCCTGTAAGTGAAGGTGAGGTGCCCACTGAGACTGTTGACTGACCCACGTGGTTAGATAGGAAGCTGACTCTGGCAAGCTGTGACCTACACGTGCACAGCCCCCACAGGATAAATAAATGTAATAAAAACTTGAATTAAAAAGAGGTGGTTAGATGGTTAGATGGGAAAAGATGCTTGCCATCGAGTCTGGAAATCCTGAGTTTAATCCCGCAGAACCCAAACGAAGGACGGAGAAAATCTACTTGTGTGAGTTTCCTTCTGATCTCTACAGGTAGACTAGCATGCATGGGTACCTACTTCCTATATGTAAATATAGGTGTGTTTTTAATTAAAGAACATTCTTTTGTAAAGCATAGCTCTTCAGTGTGAGATTCTCCAGCTCACAGCTGGTCTCCTTGGAGCCAGAGCTATTTAACGTCTTATCCAGGACAATCTTTAGAATCGTCATTCTGAGGACTGGGTTTTGAGAGGGTCTTGCAAAATCGTTTCTCTCTAAAGGCCTGCCTTTGCTGAGCAGGGAAGAAGGTGGTTGTTTTGTTCCAAGGGATACAGTGGAGGGGTCTGGATCAGGTTCTTTTTCCCTGCCAGGTAGAAGGCAGGAAAAGCCTGAAATTCAACAGGTAGCCGAAGAGAAATCGCAAGCACTGCAAACAGAATCAGCAGCTGAAGAAGGGCATTTATTAGGGGTGAGAAGACACACTTGTAATAGGCACACAGAAAAAAGGGGGTGGGGTAGCTGAAGAATCTAGTGTCTTCTTGAGGGCTGGGCCTATAGAGTCTCTGAAGAGACTTCATCCCCTAATTTAGGGCTGGTCAGTATGAAGGGACAAAGGGTCTCGATTGGCCCACAACTGTGGGACATGGACTGATTGGGCCTTGAACTTCTTGAGCCTGTAAGAAGCTGGCCTTGGAGATTCACAGGGCCCCTTTCCTTATGTATCTACCTACCAGGGAATAGTAGCTCCTAGTCTTTCACAATGACTGGAAATGGGGGAGGGGAATGGAACACGCGTGCCCATGCTTGGGCATGTTCGCATCAGAAAAAGAATGGCCCTCTGACGCCATAACAGGAAGGGGGCAGAGGACTACATAAAGGGAAATGGCCTAGGAGATGACTGTGCTGCCCCCACTCTCCAACAGGTATGTCCAGATATTTATATAAATAAAATATTTATAGTCATTGCCCAAGCGATTGCAGTGAAAGTAACTGGATTTCTCTACAAAGGGAACAGTGAGCTTATACAGTTTGAGGCTGAGGAATTGAGTCACCCGAGGACAGCATCCCTGTGCAGGGTGAGTGTGCCACCTGGGAAGTGGCCAGTGGCTCTTGCAGATGGGCCCCATGGGTCCCCCACCTTTGGGGGTTTTGCCAGAGAAGGCTCTGAGAGGAATATAGCTTTGAGAGTCCTGTGACAAACCCACAAGCAAGCCCTAGCCACAGACAGTTTACTTTGGGAGTGAATGAATGAATGATTCACAATACTTTACACTCCTAAACATCAAAGTATTTCAGGTCATGATGCAGTTAAGCCACCACTATTGAGTTCATGCTCTCTGTGAGTTGGTACATCGTATAGCTTCATTTGGTGGGAACCAGCAATTGTATGTGGCAGTTAATGTTTTCCTACTGGACAGAAGCCAGAGGGTGAGAATTCTGTCTCATCTCTGCGCTTATTGAGAACTCAGAAGTTCTTGAGTAAGGAGTGCCCTGCGTGTTTCCAGGTTTCTGTGATGTGGCCTCCCTGGTGGCCCGGTGTGCTCCATGGCAGTGAGTGATGAAGTTCACTCCTTTGACTTGGGCTTTGTGGCTCAGTGTACTCTTTGGCCTGCAGATTTCCTCAGTAAGATGTGCACAGGATAAGTGTTATTTCTCTTTCCACCAAGCTTTGTATAAAGGACAGTGTGGCTTTCTGGAGCTATAGTGGTAGTTGCTGTCATGGCAGCCTAGGTCTGTCGGGACTGGCGTTCCCGTGCTGAGTACTGCTCCCTAGGTCATTACTGGGGGCACTGTGCATACACTGCAGAGGCCTGGTCCATAAAGGCATCTGAGCTCAGCCAGCTTTCCAGGGGCCCAGCAGGATCATGTGGGTACTCAGTGAGCTCTTGCCTGGCATCATGGGCATCTCCCACCAGAGCGCTTAGGTCGCTTTCCTAGAAGCTCCACTGTACAGGGAGAGCTGTGCCTTGCCCCCAGGGTCTTCCTAGCAGTTGTACAGAGACACTCTCCCCGTTTCACAGATGGGTGGTTTTATTTTGGTGGTGGTGGTGGTGTGTGTGTGTGTGTGTGTGTGTGTGTGTGTGTTCATTCATGTTTGTTCATGAATATGCTTTGAGCCAAGAGGATAACTTACCCTCTCAGGTTTTGTTCCTCAAGCACCACCCCTAGGCACCCCACCTCCTACCCGCACCCCTGAGATAAAGTTTCTTATTGGCCTGAAACTTACCAAACAGGCTGTACTGGTCCGCTAGCTGACCTTGAAATCCATAGGTTACCCTGGGATTGGAAGGGCGTGCAAGCCACACCTGGCTCTTCTGAGAATCAAAGTATTATAGGTCCTCCTGGCTTGCAAGGGAGGTGCTTCACCAACAGATCCCTCTCCCTGGCCCATGGATGGACAGTTTTGTTTGTGGAAGCATTCAGACAGACCAAGGACCTCTTCCATGTAACAAACTCCTCCTTCCCTGCAGGTCTCGACCCGCCTCACTATAGCTGTTTCACATTGTAAATTATTAGAAGACAAGGACGGCCTCCTTTGGTTAAACAAATACACACCATGAGTCTTGAGTGTTTGTGACCTCTACCCCCAAGTTCAGGTTCTTTAGAACTCAGGATACAGAATGCAGGCTTCAGCTATCCCCTTTGTACCGCTTTCCTGTGAGTCCCGTTGCAGGCTCACTTGCTCTTGCCTCCCTAGTGGTGTTAAGCCCTTTGTCTTCACATTTAAAATAAATGAAGTGAAATGCCTGGGAGTCTAGGTCCTGTAAGGCTGGAGCCTAGAGACAGCCAGATCTCCTAGGTTTGGGAGTTTCTATCTCCACTCCCACCCCTAGGCTACTGAGCAAGTTCTACCATTGTGGAAAGGATAACAACACCTACTCTTAAAGTTTCTAGGAACTAATGAGTACATTTGAAGGGCTCAGGACTCTCTGGGCTCTGGAATGTTCCTACTGCCACACCTGTTGCCCTCAGGCTGTTAGGGTTGAGAGTAGCCTGGTGACTGAATAAGCTGGGGTGGGAAAAAAGTCACTCACTCTGCCCCTAGGGAGTGCCCTGAGTCTGCCCTTGTTGCCAGCTGCTCCAGCAGAGGGGGCAGTTCCATCCCAGCCACCAAAGAAGCTTTTTTTTTTTTTTTTTTTTTTTTTTTTTTTTTAACAACAGCAGAGAAAAAAAGATGTTTGCTATAGTGAACTGTTGAGATAACTCAAGACATTCCCAGACACAGCCAAGACCTTCTCTGAGAACAGTGCGCTAGCTCTGCTAGTTGGGTCAGCTCCAGGAAGGATGTTTTGAGCACAAATAAAATGATCCATACCAGGGTTGTTTGCCTCTGCAGGAATCCAGTAAGAGGCCAGCACTGCAAGGCCAGGGTCTAATAGGGGCTGGCTGTGAGGTGCCCTCAGGCATACCTCCTGGGCCAGCTAGAAGATTCCAGAACAGCATAAATCATGCACAGAAGTCACACACACTTCATGCCCTTCTTCCCTTTGCTTGAGCAGGTTTTCTGTCTCCTGTGAGAAAGTGGGTTAGTTTGGGTTTTGTGACTCCATAAAACTAATGTGCCACTCTACGGCCACTTCTTGCCCGCTCCTCCTGGTCACGTGGTAATCCAGCATCTCTCCGTGGAAGTCTCCAGTAGGCAGAGGTAAAGTGGAGGCTCTGGAATGTCCCCCGCTGAAGCCTCGGCACAGGCATTTCCTCTAGGACCAAGATTGTTAGACACACTTGGCGGCGGCAGCGGGTGGAGGGGTTATCTTGGCAAACAGGGCGAGAATTGGTGTTTTCACTGAAAACACCCATTGACCTTGTCTTGTCTTAGATTTCAGTGCCGAGTGAGTTGTTCAGGAGAGTCTTTCCTGAGACAAAGGACCGGGGAGCCGGGAGCGTGGCATGACGAGTTGGTTGTTGGGTGGAAGTGTGAAGTGGAGTAGCGTGAGAGGCGCGCGCAGCCTTTGTCTTCCTGTGTGGATTTCCTCGGCAGTGTTTCTGTGGAGGGTAAAAATAGCGCCTTGTGCCTTAAATTAACGCTGTGGGGAATGCTTGCGTGGACCCGCGGCACAGCCACATGTGTTCACAGTCTCTGTGGTTCGCTCAGAATGACGCGGGTGGCAGGTCCCCATCCACCTATCCCACAAGTTCAGTTCCAGAGAAGAGGCCTGGAGTCTTGGCTCCCCTGCGCGAGGTGATCCCAGGACCTTGCCTGACCTCATCACCGCATTGTGAAGTAAAGTCCTGAAGGGTGAGTCTGTCTTCCTTCTTGTCTTGGTGTTCCAACAGATCAGCAAAGCCAAATCCTGCACGATCTCTCAAATACACACCAACTCTTTCCTGTCCCCTCAGCAAGCTCAGGCAAAGAAACTGGCGAAGGCGCCTGTGAGCCACTACTCCGAGTGCTCCAACTCCCCACGAGTTTGCTCCCAAGGCCAAGGTTGAATGTAAAGCTGAGTTTGTGGACTGCCCACTAAGGAAGGGTGTGATGGCATCTGGCCCAGCTTCTTCCTATGTGTCCAGAGGGGTAGATGTGAATCAGAATAAATCCTGGCACTTCTTAGGTCCGAGTTTCCTCTGAATGCTGTGACTTAACATCCTACAGCCTGTGCTCTCCCTCTCTACACTGCTAGAAACAGTTTTCCTCTTGCCTGACATTAAATGTTACCCGTTGTGTAGCTTTCTGCAGTTGTCCTCCTGCATACGCCAGCAGAAGAACCCACTAGTGTCTCTCAGTTTCTGACAGCGTCTGGCCTTTTACATGCACTCTATCATCTTCCTTCTATCCATCCTCCCTTCCATCTATCCATACACCATCTATCCTCCATCCTCTGTATATGTTGTGTCTTGGTGTCCCATTGTTGAAAAGGAAGCACCATCCTCTAAAAAAGACAGCAGGGTTATCATTGTAGCTCAGTTGGTAGAGTGCCCTACATGCACCCAGTACTGCATAAATTGCATGCCTGCAATTACAGGACTCAGGAGGCTCACTTCAAGGTTAGGTCTTGCTTGGTAACAGATTAAATTTGGGGGCCGCCTAGCCTACCTGAGATCCTGTTCCTCCCCGCCCCTCCTCCAGAATTGAAAGACCCCTTGAGAGCACTAGACAGTTGGGCCGCAGGCAGGAGAGCATACAAAGTACCGCACAGGAGCATCTTGCAAGGGACCAGTCATTGTATGTGAAGTGTTCAGACCATCAGGGGAAGCATCTCTGTATTTCATTGGGTGTTTCTTAGTGCTTGCGTTCCTTAAAGTGAGAACCTTTGGGAAGAATATAGGCCATTCCCTCCTCCTTCCTGCATAGCCTTTCAGATGTACCCAGCTTTGCCCACTGCATGCTAGTTTGTCTACAAAGACCTGTGTCTTTTCATTTAATTTTTTTTCTCCCTGAGACAGGGCTTCTGTCTATAGTCTTGATTGTCCCGGAATTCACTATATAGACCAGGCTGTCCTCTTAACTCAGAGATCCACCTACCTGCCTCTGCCTCCCAAATGCTAGGATTAAAGGTGTGCAGCCCCACTGCCCAGCTGAGACCCATGTCTTTCTCAGCCAGGCTTATGTAAAAACCGCAAGACCCCAGAGAGAACAGTCAGTCACTGATAACAGAAGGTCTGTAATGGGAATCACGGTTTATGGAAAGTGCCAGGCCTGATCCCTGCTGTGGGGCTGGCCTGACTTCCCTTGAGACTGTTTTGGGGCTTGTGAACAGGAAACAAAAAGGGCCAGAGGTTGGTTGTAACAAAGACCAGGCCCCCTGAGCCCTGGGGAGGGGGGGGGGCATAGCCTGGGTTCCTGCAAGAACACTGAGAGGTGAGCTGGCTCTGAGACTACGGCTTTGTCAGCAGATGCAGTGAGCCCTATTTTAAGCCATGCGGTGTACCAGGACTTCCTGTTATTCCAAAGGAACCTCTTGTTTTGGTTTTTGTGGGGATGGATTTATTGAAACATGTGCTAGTGGGGTGACCCAACTGTGTTCTAGGACAAAATGAAGCTGGAGATCCCGGTCCCAACAGGGAGGGCACACCTTCCAGTTGCCACACCCCAAAGCCTGGGAGCGTTTGTAGTCCAAGTGGTTGTCTTTGGGTGAACAAAGACAGTTGCCTGTCAGGGTCCCAAACAGGGGACCCCAGAGGCGGAGCTGGTCAGAGGACAATTGAAAGGGGCTTTGTTGGCCCTCTAGGGCTAAGTTAAGCCATGTGTGTCTCTTTCCAGGAGTATCAGTCCAGCCAATCAGAGCCGTGTAAACCCCACTCACTTCCTGCCGACCTTTTGACACTGCCAGATGTTTTTCCTTAACAACTGTCATTAGGCCTCCATACTCGCTGACCTCATCAAATTGTATTGAAGCCATTTTCCATCCATTTTGTTCTTAAAACTCATTTAACCCTTCCTGAGTTCCCTCTGATTGCCTTGCCTTCTGAGTTAGCTGCTTTGCTTCTTAACCCCACTGGGTCTCGTCTGGTCCATGTCCTCTATAGCATTGCTACTCTGGTGTTTCCCACAGTGGGGCAAGCTACAGAATGGCAAACACAGAATATAATAAGGGCCAGGAGACAAACCTCCCTGAACTCAACGTGTGGGCGGTGTGACCCGAGATTTGGGGCCCTCGTGGCTAGGTCACGTGGTTTCTACAGGAACTTAGAGTTTCTGAGCCCACAGGAGTTGGTTTGGCTCGCACCTGTCTAGCCAGGTGTCAAAACTTAGAAGACAGACAGAGTTGGTTTTTAGCCTTCCTGTAAAATGAGCCACGAGACTCATTAAGTAAATCTCAGCAACTTAAAGTCAGTAGCCTAGTCTTAGGATCTCTGGGGTAGGGGGTTGGGGTGCCCGTGCTTTGCGGGCACCTGAAATTTTGGAGGGGAACTCAGCTAGCGAGGTGATGGCCCAGACCATCATTGTGTTGGGTGGTCTTCCGTGTGCTGTGGGTGCCTCAGATGTTGCGGATCGTCAGCACGGTGCCTGTGGCCTACTACTGCGCGTGTGTAACCCAGCACCCAGAACCATTCAGACTGTCTCTGCACGTGTGCAAATAATGTTTGTCTGTATAAAGCAGTCCAACCACTGGGAGCTCCCCCGTTTCCCACAGTCCTGTCCCTCAGAGAGAGGTCTTGCCCATGTCAGGTCTGTGTACCCCTGGCCACCTTTGTCTTTTCTGTCTCAAGCCTTTTCAAACCAGTCCAGCAGGTTCTAGAGAGCGTGGTTCTCAGAGTGGTTCTAAGCCACAGGGTGGGGCTCCATGGGAAGTAGCTGTTCCCTGGGGTTGGATCTCACTCTGTCGATTGCTTCCAGGCTTTTGCACCAGTAAGCCTCTGCAGAGCTGTCCTGGGAGGAGAGGTGGGGTCAGGGGAAAGCACAGACTGGGTAGTCAGGCCATTTGAAGATAGCCAGCTGTTGGATTTAGTGACTTGTAAGAGGGACAAGGATTCGGGAATGCCACGCCTCTAAAAAGTCAGGAAAGAACTCACCTGCGGTGGTGAAGCCCAAGATTGTTACTTGGCACAGGGTACTCTTGTGCATGTGACCACAAAGTGCCCTTCCTGCTTCTTTGTTCATCCTGGGTTTCGGGCAGGGCTTTCATCACATCTGACCTCACACCTCTGGTTTCCCATCCCAAGAACGGTCATGTTTACGACGGCACGCTTGCAGGCTACCTTGAATGTTACCCTGTGTCTGCTCTGACTCTGGGAGTTGACACTTGCTAAGAGCTGTAGTTCAAGGGAGTTGGAGGGTCTGTTTACCCAGCGAGATACGTTCTTAATGTGGGGCCCAGGCTCTGCTAGATCTTTCTACTGTCCTCCAGATTTATGGGTGTGCATGAGTCAGTGTGGAGACCCCAGGGTGCCCTAGTGCATGTGGAGGGTAGCCCCAGAACTTATTCTAAGTGTCCGTGGTAAGTGAAAATAGCAGCAGATGTTGCACTCTTGGGGCCGCTGGGTGTCGCTGATGGAGTTCACCCCAGGAGTTCATGGAGTGGATGTGTCACAGACCCAGTGTCAGCACAGGCAGCTGGGATTTACAGCCTTTGGTAGGTCAGTGTTCTCCAGCCTGTGGGTGCTTGGAGCTTGGTGTCAGGCATTACAAATGGATTCGCGACTCTGTCTCTCTGGTTGAACTGCACTCCATCAGTGACCGTAGTAAATTTGATGGACTGCATAAAGGGTTCTGCTACTTATACTTAATCTATGGTGGTGTGACAAATTACCTCAGAATGTGGAGATTTAAACCACAAACCGCTGCCATCTTTATTTCTGGGGGTCAGAATCCGCCCAGCTTAACTGGGCACCTGTGGCTAGGGTGTTCTCCTCCGTGCTACTGCGGTCTGGGTATTTACTGACCGTGGTTCCTCGCCGACGGTTACATTGCTGGTGACCTCCCAAGAGTGCCAACAAGAGCCTGGCCATGCTTGAAACCACAGTTGTCTCTCATCTGATGTCTGAAGCGATTTGCCAATATGATTCTTAAGAGCAGAGACTGCAAAAGCATGCGAGTGCCAGGCTTGGGATCAGGAGTCTTGGTTTTCTTTTTTAATAGAGGTTGGTTTGTAAAATTATTTGAAATGCAGGGCTTCGTTGTGCAAATTCGCCATCCCATGATACAGATCTCTTACGATGGCCCAGTAATTTGAATCTCTATATTAAAAAAAGACTTATTATTTCATATGCGTGTACATGTATATGTGTATGCTGTGTGTGTATGTATGTATGCATGCATGCATACATGCATGCACGCATGTCTGGTGCCTGCGGAAGCCCCAGAAGAGCGCGTTGGGTACTATGGAATTGGAGTCACAAATGCTAAGTCACCATACAAGCGCTAGGAACCCTGGTTTTCTAAAACAGCCAGTGCTCTTAACCTCTGAGCCATTTTCCCAGCCTAGGATCTCGCTTACTTTCTGTTGGTTTGTTTGTTTTGTTTCTTTGGAACTTACAGGAAATTTGGAGTCTGCATCAGGCAGGGGAAGATTTGGTCATCAAGCTAAGATACAGGTTTTGTCTTTCCCTATGTCTTTGTGTGTATGGGCTTCTGGTCTGGCAGAATGTGTAACAAGAGCTGGATTAATGAATGAGTTCTTGTCCCTGGAGCCTCAGCAAGGTCCCCTAAGAGGAAGCAGATCCTCTGCTGGCATGATGCAGCCTCTGACCAGTGCCCTGCTGCCCCAAACTAACACTGTGCGTCTACTTCCACTTTGATTGTTCTTCCTTCAGAGTTCCCCACCGGATCCCGTCCCCAGGCTGACTCCAGAGCCTGGTGGTAGGGATGAGAGAAGAAGCGCTCTCTTTCCTTCCATCCCCTCACTGGGTACCACCTTCTGAGATGCTTGCCTACAGGTCACCTGGGATGTCAGCCCTGTAGCCCAGTTCTCACACTGGCCATTTCTTTGCTCCTTCCTGTCCTCTGAAGCAGAGACTTGGGATTTCAGGCAGCCATTGGACTCTGGGAATCACACACGGCTGTGGACCCTACCTACCCTGGATGAAACTTGGGAAGGTCACTGTAGGCATCTTTCATGGAGTGACACTAGCTACTGGGCAGACTGCGCTGGGGAGCAAAGATGAAGGTTTTCCCTTTTTGTCCCTTTGGGATAAGGGAGAGAATAGAGAAAAAGCCTTCAATAGGTTCACTGAGAGCCATTGCCTTCCTGAAGACCCTACTGTCACAGAACTGTCGCCCCAGCTACTCTGGACCTTGAAGACTGTTCCTTGATGGTTGGAATCATGCCACTTGGTTCTTTTTGTTTCTCTGTGTCAGGGTTTCTTCACACAGCCCTGGTTGTACTGGAACTCACTTTGTAGGCCAGGCTGGCCTTGAATTTGGAGATCCACCTACCCTTGCCTCCAGTGCCTGGATTAAAGGTGTGTGCCACTACATCTGGCTCAGTTGGTTCTTGTCACCAGCAGCTCTTTTGATGGGAGAGCCATGGCAGAGGAGGTGGGAGTTTTCTTCCTTTGGAGGTTGCCTGGGGATGAAATTGGGGCTCCTTGGGACCCTTTGGCATTGCCCACATTTTAAAGCATTTCTGTTGTGTCATCTGAATGGCATCTCGTTGTCACAGCAACTGTGTTTGAGGTAATGGTCAGAGGAGGTAGTTGTCCTATGGAGAATACAGGGTTGGTTGAGACATGTTGTCCCTCCTGTAACATCACTAGGTTAAACAACCCGTTTCCTTCATCACTGGGGGCTCCTGACCGGAAAAGCTGGTGAGTTAGGCTGGCAGGTGGAAGCTCTGCTAACCTCATACCTCCCTATGTAAGATGGGAAATCTAGGCCAGTGAGGTAGTTAGCACCTGAAACCGAGACTGCTCGTTCGTTTCCCAGCTGCCCAGACCCAAATAATCACACAGAGGCTATATTAATTACAACACTGTTTGGCCAATAACTCAGTCATACTCCTAGCTAGCTCTTACATCTTAAATTAACTCATTTCTGTTCATTCATGTCTCACCACAAGGCTGTGGCCCACCAGTAAAGTTCTGGCTGCTACATGGTGTCTCCCTGACTCCGCCTACTCTCTGTCTATATATATCTTTGTTTGGATTTCCCACCTGGCTTTATTCTGCTAAACCACTGGCCAAAACAGCTTTATTCATTAACCAATAAAAGCAACGCATACACAGAGGGCATCCCACATCCCGTATCTAAAGGTACTTGCCCCCAGAGTTAACATATGGAGTTTTTAACCCAGGACCCAAATAGTTGGAACAAGAGAACCCAACTCCCAGAAGTTGTTCTTTGACTTTCACATATACTAGTGGTATATGCTCCTACCCAAAATAAACTAATAAAATATTTTAAAATGGGAAGTTCCTTCCACTACTTAGCATCTGCTGGGGGGTGGGGCTGGGGATCGACTCTGAAGTCTTACAGGAAAGGGACTTTAGGGTCAAGGAACAATTGCTCACTTGTGCACGTCCTCCTCCAATCCCAAGTTTCAGTCTGAAAACTCTTATTGGGCTTTAGCAGAACTGCACAGCCTCACCCCCCCCCCCCACTATCCTGTCTTATATAGATCCTGCCACTGTCAGGGTCCCCTCAACCATCACTCTGGGTCACACATCTTTGGATGAGAATTGCAAGCATAATGAAAAATCACCCCAGAGGGCAGCTCATGTCCCTCTGGGTCAAAACCCCACACACCGGGTCCGGAACCTCATTCATGGTTCCTTGTGATTGACCCACCTTTTGTCAGCCTGAGCTGTGAAAGGGGAACCTTGGCTCCAGGTGAGGAGGGCTTAGCACAGCATTCTCTTCTTTTCTAGTCACATTCCCACCCTTCAGCGTTCATTCATGGGTAGGATGGAGGCCAGGTACCTTCACTTTCTCTTGCTTCCCAAGACGTGGAGTCTACATGAGACCCAGGCAAAGCTACCCAGTCTTTGCAGCCTGGGGTGGCCAGGCAGGGTGAGCAGTGCCCTCTGCTGGCTGAAGAGCTACATTGCTGGGCACTGTGTTTCCTCTAGGCTGTTCTTGCTCCCAGCAAGACAGAGGTTGACACAGGGCAGGAGTGGGGGTGGGAG
This sequence comes from Alexandromys fortis, assembly GCF_014885135.2. Classification (NCBI taxonomy): domain Eukaryota; kingdom Metazoa; phylum Chordata; class Mammalia; order Rodentia; family Cricetidae; genus Alexandromys; species Alexandromys fortis. The sequence goes on along the minus strand of NW_026067909.1, from coordinate 1,795,393 downwards.
CATGTCTTCTTTTCCTTTGCTTTCGTGATAAGCAGGTGTAGACAGTAAGATGCAAGTATTAGTGCATGTATTTTGGCCTTCACAAATCAAGAAGTAAGCCCCTGGGGTCCTTAAGGGACAATGTACTACCAAGTTGAGCAGTTTTTTTTTTTAAAAACATTTTTACCGTTGTAATTTGTAACCTTATAAAATTGCCTTTCATATATATTTAAATACAGATATAATTCATAAGTATTCAGATGAGCCAAATCAAAGTTACATTAGGACTAATAATATTTCCATAGACAAATGGTCCAACATTTAAGAATAAGCCCAAGTATTTGTTTATTTGATTATAATGATTTGTGTTCACAGTATATTTTAATATATAACTTTGTTATCTAGTTTGTTGTAATTTAGTAAGTAGCCTCATGTGTGTAGCCTGTAATCTCCATGCTTTTCTCAAAGCTACATATGTGGGCTGCTGGGTCTCACTGTTATCCACCTCCTGGGTCCAGGCTGCTGTTGGCCATCCACCCTGTATGTGTGCACAGCGCTGGACCTGGGAGATACATTCATTGTGTGTGTGCATTTTTGTCATGGGCTGTGGACTCTGCTTTCAGTGATCTTTGGGGTTCTGACCCACCATCTCCTTCCAGCAGCTGTAAGGTGACCCCTCTGCTGACATCTGCATCCTCTACTTGTTCAAATGAAAACATTCTGCACCGTGTCTTGCATTAAATATGTCACCCGAGACGAGCTATTCTGTCCCATAGAATGTGAGCTTGCTGATCCCATTACATTGCTTAGCCAGGCTCCTTAGCTACGGAGCATGTATCCTACACCCGGGTGAGGGACCCGCTAGAGACTCCTCGGACCAAGCCGCTGGAGCACACAAGTCACCATTTCTATGCCTCTTAATTTGAGTGGACGTTCACTGGTTTGCTTTTTATCCCTTACTCTGTTCGGTCTCTATTATTAGCTAAAATATTTATTTTCAAGGCATATTTGGAGGGCAAGGGCTTTTAAATTAAACGTGTGAAAATTCTAGAGAGCTTCTGTAGAATGTGAAGACCCACAGTAGATTCCCAACATGACCGAAATAAAAACAACCAATTAGGAACATTAAAAATGTTCTCTGCCTAAATCCTTGTGCCTTGGGTATCCCTTTTAGCAAGCGAAATATTCAGAAGTCTTGAGGCTTGCTTGCATTTAACCCTGGGAAATGTATGCGTACGGACCAAGAATCCCAGCACAAAGTGGGATCGTGCTACTTCCCTGGGGAAATCATGGTTTTAAAGTTAAAGCACCTCTCCCTGGACTGGGGAAGCCTTTGGCCTGGTGGATTTTCCATGGCACAGTGAAAAACTATATATAACTTCTGTTCCTCCTAGCTTTTGCTGCAGCTCAAACCTAGGGTCACATAAAAGTTAATAGAGGCCAGCCTTGTGTCGCTGAGTGCCCTCCAGATTCTGTGAAACTCTGACAGTGGCAGAATCTGGCCACTAAATTATGGACAGTATATTTTATTTTTACACCTGGATTAGTCTTATGGTGTCCATATGACCGCATGGTATGAGATTTTTGTCTTTATTTTTCTGGTATGTAACTGTCACAGTCAGCCAGAGAACAGGTAAGTAAAAGGCAATAAAAGTAACGAGTTACCTTCCTAAACCCCCAATTCTTGTACATGCTGGAACTGCTCAGATTGGAAAGAGGCTGTGGCTGAACCACAGCTGCCTGTGTGTGCATTGCAGGCACTTTTGCTTTGCAGGGTGGAGATGGGTCTCTGACCTGTTGGGATTATATGACTAGCGATGGACCCGGTCACCCAACATTGGGCTGTCTGGAGAAAAGGAAACTGCTCTGTTCTTACTGTACTGGCCTGTCCCTAGGACTCCGTGTGAATTGTGTGTGTGTCTCATGAAGGGCCCTTGTAGGTTAGTTACCTCCAGGGCCTCAATGGACGGCCCTGGGAGAGGGAGGCTTTCTCTTCTCACCCCTCACCTACACCAGGGAGAGAAAGGAAGGGGGGACATTTGCAGAATGAATCTACTCTGTGCTCTGGGAGTGGCAATCCTCTCTCACCATTGGCAGTCACTCCAGGCTAGGGGCACTCAGAAGGCTCAGAAAATGGTACCTAGTGAGGAACTACTTCCAACATGAAAGGATTTAGGAAGCACGTAAACATTCTGTCCATGGGAATCATTTTAGAAATTGATTTGTAATTTCTTAGCAAACTGAGTAATTTTTGTTTAGCCATCTTTGGTTGTGCTTGGCTTCTGAATGAAGCCTATGGAATGGCTTTGCTGGATAAAACAAGGGGCAGAGTTAGCTTATCCTTTTTCTGGATAAAACAAGGAGCATTGCAGATGTTTTCTTGTTCGGCATTGAGAGGCCCTAAGCCTGCACCCATGCCTCGTAACAGCAGGGTCCTTCTTTTCCTTCTTTCCAAGGTCCTTGTTGTGCCTCACCTGGATTATGTGTGCAAGAAGGTCTGGTAAAGGAGGGTCCCAGCTGTTGAAGGTGCATGAACACACGCCCCGATGCTGTTTCCTGGGTGTGTGGACCATTATTCCACCTGCGTCAGATCTCCTCAGCACTGAGCTTTTAGGTCTGCACCTGGTTTGTGATTAACAAGGAGGTGTGTCCACTTAACTGCAGTGATACTGATCCTTTAAACTGTTGTGTGAGTAGATCCCCATAAAGGAGGGATGCCGTCTGTGGTGTTAAATGGGTTCCGGAAGCTCCGAGAGACGATGTTGAAGATGATGCACACTTGCGCTGCAGCCAGCTTGCTCCCTCCAGTCTCTGTAGCGTATGAAGTAGACTGAAGACACAGAGTCCCTGGAGCTCTTGTGGTGCAACTGCCTGATGGCTTGGTTTGGCCAAGAGGTAGCCATTGGTGGCCATTGGTGAAAAATGCTGACCTGCCCAAACCGAGACTTTGAAGAACAAGTGGTTTCTTTTGCCGTTAATCCTGGATGGTTTTCTTTTTATAGTTTAGTTTCAGAGTGGATAGTTTTAAAATGTGTTGGGTCTTTCATTTTGGCACCGCCATGAAACGGTGTCCCATGCAAGCTTTCTTACCTAAACGTCTCTTTGGCTTGCTTTGCTTATCACTCACTTCCTCCGGGGCTGTGTGTCTCTGGGTCAGCAGATGCCTGAGGAGTAGAGAGTACCAGGTCTTATTATAGAAAATGTGTTTTTCCTTTTTACACATATGCACCTGTGATAAGCACCAACATTCACCTTCTGCCAGAAGGCATTTTTTTTTCTTTTCTTTAATGTAACCAAATTGCCAGCTTTTGTGATTCTTGTTCTTTGGCCATTAAGTAAAATTGTTACTGAAAACACATGGGTTTTAGCACTGTAATCAACTGGATATCAAAAACTAGTTACTGAGGTCTGGAGAGATGATGGCTCAGAGGTTAAGAGCACTGGCAGCTCTTCAGAGATCCAGAGTTCAATTCCCAGCAACCACATGGTCGCTCACAGCCATCTGTAATGAGATTTTGGTGCCCTCTTCTGGCCTGCAGGCAAACATGCAGACAGAGCACTGTGCACACAATAAATAGTCTCTTACGAAAACAACAAAAAACTAGTTGCTGAGTAACTAATGGTCAGATGACACATGTCATACACAGTATGGATACACTTGACAACAGGATGTTTTCGGCCCGAGCCAGATGCTGCAGGTTGGCATAGGATTTACCTTGCTGCTCAGTAGTATCATGTATAATTTGAAATGTAGTGATTTTGAGTTTAGTAAATTTTTAGGGCTCTATAGATCAAGGGTAACTGAAGCTGTGGGAAACACCTTAGTTTGGGAAGACTGCTGTAAGTTAAATTTCACTTTGATCAAATAGAACTTTGAGGTTACTGGGTTGGGATTTGGCCTGGTGTTCCTTTGGTTTCCTCCTGTGAGGTATTGCTTCATGCTGCCGCCTCCTTCATGAAAAGACCACACACACACACACACACACACACACACACACACACCGCATGCAGCAAGGTTTCTATGTACAACAACATTAGCTGTCCAGGAGTTAACGCTGCAGACCAGGCTGGCCTTGAACTCACAGAGGTCCATCTGCCTCTGCCTTCTGAGTGCTGGGATTAAAGGTGTGCACCACCACTGCCCAGCTTGACTTTGAACTTTACTGGCATTTGCTCTCTGACTTAGGCCAGGTGTACTATTGGAACTTTGTAAAAACTGTCAAAAGCAAGCCCAGGGCTGGTGAGGTAAGTCCTTAGATTTTCCCTGTCTGTCTTAGACTTGGTGGTATACAAGGAATGCCCTTTCTGCTGCCCAGGCAAGGAGCCCAAGTCTCCAGGACTGCCCTCACCTGGTCGCTCTGTAGCGGAGTACTAGAACCCCAGTCCGCCAGTCCGCCAGTCCGCCTCCGGCTTTCCTCCTGCTGTGATTCAAGTTGTGATTTCAACAAAGAAAGAATAGACCCACAGCATTTCCGCTTCTTTTTATTCCTTATGTGTACTTTGGTATTCTTGAACATCTTGACCGATGATATCAGTAGATGACTGTGACAAATTCCTCTGGCTGGAAGATTATTATGACTTGGGAATGAGGACTGACATAAAATAAAGGACAGACTTGGTTTTCATCGCAAACCCAAGAGGGCTATCTGTGATGGATGCCTGGGAGCCCAGAGCCAGTATAGCTGGTGCAGTGTGGGCATTACTGGTATGATACAAGCCCGAGGCCACCGTGCCTAGCTCCATTATAGGGCATGTTTTGTGTCTAATGTTTGCACAGTGGCTGTGTTAGTCTTCATAAATAGCTTGCTTCTTAGAAGGGAAAAGAGGAAAAAATGTCTATTTCATACTTTTTTTTAAAGGCAGTGTTGTGGGAGGGGTGGCAGCTGTCTGTTGTCACCACCCCCAGTCTGGGCAACACTTGAACTAGCTGACCCACAAGTCTCTTCTCTGCTGATGTGGTGGGTGGGTACCCCCACTCAGTCAGTCTGCACTGGACCACACAGAAGAGCCCCAGAAAAGCCAGGCACGGGAACCAGTCCAAGTAGAAGATACAGACGTTTGTGTAATCTGTTGGCTGATCTCTGATTGCACGAATAAGATTCAGCTTATCAATTTTTCAAGAAGCCATCTAATTATACAAATTAAAATTCAAAGGAAAGCAAAAAGAATGATTATGCCTCACTGGAGGAGGAGGGTGCACAGCCCATCTTGTGGCCGATGAGAACACTGGCGTTTTTTCATCTTCATAGCACTTCACTAATATTAACTCGGCCTTTGGGTGAGGTAGATAATGAGGCTTGTGTTTTTCCCAGGAGCTGCCACACTGTAGTGTGGACAGAGCCTCAGCCTCAGTAAAGTAGAAGGACGAGCCCAGGCTCTCCGATGTGAGCGTGGGCCTGGGTCACGTTTCCTGTATGCATTTGTGGCTGGCGTTCATAGGTCCTGGTCCTTCTGTGCCATCTCTCTTTTCCCTGAGTTCGGGGGCTTGCACACACATGGCTACCTTTATGAACGAGCCCAGCAACAATGACACCAAGAGTTCTCTAAGCTGTCCATGTGGGGACCGGCTCGTTCAGGCAGCTTGGGTCGGATGTCTCTTGGATACTGTGGTCATTATTTATATAGTTAGAAACTGCTTTTTCCTATCTCCCCCTCTCCCTCAAACTCACGTAATTATTGCTATAAATCTTTAGGCTGCCTTACCAGCCACATTGCTGGGAAATTAGCCATTAATTACCAAGATCTTGCCTACCTTTTCACTAGTCAGACCAGCCCTGGACCTTTGATGAAGTAACTCTTAGCATTCAGTATAATCGATGCCTGCATAGCACCAGAGAGCTCACTTTTAACCCTTGAGCCTTTCCTTTTCTGTCCTCCTTTCTCTGCATAATTCTCCTGATAGCTAATACTTCCTCCCTCACCCCCCTCCCTCCCTTCCTCCCTCCCTCACCCCCCCCTCTCTCTCTCACGCGTTTTGTTGTTGGATTTAAAGCAACGCTGGTTTTGAAGTTTCACAGAGAAGAGTGGGAGAACAGTAAATGGGTCCCTTCTGTTCTCGCAGTGACTGACCGACCTCTGAAGGAGAGACTCTGTAGTGCCTGACTTGAAATTTATGAACTTAAAGAGAGGGACCTTTGGATCAGGGCAAATGCAGTTCATGCAGTTCAGGCCCTTCTCTCCTGGATCCCGAGTCATCGGGGAATGCCCAGAAAGGCTCAACCAGAGTCCAGGAATGCGAGAGTCAATGCAAAGTCAGCCATCTGCAGCCCCCTCTGAGTTAAAGGAAGGTTCTAGAAGATGGCATGGGCAAGCTCAATTTTACACAGTGTGGCAGGGAGCTTGTGTTGTGTTGTGTTGTTGTGCCGTGCACTACATTGTGGTTTTGGTGTCTGGCCCCTGCGGGTCCATCATGGAAAGGAAGCACTCTTACAAACTGCCTAGTGGAGGCCAGAGGGCGCGCCTGGGATGGTAGTCGCAGCGGTGCACGGGCACCCCATGCCATGGTAGTACCCGCAGCCTAGTGTTCCAGAGCTGTCTGTGAGGCTGTTTCCGTGGTGGAGTAGCGCTTCTGTGGCTCAAAGAAATGAATGGCAGATCCAGCCAGCTTTCTCTTGGTCTCTGGCCTTGGAGTTGAAATAACAACTGAGGTTGTTTTGTAATTGGTGTCCGTGGCTAAGAAGCCCGTGCACTGCCATTTGCTGTTTTCAGCAACGCGTGTGGCAAAGGCCCTCTCTGCCCGCTTGCTTTCTGACGGACCCAAGGTAGAAAGCAGGAGTTTGTGTAGGCTCGGGAAGCAGCCCCCTCCCGTGTTCCGGGAGGAGAGCCAGCCCCGCACGTCAGAGCAGCAGGTCCCCTCTTAGAGAGTGGCAGGAAGTCATGAATGACCTTGTGTCCTGGAGGTCTCCAGAGAGTTAAGGATTCTTTTCTCCTTGTTTCAGGGTTCATAGTGGCGCAATGCACGCAGACTCCTGCGAGTTCCCCTAAGTTCTTAGCGGACTGCTTTGCCTTTTGAATCAGAGAGTTGCAAAGTTCGATAAAGAATGGCCCTTGTGGATAAGCACAGAGTCAAGCGACAGCGATTGGACAGAATTTGTGAAGGTAAGAGCCAGCGCGGCTGGCGGGTTTTCATGAAAGACACGCAGCCCCTCACGCAGATCCTCTCCGTCCTACTCACTTGAGATAGCTTGGCCCGACCAACACTCGAGATTCCCTTCCTGCCTGACCTTTTCAGGCACTGGCCACACCACATCCTTGGCAAGTCCTTTTGCCTTTTCATAGGCTCTGTCTTGTGTGGGGGTTGGGCAGACAGTAAGGGAGGGCTGTAGGCTGTGAGGTGCCTTGCTTCCATATACCTAGGGCTATTTTGCATATGAAAGACACCACATATCAGGACCAGCTTTTTTAACTTCCTGAAGTTTCTAGACTTTTATCTGTTTTCCATTAAGATATTTACAACAATGAATTCCAAGATAGTTCCAAGGAGCCCACTCTTGCCCCTCTTGATGTTTTCAAGTCTTCGGTATCTTTGAAAATGTCTGGAAGTGTTTTATTCATGAAAGGAAAAATAAACATAATTAAAATCTAATGGAAACCTGGGGATAAAACTCTGAAGCATTGATTAAGCACTGTCATTTCCTAATTAGTAGCAAAGAACCCCGAGCCTGCAGCTGTGTCAGCCCAGAATCAGTGCTTCAGGATTCACCTTGTCTAGGGGTTCTTGGGAGTGTGTTCAGGGCTAGCCTCGGTGCCTGGTGTGGTAGGTGCATTCCCCATCGAGCCTGTCACAGGGCGCACATGCAATAGCTGCCCTACCAGCTCCCCGGCAAGCACACGCGCCCCCATGCTCTTTCCCCTGCAGCCACCCATATGGAATTGCTTGTCCTTTAAATAGATGTAGCTCAAGCCACATGGGATGGGGACATCAAAGCCACTTTACTTGAGACAGTCCTTGAGCACTGTGCAGAGTATGCAAGAATCCCACCCCCTACCCAACCCAACCGTGTCCCTTGGCTTCTGCTACAGTTTATTTCATGGAGCTCTGCATTTAACTGACTTTTAAAAGTAAACATTAAGAATATTAAATTTCTGCTTTTGGTATCTGACAACACGTTTTAAGCCCTACAGAAAGATTGACAGGCTAGTGTCATGAATGTCTATACTTTTTTCAGCTGCATTTCCTAACGGAACATTTGATTGCCTTTTATGAGGTATAAGGGTGTGTGTGTGTGTGTGTGTGTGTGTGTGTGTGTGTGTGTGTGTTTGCTGTGTGAATTGCTTCCAGAAGCATCTGAAACAAGCTTGTAGATAGCAGTGGTTTCCTGTCACCACCCCGTGGCATGTGTCTCCTGTTAGGATAGTTTCCTACATAACCACAACAGCGTAATCGTCCCCTAAGATACCATCTGATGCAGATTACACAGTCGTGTCTCCCACATGGGTCTGTTTGTCGCTACCTTGTTTTTATCATGTCCATTGGTGTGTAGCCATCCGGGGTTGTACATTGCCTTTGGGTGTCGTGTCTCTTTAGTCTGAAGAGACTCTCAAATATTGGCCTTTTATAGACTTGGGTGGCATTGTTGTGACAGAAATTGAAGGTTTGGGACTTCACAGAACAGTCCACAGTCTGAACTCACCTGATTGTAGAAACTGACTTGAACTTCTAGCAGAAAGGGGCTTCATGGAGGCTGGTTGCCAGAAAGCCTCAGTGAGTTGTCTTGGTGAGGTTAGCATCCTGTAAGATGCCACCCAGAACTCTTCCGCTACAGATGACAAGTGAGAACCAAGAACAGGGGTGAGGTGCTCCTGAGACCCACTGGAACCAACCTGGGCCAGCCATCAATCATGTCCTCTGTCCTGGCTGTCGTTTACCACACTCTCACGCGTCCCCGTGTCTGTCACCGGGGCTGCTTTATAACCGAAAGTTCAGTTGCATCTCCATCCGCATGTGCATGGTTTTGCAGAACCAGGAGCAGTTGTGTTTCAAAGTTTGTGATCCTGTTTGCCCAAGGTCTAAGGAAGTCACAACTGTTGCAGGTGTGAACTGAATGTCCTAGCCACACGTTCAGCGGTCTGGATAGGTAGCGCCCATTTTGCTGGTGATTTGTGCCTGGTTCCCAAGACAGGTCTTCTATCTTCAGCTATTCCCAGAGTTCAGGTCTCATATAGCGGCTACACAGCACACAGAGCTTTGCCTTCTCACCCCTGTCTGTTTAGCATAGATTTCCAGAGAGCCTGTCAAACTATTCTGTCCTTCCCTATAGTACTTCACCCCATGGATAATTCCTCGCTGTGCCTTAGGGACATTGGGTGGGTAGGCTGGTTGGCTTGCTGTTTTTTAAAATCAGGTTTGGCTGTGTGTACCAGGCTGTCCTTGAGCGATCCTCTTGCCTCAGCTTCTTTAGTACTGGGTTTTTCAGTGTGTGCCACCATGTGTGGCTTGGTTTTGTTATTAAATGAATGAACACATGTGTCCTGGGTTTTGGAGAACTGCCTTCAGTCACACATCTGCTGCCCACCTACCTGGTTCTGGAATCCTTTGCCGGAGTTCGGTAAGACTCTCGGTGCCATGGGAACTGGTCAGATAAAATCTTAGCTTCTTCCCTGTGAGGATTCTTCCTTCAGAACTCTCCACTGAAACCTGTTGGCCCTTTCCGGTTTCTCTTTGGGATACCCGCGTGTTCTGCCAGGTACAATGTCCAGAAACTCCATCTTTCTTTATACCCAGACTTGGGCTGTGGGCCCCCTCGCTCACATACACACCCAGAGAACATCTCTGCTCCATGTTGAGGGGGCAGCCAGAGTCGTTGGGACTCCATCCAAATCAACTGGAATAATAAAATCTTTCAGGCTAACTTAAAAGCCAGATTTGAATGTGCTTTTGTAATCGACCCTTTTTGATATCTGTAATTTGTTCTCGGCTGGTTTTCTTGATGCCTGCTCTCAGACAATCCTGGAGTACGTTGTATGGAATAATTATGGGACTGCCTTTGATCACATGGGCTGTTCATCCCTAGATTGCAACCTGCTTTCCCTCTGATGTATAATTTAGGCGCTGGCTTTCTTCTCTCTGGTTTGCTGACATAATTGACGCGGCCCATTTGTGGATTGTACTAACGGGTGCATTTGAATACCCTGTTCGATCATGCCAGCGCTACTTTGGTTTCCCCCAAATATTTGTGGGTCACAGACCATGCAGAGCTAACCCAGGGTTTGGGTTTGAAGAACTGCGGCCCTCTACTGCTGCTTCACCCATGACCTTTGTTAGGCCTTCTCACAGTGGCTTAGGGTAGAGTTCCTATAGCTGTTGAGGATGCTATTTGGAAAACAATATAACGAAGTAGGTATTTCGTTGTGTTTTTAATCTATTTATTTTACTTTATTGTGTTCAAGTGTTTCTTTGGAAATGTGGAAAGCGGGTTCCAAGAACAGTACCAGCTGAGTTATGATAAGGAACACAAATACATAAATAACTAAATACAAGGAAGTGGTATGAACTGCTTTTACGGAAATGTTCGGCACCCCCCCCCCCACCCGAATAGTCTCATGTCTATGAGAGTGTGGCTTTTCTGTGTCTGCTTGGTCACCACAGAGCAGGTGGTGCAGATGTGGGGCAGCTTGCCTTCACGGGCAGTGCTTTCCCACTCCTGAGTTGGACCTGATGGTGTTGCGGAGCACATCCGCACAGCCTTCACCCAAGAAGGCACTTGTGTGGTCTTCGCGTCCCTAAGATCCCTAAGATGCTTCTGGATTGTTGAGGGAGCCTGAGTAGCAAAATGACCGCACCCAGCTGAGGGCCTGGCTAGTATGGTCAGCTGATGGAACTTCTCCAGCTTCCGGTCTTGCCAGGAGGGGCCCCCTCAGAGCCCATGCCACCTATACGAGGGCCAGGAGCAGGATCATTTTGTTCTGTTTGTTTTCCTTGTTTGGAGTTCCACATCGAAGATGCTGTTTGGTTTCTCTGATCTGTCCTTTTTTAATTGAATGCGTTATGCATTTGTGTCTTGTTTGGTTTTGCTTAGAACCAGGCTCAAACACTGTTGTCCACAAGTTCTCCTGATCATTTTTAATACACTGTCTTTCGGAGCCCCCCCCCAAACCTACATCTTAAAAATGGGATTCATAATGTTGCTATACATTTTAATTATATGTTGAGATCAGGCAATTATGCACATTTCCAGTAATTAAGTGATTAGCTGCAATTACTTTAGCTGTGTAAATAAATATACAATAGTCAACTAGATGTGGCTCAAAACTCCACAATACAAACAAATGTTCCAGATAATGCTTGGCATTGTAAAGAAATGCTCGGACAGGAAAGCCAAGCCGTAGTCTGCATGTGATAAAAGTCCCGTTTTGTCTTATTTGAGCAAATGAATTGGAGCAGTGACCCTGCCTGCTCACTGAAACTTGGGGAGTAGGTGCATAGTCTCCTCTGCCCAGGACTTCACTTTGCTGCTAAGAATCAAGTTGCATGCCAAATTCACTCTCCCTTAATCATTTGCCCGCTACAAATGCAACTCTCTCTTTGTCCCCGTCAGCTTGTTCCTGGGTGGCTGGCTGTGCTCATCGCATCTCTAGTGGAGTGTGGGATGCTTAGGGACGTGTGGTGCCATTGGAGGCCCTGGCAGAGGATGCTCTGCTGCTTTCTGGCTTGGTCTTTTGGCTGCTGCTTTCACCGTTCCCAGGTTCCATTGCTACTTCAGCTTAGGCTCCCTGATGGGGCTTTACTGCCACCTGGTCATCTTCCCAGCCTGGTTTCTTATTGGTGTATTTCCTTCTTCTTGGTCTTATTTAGGGCACTGATTTCCTGCAGATCATGGGCTGTGGTGAATCAGAAGCCCAAGACACACTTGACCCGCTGCAAGTGTTAGGGTGTCCGTCAAATCCTCTGCAGTTTGGCTTACGTCATACTGCTCAGACTGTTGACATGCTGAGTAGTGACTGGATCTCTTGCTAATGAGCTTACCTGCTTTGGCTGTGTTCCTGTTCCTTCTGTCTACAGAGAGCGTCCGTGTGCCTTTCTGATCCTGCGGCTTCCTTTTTCTGTCCATCAACACCCAGCACTAGGCTGCAAAGAGTCCGTGAATGTGGCATGCGCTTGTGCATGGTGGCTCTCCACACCCCGCATCCCTCTTCTGTGTGTCCCTCGGAGGCGGAGCAAGTGCTGGCTCCATTCTCCACATCCTGGCTGGAGAGGCCATGATGCTTCTTCCCTTCCCCCTGGCACCTAGAGCGCAAGAAGCAGATTCTCCCAAGGTCCACAAAGAGGGTAGACACTCGTTCTTCTAGGTCAGTGGAAGATCTTTGCAGCCCATGCCCTGCCTGTACACCAGTTCCGCCGCCGCCCCCACCCATTGTCCTGAGCAGGGTGACTATGCTCCCAGGCCTGTAAGTAGAGAGAATGCCACTGTGTTGAAAGCTATGCGCTTTATCCTTGACAACTAAACTGACCTGGTCCACAGTTTTGTTCACACAGTCCCGTCGTTTGAATAACCGCGGCCTCAAACCCTGCAACGCGTCCTATGGCTGTTTTCTTTTATTTTTTTTAAATATTTATTTATTATGTATACAATATTCTGTCTGTGTGTATGTCTGCAGGCCAGAAGAGGGCACCAGACCTCATTACAGATGGTTGTGAGCCACCATGTGGTTGCTGGGAATTGAACTCAGGACCTTTGGAAGAGCAGGCAATGCTCTTAACCACTGAGCCATCTCTCCAGCCCCTGTGGCTGTTTTCAAAGTGCATTGTAGAGTAAGACCTTACATTTTAAGATGTAAAGGACATTTCTCACAAGAGAAAAGGCCACCCCCCCCCCACCCAAGTTAGAGAGCTGCATTTCAACACAAACTCTAGATCGCCGATCTACACAGAAGAAGGGTTTTTTCACAAAAGCCAAGCACAGTCTGTCCACATTGAAAAGTAGAAGTAGGCACTGCCTGGGCTTGTTTTTACTCTGTCTCAGCTGGAAGGCAACCCTGGGAAGCTGCTGGCCCTAGGAAGCCATGGCCATGGAGTCATCTTGGTATCCAGCGGTGACAAGGAGACCCTGTTTCCCTCAGCCTAGTTGGTATCTTTCAGAGCTTCATGTGGCCCAGGTGGGAGAGGAGCGCCAGGCCTGGATGCCTGGTGTTGGTGCTCCATCATACCACAGGTGGCTCCATGGTGTTCCAGGCTGGGGCCAGCCATGATAAATACAAGCTGGTGAGACTACCCAGATGTGTCATGCCACCAGGTGGGCAGTGACCTGCATGGACACTTGGGCAAGGGCTAACTGACCTTTATATTCAAATGGCCTTGACATTTGCTGAATGCACCGCACTGGATCTTGTCTCTTGGGCAGTTAGATTCTGAGGTCAGCCTTCTGAGAGTCTTACAGTGTTTGCACATCTGACCAGTTATGAGGTGCTTTGAGGGGGGAGATTCTTTTGAGGATTGCCTGTGGGGTGCCTTGACCCTCACCTGCCAGTTTCCCCTGAGCTTCTGAAACTATCCCCATCCTTTGAGAATCATGCCCCATGTTGCACAGAATTCAAGAACAAATCTCCAGCAAACACTGCTTGAAGCCCTGAGTTGGCAGGCTCTGTTCTTTTTCACATTGAATTCTTTATTTTTTTTTAAGATTTTATTTATTTTATGTATACAAGTGCTCTATCTACATGTATACCTTTATTCCAGAAGAGGGTATCAGATCATACTATAGATGGTTGTGAACCACCATGTGATTGTTGGGAATCGAACTCAGACCCCTAGATGAGCAGCTAAGTGCTCTTAATCACCGAACAGTCTCTCAAGCCCCCACAATGAACTCTTTTGTGAGGTTTATTTCGTCTCCAGAGCATAGGTTGTTTCTTACTTTAGACAGGCATCATGGTTTTTTGCTTTTTGTTCTTTGTGGGGGGAGGTTCTCTATAGCTTTGGAGCCTGTAGACCAGGCTGGCCTCAAACTCACAGAGATCCACCTGCCGCTGCCTCCCGAGTGCTGGGATTAAAGGTTACCACTGCCCAGCAAGCATGTTTTACTTTATATGGTCTTCTATGGAGGAGATTCTTGTAGGATTAAGAAGTTATATCCATGAAACTCATTGCCTCTCAGAAACTGGACCCATCCTGCCCCTTTTAGGCAGATTGCTCCGGAAATCAGTACTTTCTCAAATGCTGTGGGGGGCAGGGATGGGGCAACCTCCAGAGTGCTTGGAAAAGCCTGTGTCCAGGTACAGGTGTTTCTCTCACAGAAGGAAACATCTGTCATAATATTTGGTGAGTTGCAGAGCCAAGGCTTTGAGAGTTTGGTTGGCTTCCAGACAGAACCAGCTGGAGGTTGTTGAGAACAGAATCCGGGCCTCCTGGTTCTCCTGCAGTGGGGACACCAGGCCTGAGCCTGTCTTCCACTGCTGCCCCGCCCACCCTTGTGATCTCACCTTCACACTGGGGGGGGGGGGCGAGGTGGGGGCAGATGCCTAAGAGTCATTGCTGGTTTCTGGCAAATTCCCCAGTTAGCAGTTTTCTCAACTTGACCATTACAAAACTGCTGGCGGTGAACTGGTAAGACACCTTGAGTGTGACTGACAGCCCCCTCCAGTAGGGTAGGGGCTAGTTCTCAGACCAGATTCTTCTAGTTATGCCTGGTGAAGCCTAGCCACACTCCGGGTCGAGCCTCTTGGAATTAATGCTGTATCATGTCACAATAGAGGCTGATGCCCAAGCACCGAGCAGTTGTTTCCTCTGAAGGCTACAGACCCTGTGTGACAAGCCTCCCCAGCTTATCTTCCCTGGACCCCATTGACTGTTAAGCACAATTGACTTCATTGAGCCGGTGTGTGTGGTGCACGTCCCTAGCTTGGCACTGCTTGCTGGCTATTTCTTATTTTTTGGTATGTCATATTCTCGGTGAGCCTGCTCAGCAGTCAAGAGTAAATCCTGGCTTAGGTGTGTCCCCTTAGCTTCCTTAACGTGTTATCCTGTCCTTACCTCTGCCTGTTATCCCGAAGTGTGGTGTATGGGTCGGTTCCAGACAGTGTCCAGAGAAGGCGTCTTTCATTTGTGGGGAATCTGATGCTATGCAGTCTTTGCCTTTCTCAGCTCTTCACTGGCTTCTCGAGTCCTAGGACATGGGGAGCCGGAACAGGATTATTTTGGTCTCTTTGTTTAGGTCAGGAATGGGGGCACGATGGTCTGTAGTCTTTGGGTCCCGTGGTCGGTGTAGCATCGGTCACAGCTGCTCTGGGCATGTTTGGAGGGATAAGAACTCCTTAGGGAGCATCAGCGATTTCCAGAATTTGATATGATTTGACTGGGCATGGAAAGGGTGAGAGCGTGGCACCCCCATAAACCTGCTTTCTAGAAATGGTGCTTTATCCAGACTCCTACCCCACGGGAAGTTCTCCATACTGCTCACATAGGAACTTTTTCATTTAAATGGCTGGTTTTTATCTAGTTGAAGGTTCCAGTGACATCTTAGATTAAAGGAGAAATGGGTAAAGGAACGCCCTTGGTCTCGTGCCTGCATGTAGTTATATTATCTCATTCAAATACACTTTTTCATCACCTCCTTGGTTTATTTTTGTGACACAGAGGTTTGGGGGGGGCGTGCTGCAAGGATTGGGGCTCTGCACATGCCCCACAGAGTGAGAAGGGAAGGCTTGCTTCCCTAGTTTCTTCTTCGGTGGCCGACCCTCGGCTCAGCCTGGCCCTTGTTGTCTTACACTGATGAATTCCAGGTCTTAACCCGCACTTTATCTTCTTCCCGGGTGGAATGAAAGAATCTGTCTTACGATCTTACAGTGAGGATTTGATCAGTGTAACCTAAAAGCCAGGGACTTAGAGGCCTGCTTCTCGGAACCCCCCTCATTCTGGAATCCGCCGCACGGCTCTCCCGTACGCCTCCATTTGATCTGTTCTAGCTGCGCTATGGATTAATGTCGTGTGCGGTGGGATTAGGACTGGATGGACAGCTAAGCGGTTCTGGTTCGTTTCTCTGGCCATCAGCGGAGAGGGCCTGGTCAGGAGCCTCCCCCAAGAGAGATGGGGAAAAAAAAAAAGGGACAAGAGATGGAAGGGGTTCAGACTCAGGGGAGAAGCCACGTGGGAGCTTACCCAGCTCCCCGTTAGGCCTGGCTAAAGCAGGCAGCCGGCTTCATCAGGCTGAGATGTCACGTGGGACAAAAGCTTTAGGGGTTTTATTTAGCTTCTAATCCTCATGCTGCAAGAGTTGAGGACCGTGCGAGCACAGCCACCGGAAAGGGGGCCCCCGCAGGCTGGAGTCCAGCCTCCTGTCCCCGGCTAGACGCACAGGACAGACCTTGCAGGCTACCGTTGCGGAGTGAGGCAAAGTTACCGTGAGTCCGCTTTTTGCCTACTAAGGTTTCAGAGGATTAATAATTTAAGTCGTACCTTGAAACAGAAACCCCCAGTTGGTCGTTCTGCCGTCTCGGAAGGGCTCGCGTGCGGCCAGGTCTGGTTTTGATGTATGTAATTGAAGATTTATCAAGAAAGGCTTCCTCCCTGCGCCTTTGCTTGTAGTCATTTGCTCTGCCAATGCCGGTTCCCAGCAGGCACATCAATATCGGCCGTTCTCAGAGCTGGGATGCTGCTGGCTGGTATGAGGTCCCTTGGGAGAATGCTGGGCCTCCAGGGAGGAGAAGTTCTCTGCCGTATGGCCCTGGAGAAGGGACCTGGTGTGAGCTGCTAAGCCACTGCGCACAGGACACAGAGCCTTACCTATCCAGAGAAGCGTTCTATAACTCACTGTCATCAAGAAAGGGCTGCGGGCCTGACTTCGCCTTCTACGACAGCAGACAGGCTGTGATGTCTGGCCGTGGCTCCATGCTGCCACAAGACGACTATGGCGACTCATCCAGGGGCACCAGGGTACCCAAGGAACCTCCCTTCTATCGGGACCCAGGAGCCAGCAGGCCGGCGCCCAGCTACGGAGTGCTTGGTGGCAGAGTGCCATGGGAGCAGGTACAAGGCCAGCTACCTGCTCTGCAGGATACTGGCTTCCTGTACCGGGAATCTGGGGGTAAAGCCTTCCCACATGGGCAAAGGACACATGGCAGGGCTCCATCTCCTGGGAGGTATGGAAGAGAACAGCCTAATCCAAGGTTAGGGACAGAGATGCCCATGTACTCCCCGACCCCCAGTCAAGTCTACAATGACGTCTGTGAAAGAACTGTTGATTCTACCCCTGCCAGACAGGTGGCCCCAACATGCCTGGTTGTGGACCCCAGCCCAGCTGCTCCTATGGAGAACAGCACCGGGGTGGCCCCAGGTTCCCTGAATAGAGGCTATGGGCCTAGCCCGGAAAACATCCACTCCAAGCTGACTTACGAGAATTATGAAGCTGACTTGTCTACGTTCCAGGGGCCTGGGAGTAAGAGGACCGTGCACCCTGAGTTTCTGGCCCTGTTGCGGGCAGAGGGTGTGGCAGAGGCCACTCTGGCAGCTCTGTTACAGCAAGGCTTTGACTCCCCGGCCGTCTTGGCCACCCTGGAGGATGCTGACATCAAGTCCGTGGCACCCAACCTGGGCCAGGCCCGTGTCCTGAGCCGCCTAGCCAGCAGCTGCAGGACAGAGATGCAGTTTCGGAGACAGGACCGCACAGGCCCTCCACCCCGCCCGCGGTCCAGTAGCTTCAGCCACCGAAGCGAGCTGCTGTCCAACGACTTGGCCCCGCTGGGTACCACAGGCCCACAGTTTCACCCCGCTGGACCTCTGCCGACTTCATCTTCCCGAGCTGGGGATCTAGCTCGCCGCCCCTCCAGCGCACCTTCCCAGCACCTCCTGGAGACGGCAGCTACTTACTCTGCCCCGGTGGCGGGGGCCCAACCCCCACACTTACCCTCCAACTCTGGGTATAGCTCTCCTACCCCTTGTGCCCTAACAGCACGGCTGGCTCCCTCATACCCTCCACAAGCTGGGGTGGCCTTGACTAATCCAGGCCCTTCTGTCCCCCTTCACTCAAGTCCCAAGACAGCCTACTCCACCTCATACACGGTGCCCATGGAATTGCTGAAGAGGGGGCGCAGTATGGCCGCTTCTCCATTGCCCAGCCCCCACGGCAGCCCCCAGCTCCTACGGAAGCCTGGAGCAGCCTCCATGGAGCCATCTGCCCTGCCACCAGTCAGCCAGAGCCTCCACACACCTCATTCTCCGTACCAGAAGGTGGCCCGGCGGACAGGGGCCCCCATCATCGTTTCAACTATGCTAACTCCAGAACCAAGTAACTTACCCTTCTTAGCTGGGAGTTCCAAGGGATCAGGGGGAGGGTATAGTTTGAGAAGGGAATAGTTTGTTTCCCACTGGTCATGCTGAACGTGCGGATAATGTGTCTGTCTGTACTCTGCCACCTCCCCCCCCCCCACCAGAGCACCAGGGTGAGTGCTGGGGTCAGTTCCCTCCTCCCGTGGGCTATTCTTGAGTTCTGCAGATTTATGTAGCAGGTTAAGCCCCAGTTTGCAGATTCCCTCTCCTGATAGTGAAATGTAGCTGCTTTCCCAAGAAACTGTTCTGAGAGTCTATCCCATTTTTATACAAGAGGCTGGTGGTTCTCTAGTTCCATTGGAGAGCTTTGGAAAAGTCAGGAGTGCCTGATGGAATGTCTCCTGTAAATTGTGCGTGGATAATTTGCTGGTAAAAGAGCCTGGCAGTGTAGACGGCACACTGTAGCAAAGGCAGAGACTCTCCACTGCTGATAAGAACGCGTCTGTTTCCACAGTTGTGGGCTAAACAAAGCAACATGTTGAAATCCCTTAGAACCGTTTGAAAAAAAAAACAGATTTAGCCTCTCATTTTATAAAATACGGTTGGGAATTCTGCTTGTTTGTCGGGAAGACACTGCTTCCACGTTGAAGGGCTGGAAGCTAGGTGAAACCAGCCAAAGCAGAAGCCAAGCGTGCTTTTCATCGGATGCTGTGGTGGAACTTCTCGGAGGCTGTCCTCTGAACAGTTAGTGTTTCACCCTAGGGTTTTGACTGCAAAGGTCAGTCGGGTTTCTTCTTTTCACCTTTGCCCTCCAACATGTATAATTTGGAAAACCACATTTTTATAGTAATTTTTGTTTTGTTTTGAGTATATGTATGAGTGCCTGCATGCATGTATGTGCTAGGACTCACAGGAGCCAGAAGAGGGCACCGAATGCCCGGGGAGCAGAGTTCCAGGTGGAAGTTAGAGCTGCCCGATCCCGGTGCTAGGAGTTGAACCCAGATCCTCTGCAAGGGTAGCAAGGGCTCTTAACTACCGAGCCCTCGAAAAGTTGTAAGATGCCTTTAAAAATATGTAGGGTATAGGACGGGGTAGTGGAGTAGGAAATTCTGTACCTTTTTTTTTTTTTTTTTTTTTAAGTGTGGTTATCTACTTTGTCTTTGAAATGTGTGCCAGGAGCGGAGTTGATAAGTTTGAGGGCCTGTGCCTTCTTTCTCTCTCAGCCCAACATTCTTTCTTTGCAACCAACTAATTTGCATGGCGATGACATTTGTTGCTCCAGTAATTTCATCTGATAATGGCTGGGCTTGCAAAGCGGATCTGAAAACATATTCCTTAATTATGCGTTGCTAAGCAACGGAAGGGTTTGGTCATAATCACAGAAAGATTATCTCCTCATTGAAGTCCTGGAAAGGTTTTGCTGAAGGAGTAGGTCCTGCAGAATTGCTGTCTGCATGCAACACAACACCCCTCCCCCTTTTTCTGTTTATTTTGTGCTGCATTTGAACAAAAACACTCACCGCTATCCGGGTACGGGGTGAGGGACATTATATAAGTTGTTTGGAGTGTGATTGTTGACACACTGTTTTACAGACCCAAGGATATTGATTTTTATTTCATTTGCATGGCAGCGCGCCAGTGCCGAGCAAGCCTGCAGTCGGAAGTCTGCCAGCAAATAAATTTCTCTGTCAAACGATCCATCCCAGAGCAGCAGTTGCCATCCCTGTTCCTTATCGTACATTCTGTGTGGCATTATGACTACCCTGTTGGGGCAGGGGGAGGGGGGCAGGTTTCCTGGCTGCTTTTCCGCTCTCTGAATGGCATTTGGGTGACAGGTCTGTTTCATGGAGTCTGCAGCGGGATCTGGGTATGTCGAAGGCAGCGGAAGACTTCGTGGTGTGTCTGTAGGCATGGCTTCAGGCAGAGGTGCCGAGCCCCAGAGAGGACAGCCTTAGACCAAGGGAAACGCATCGGGAGACCCAAGGCACTTTGCCTTGCCTCCGGGCCCAGATGGCAACCTCCGATCTTGAGGTAGAGCCGTGTGTGTTACCCATTAGTGGCTAGGTCAGCCTCACTGATTCTTCATTTTGGTTTCACCAAACTCTGTTTCCGCCCAGTTTGGAAGTCCTGGAATGCCTGGGAAGTAATTGACCCCCCACCCCCCGTCTTCCTGCAGTGATGGTGGGGTGATGTCAAATACTTGCAGGAGCATTGTTTGAGGGATTTTTTTTTTTAGGGGTCTCGTTTGGCTCTTTAGACACAGTGTGGATACTAGTGTTTGCTTTGCTAGATGTATGTACACAGTCGGCTTCTGTTTGCCAGGCCTGCCCCTACCCCATCAACCAAGCCGTTCAGAACAGCAAGGCAAGGCAGCCAGATGCACAGGATTAGGGCTTCTGGGCAGAGAGCTTCATGAGGGATGGCACCTGGTGGTTCGGCTCTCCATCCCGCACTGACGTGACGACTGACCCAGTGGCTGTCACATGTTGTCACCCGTGGCCGAGAGGCTGAGCCTGTCTCTACCAGGTGCCAAGGAGCATCAAGCAAACACCAGTGTGACGGCGAGCGTTTTCCATCCCGTCCTCCCTGAGTCCAGCAAAGCGCATGCTCAGCCCTCGGCATGTGAGAAGCGCAGTCTCCTATAACCATACCCACCTCCCAGATTCCCTGCTTATTTTTCTTGATGTAGGTGCACTGACGGAGCCTCTGTAGGTTCCATTCTAGGATCTCGTTGTCAGGGCTGTTACTAGAGATTCCTAAGGTCAGATTCCCTCAGATGTCTACGTCTTTGGAGCTCTTCCTGCATGCTGAGGATGGCTCTTTGGTTGTAAGGATGCTGGGCATGGCCTCCTTGAAGTTCCCAAGTTCCAGGTTGGACCCACTCACCTCTCTTAGGTAGAGCAAGCGCAAGGAGGACCCCTATTGGGTGTTTGGCCAGTCCCTGGTGCCTGGTGCCTGAGTCAGGGCTACACTTGCGCAAGCGTGCCCCCCCTCCTGCTCTGACCACATGACCAAACTCTTTACTCTATATGAGCTGAGGAATTTCATCTTTACAGCTCAGAGCATTCTCCTTTGGCTAAATGGAATGCAAGCTATTCTTTGGTCCCTAGAGGACCAAGGGCCAAGCTTTCAGCAGCTATAACAAGGACAAGGTTAAATAGACAAAGCGGGGCGGGGGGGGGGGGATACCTATGAAGCTGGGGAACAGGCAGTCCAGAACACAGCATTCCTGGTGAGCCTGCACACAAGGAGAAACAAGATGCTGGGGGCTTCCTAACATCACACTGAGGACTGGACCAGGAGCTTTTATTGCTGGGGAGCTTCTTATAAATGACCCTGCTGTGTCCTCTTGACTGCCGAGCTAAGGGATCACTGGCTTTAAGGTAAAGGTTATACTTTGTTGTAACTTTTTTCCTGTTGCTTTTTTTTTTTTTTTTTTTTTTTTTTTTTTTTTTTTTTTTTTTTTTTTTGCCTTCCCTGTATTAGAGCAGCTGCCTATATTTTTTTTTTATCTTGTCGTTTTCATTCAGGCTCATCAAAGCCTCATTCTCATCTATATAGCTTTGGGCTCCGGAGAGTGGCTGCCCCCTGTGTGGTTCCCCCATGCCCAGGCTGGAATGGACAATGGGAGCTCTTGTCTGGAGATTTGAGTGCCGAGTTCTGTGGCCCATTTTCCTGTATCTATACTTTTCAAAGCTGGCCTCGTGTCCTAGCCACTTGCCCTGCTTAAGGACTTTTCTGTCAGATGCCTTTAATACAGAGTGGGAGAAATGTGACGTGGTGTGTTCTAGTGTTTCTCTGTATGTGGGGATTTGAACCTGGAACGCTTAGAAAAAGAGACTTTGGAAAGGAGTTGGTGGGGGACCCTGACCAGCTGCGACACTCCGGGAAGTCTGCCTGCTGGCCTCACAGATGACAAGCCTACGGAATGGTCTTCAAGAGTCACCTTCTTTGTGGGCCTTAAAAACTCATGCAGAATGAAGAAAGTTGAGCAGACGGGGCCCTCTCGTTCTCCTGCTGGCCCTCAGGGGCTGCCCTAGCTTCAAAATGGCAGTGATATCTGTGCTCATGGGTGTTTGGCTTTGGTGATGTGGGGAGAGTGCTGAGCCAGGTCTGCTAGGCACCAGAGCCCTTTGGAGGGGCAAGATAACGTGTATTTCATTCCCAGGGATGAGGTTGCTTGGTTTCAGTGGACACCGAGTACCCACAGCCTAGTCCTTGGGCATGAGTCAGCTGTGGCTCTCGCTGTGCCCTTGTGATGTACACGCATGGGGTACTCAAGCCTCTGCTGTCCCAGTTGCTGCAAAAAGGCCCTGCAGGGGCCAAAAGAGACTGGATATCCTCACTGATCCCTCAGGCTGGCCAAGGCTTCCCCTTCCCTTTTCTCCCCTAGCTTGGATTGAAGCCCCTGTGTTGAGTATGGGGCCTGCAGGTACTTGAACACAGTAGGTGCTTTCAGCCTTCATTAGGAGAGTCTGAGCATGAAGGCCACAAGTTCTGGCCTAGCCTGGGCTAGATAGTTCCAGACCAGTTAGGACCAAATAGTGAAAACTGTCTCAGATGTTCGCGGACTACCTGTGGGCTCTGTCTATGTTCCCGCTCAGTCCTGTCCACTTCCAGATTCCTCAGGCAGGTTTCTTTTCTGTTCCCACCTGGCATTCTCGTTGCCATGGGCACAGTTTTAGCATCTGAGAACTACTCACATCCTGTCAGGATGCACCTTCTTATAAACATCCAGGGCTGCAAGGCAGTAACTGGAGACCGGAGCAAAGCCACCAGGTTCTAGCGGCATGGGTGACTTGGGAGACTGGAATTTCGTGTCCTGGCATTTCTTTTAAGGCCAGGAAGGATGTGCCTCTGATCCACCCAGGCGTCCTGGCTCCGGGGTAACATGGGGCATAGGCTATCCTCAGGGGACGGTCTTTGGTGGTTCTTGCCCGCTGTCCTCAGCAGTGCTGGTCTCCCCTGGCCTCTGCAGAGGTGTGTGGTTCTCTGTCCACTAGCGCGCTAGTTCGCTTGCAAGAGTGGTTTCTCACTTGGCTGGTAGGTCTCGTGACAGGAAAGGGAGAGAGGTTTCTTGGGACACACGTCCCGGGCTGCTCTCTCTCTAGAAGACTCAGCTAGTGCATTGGAGGGAGGTGGAACACGTCCTTCTTCTGTGGCCTCATTGAAAGTGGAAGAAACAGATGTGCAGTAAGGAAACACCACGTGCCACAGGGAATCACTAGCAGAAAGACTCTGGGAGCTTTGATTGACAGGGACTCACTTTGGGTTCTATCCTCTGTCGCCCTGATTCGTCATGTTCTTTTACCAGTTACTATGTGGAAGGGTCACCCTACCTAGGCTGCTGGTGGGTGGCTATGGGAGGCCCCAAAGCGGGGCCAGTCTGCTCCCCGGCCCTCCTGACCTCGCTCATTATGGCTGAAGTGCGGTTCTCTCTGCCTGAGGCTTTCTGGGAGGGTGTTCCTCTGAGTCAGTGCCTTGGCAGAAGCCCAAGAGTCCCTCGTTCTTTCATGGTTTCGTCACACCGGGTCTGGCCCATGGGTCGTGCATGCAAAGCTCAGGGCATCTGAGACACCAGCCGCAGGCCACCTCAAGGCTGTTCCTGCAGAGAAAGTCACACACACGTGGCTTTTGTGGAGTCCTGTTTTTACGTCCAGGCCAGGGTGTGTCTTATCTGACATGTCCATCGGCACGTGTTGCCTCACAAGCCGCCGTGAAGAGTGACCAGGTATCCCCAGTAAAGCACACGCCCACACCAGTCTCAGCCTCTCTCCCGCAGGCTATGGTGCTGAGGACTGGGGGGGAGGGGGACCAGCCGCCAAGCCCCAGGCATAGGTCTCAGACACCTTGTCAAATCAAAGAGAGTTTGGAGTTTTTCTCTTCCTTGGTGCTACAGAATGACACTGGGTGACGGCCACTATTGTGATAGATTTTTTTCTTCTGCCCCCGTGGAGGGAGGCATAACTCTGCCTGGTGAGATCCTTGGCCCTGTGTGGTTCTTGACTAGGGAGTCTTTGATGGGTAGGTCTGCTCAGTGAGCACAGACTCTGAGGACCAACCTTTCCCCGCTAAGGTAGAAATATAGCGAGGTGCTTTGGTATTCTGTCCAGAAGGCTTGATGTGTCTTCTTGGATTCATCTCTGGCCCAGCCTGGTGTTTAGGTCACTGTTGCAGTGCCTTTGAATGGGGGCTGTGGGCCAGCCCTGTGAGCCCCAGCTGCTCGATCTAGCTCTAGAGTCAGGAGAACTGAATCAAGCCCTTCTCCGTGACCTAGAGAGAATTCAGCATGCCCTTTCGGCTCACTTTCTGCGTTGGAAAAGCAGAACTTGCTTTTAGCATCAGATATGCAGACAATTAGAATGGGGTGGAGGTGGGTCCTGTGTGTATTAGTACAGGGCCACTGTTTCTTGCACGTCCCGGCTTGTGGATGTGCAATTTCACTACTTCACTACAATGTTGAAGAGCTGGGTGTGGGTGTACGTGTCTGCAATCGTAGCACTCTGGGATAGCAAGTGTGAGGCCAACTTGAGCTATACAGCAAATTCCTGCTAGCCTGGGCTATATAGCGAGACCCACTCTCAAAAATCAAGGGATTTTTGTTGTTGTTAACATATATTGAAAACCAGCAATGGAAAAGTGGCTAGGGACTGGTTTATTATTTTCTACCTTTATGCCAGACCCCTGGTCTGGGAAGTGTATTCTGTAAGCAGTCTGATTCCCTTAAGATTGAATGTACTTCACATGGGGATGGGGGCCATGCCTCGGGGGAGGTACCCAGGGGACAGCAGAGGGAGGCACTCTCCATGGGCTTTCCAGCACCCAACCCCTGGAGAAACACAGCCTGGATATCCATAGCTTGACCTCACAGGGGTCACAGCAGCTGAGCAGGCAAAGTGAGTCAGCAGGACCCGCCTTGATTTAGTGCCCAGCCGTGAACAGGAAGTTACCGAGGTCTGGTAGCTAGTTACCAGGAAGCACCCCCTTCTAACTTGAGGTTTGTGCATTTAAGATTTGAAGATTCATCTCTGGCCAAGTCCTGGATTTTACTCTGCAGCTGCGAGCTGGGTGTCACAGCCACATGAGCAAGAGGCTGAGGCAGAGCTGGGTGTCATGGCCACCTGTATAAGAGGCTGAGGCAGCACAGGTTCAGATGTGAGTGACTGTGACGGGGTCTCAGAACAAGGTTGCAGAGAAGCCAACTGATTGAAGTAGGCTCATAGACAAATGTTCCTCCCAGAGGACAGATGAGGGGTCTCCAGGGCCCTGTGTGCCATGCTGGGAAGTGGGAAAGTTTATGACCAAGCATCTAACTCATTAGAGATAACTGAGTCCACACGCCCAATGTCCATCTTCTGTCCTTGGTACTCAAGGACCACCCCGGTGAGGCAGGCCACCAGGGAAATGGGAGATGCAGCCCATCTTAGCAAAAACACCAGCGGAGCCTGTGCCCTTCCTTGGCTGTGCATTTTGACATACCTTCCTTCTTCAGTTTCTGGTAATATTCTTCAGGGACCCACTCCGAGTCTGTGGTCGGCAGAGATGTGCACCGTACTAGCTGGCTTCTCGTGACATGGAGTTCATTAGGAGACATTTCATTTTGGAGATCCCACAGCTGCTGGAGACTGGCAGGTGATAGATCCCCAGTCCCAGATCTGCGCAGGCGAGGCTGTCATGGAAAGAGAAAGTACATGTCATTTTCCTTGTTGAAGCACTCTGGACAAGCTGCAAGAGATGTCTTTCCCGGGGTTCTGGGCGAAGCCAGTTGAAGTAACAGCAGATGCTGGTCTCTTTGCGGAAGCCGGGCAGTTTGAGTTTGTTCTACCGTTGCTGAGCTAGAAACACAACAATGTTCCCACCAGAGTAGGGGACTCTACTTGCAAGTCTGCAAGGCATCACACTCAAACACATGCTGGGTTAGCTGCAGTCACAGGAAGCCCACAGGGCCCACAGCTAATGACCCAGGCATTTGGAGCAGCAATCTGCATGCACCTGGTGACTGATCATGAGGGCCTGGACACTTTTCACTGGAGCTGGAACCCAGTAAGATACAAGATGCGTTAAGCAAAACCAACCTGCTTAGTGGGACATTCTTGTGACCCTCCTAGAGTCTCACCCAGAGAGCGCTGTAGCTCCTGAGTTAAGAAGGCCTCAGCTTCTCCTGGGAAAACCTGGTGACAAGCTAGCTCCTTGGGGCTTATAGAGCAGCAGTGGGCCAGTCCTTTATCTCTGCCTGTTCATGGGGCCTTGCCCCTGCCCTTCCGGGGTGCGTTGGTTAGTGTTTGTTCCCAGCATTATTCTAGAAATACTGGTGACCTCTCAGCCAGTGAGTCTCCATCCTAGGCGTTTTACAGTGTGCCTGTCTCAGAATCCCGCACAGCTTAGTCCTCAGATTTGAGGGGATTATGGGATCTTCTAAGCAGGCTCCCGCCCCGCTGTGCAGCTGTTGTGGTGCCTTATGCAAGTGCTGGTCCTTGCATCCTCCTGGGACTGTCCCCACACAGCCCCGCTTCATTCCAGGCTCACCTTACTTAGTGGTGGGTAAACCTTCATGCTCCTTTTCCTCATTACACGAGGAGTCAAGGTCTCACTAGCGCCTGGCAGGGAAAGCTCAGCAGACCTTGCGGTGCCCTGCGCCCTGGTGCATAGAATCCACAAGGCCTTTGAGCTCGGAGCTGTGCCAACAACTGAGCTTCCTAATCACAGTGGTCTTCTCTGACCTTTCAGAGGGTGTGATGTAAAGTAGTGACTCCTAGCAAGATATCCCGTCTGAATGGTTGCCTTTAAGTTTCTCCCAGGCTTCCCAGCAAGGAGCGGGGTGCTGTTGTCTGTTCCCAGTACCTCTTGCTGCTGTGTGTATCCCTGCACTAGCAGGTTGGAGACGGCTCTACAAGGTGCTTACATGTGTTGGCAGGACAAGAGAGGCATCTTCCTCTCTGCTCAGTCATATGCTGGGTGCTTTAAGGCTAAGCCACATGTTGGAGCTTGTTTGACCCTTGACCCCCACCCTGACCTGGGCCTCAGTTTTGGGTTTTGCATTGTAAAACCCAACCCTTTGGTATACACACTCACGCGTCACATCTTAGTTCTGGTTTCTCATCTGACTTTCTAGAAATGAAGAAACTATGCCGGGCCAGGAGGGTTAGGTCCCACTGGAAAGTGGCCATATAATAGCGGGCACTGCCTCTGTTCCCATAACAATCCTAGTTGTTGCAAGTCTGTGGAGGGGGGGTAGAGGAACTCATAATTATTTTGCATAGTTACTGCACACCTTCTTATCAGGCGTTTCCCCAGTGAGTGGGAGGCTGGCAGCATTGCCAGGCCCTTGCTGGTCTTAGGGTTTGGCTATGTGGAAAAGCCGTGAGCAGTGTCTGGTAACTGGGATCCTAAACTCCATTTTGGAAGGAATTCTCATTGAGTACTGTGCCTTGGGCTTCCTTCCCGAATTCCCCTAGCTACTGAAGGAATGAGCCCTGGTTCCAGGCCAGGGGCCAGCCTGAAGACTGATCCCCTCCTATGAGGGTCATGTGTGTGTCGTGTTAATGTAAATGTTTTACACTGAGATGCACTCGCGCACCTAGAAAGGGTGCATTTTGTCCGAAGTGCTGAAAGAGGCGAGAGAGAGGCCTGCTGAGAGCTGACTGTGTATTGAGACCATCAGGGCTCTAGCTGTGATGTTGTGGTCCCCGATATGCAGCGGGCAGGTTCCCGGCCCCCCTCCTCCAGAGCTGGTCCTCAGCGACCCTGTGCCAGGTTCCATGTCATCACTGCTCCCTGCCCTGCCTCCCCATTCAGCATCCTTCCCTAGCCAACAGGTCTCTGCTGCCCCCACCACTTCCCTTTTTGCCTTGCTATCAGAGGTTTCTCCACTGGGATTCATACCTCAGGCCTTGACTGAGGTGTCCTGGAGGTACTGTGTACCCTCCTCAGCCAAGGAAAAGAACAAAGGATGGGATTCACCAAAGAAAAAGAAAACCAATCAGGAGGGAACTGATCACTAGGCAACCTGGAGTCTGTTACCCGGGTAACAGATAACGTGCTCTGGTAATGTGGATGGACATCTTAAACGGTGGCTCTCAGCCACTCCAGATGTACTGGATGGCTCTAGATCTCTGGCTTGTTCCTGACATCATGTTCCTTGGCAAGGTGGGGTAAATCACTACTTACTTAAAACCCGAACTTCTGGCTCGGTACAATTTAACCACCCTGCTAGCAGCTTCCAAAGCCAAGCTTCTTGGGAGGACTGGGGAGTTCTGTGTGGTCCAATACTGCCAGACCCTCAACCCATGGTTTTGGAATTTGGGCATTTTACCCCCTTTCCTTAGTAAGATCAGGACAAAAACATTCTCTCTGCCCTGGGCTCACTGTCTGTCCTGACTGTGCAGGTATAGTGTGAGGATATCACCACATTCAGTGGCAGTGAAGGTACTGGGGAAAGATGGGCACAGCTCTCGCGAGAGCGTGTCCTTCCTCATTACAGTGTGTAACTAGCTACCTGAGCCTGTGTGATACAAGAGGATTGCCCAGGCCCCTACCAACCAGTTCAGAGACAGCAGAGCTTTGGTTGGGAGGGTTGTTTTGGGGTTTAGTTGCTGTGAAGAAATGTTACTATAAATAACTTGGGAAGGAAAGGGTTTATTTTCGCTCACAACTCTGAGATCACAGTCCATTGCTGACGGAAATCAGGGTGCAGGAACTCACGCAAAAGCCATAGAAGAGTGCCGCTTGCTGGCTTGCTCCCATGTACTGAGCCTGCCTTCCTCATAGCATCTAGGACCACCATCCCAGTGGTGTTCCAGCCTGTAGTGAGCTGGGCCCTCCTCCCAGATCAATCATCAGTCAAGGAAATGCTCAAGAGCAAGGAGGCGGAGCCTGAAAGTGAGCACACTGCAGAAGGCTCCCGTTTTGGGTACATTAATGGTCACGTAAAGGCTGTGTGGGTGTGGCTCCAACAGCCCGTGTTCCCTATAGCATCTGAGAGAGTTCCCCTGGCAGGAACTGCCACAATCTACCATACCTTGGGCAGCCTGTGTGAGAGAGGATGACTGACTAGGAGGAAGGAGATGACAGCCCAGCTTCAAATAACGGCCTGAACTGCCCAAGCCTTAGCACGAGGAGGGAGAGGCAACAGCCCTGGCCAGAGACCTCCTCTGCATGGTGTATGGCCTTTGGTTTGATGTCTCCAAACTATTGAAGCAAGTAACGGTTCTGTTTGTCCTTTGTATCATGTTAAAGCAGTCTTTTGCCTTCTCCCCGCTTCTGTATTGGGGTCTAAACGTGTATGGGAAATTAAACACAGGGCACTCAGAAGTCAAAAGAAAAATTGAGCATTCAGTATTCACTGAGTGGCCCTCCTGATGCTATCCTGTGTCTCCGTGACTCTCTTATCTCTGTTCCACCTACCTAACATTTGTAATTCTCACGCCCCTACCCTGAAATGTACGAACCTGCCGCAGCTAGGGTCACAGCAGAAGTCACCCCAAAAAGGTGGCATACGACATGGCAGCTCACGACACCGTGGGAGTCAGAATCTGCCCTATCTGCTGTATAGACAGTTGAGGAACAGTGCCCGAGCTGGGATCCATCCTGCAGGACCAGCAGACTTCAACAGAGAATCATATGCACTTGGGTACCATAGTGATGGACTAGGACCATCCCTATCCCATTGCCATAATGGCCTGGTGGGGAAGTGACCAACGCGCCTAACTTGTGTTCCTTTTGGAGATTTGTTCTTACGTATTGAGCCATCTCACTGGCCCAGAATTTGACTTACTGGAGCAATTAAAGTGAGCCACACCATTGCTCCTCTGGGTCTTAGAGTGAAGTGAGTTCACATCAGAGCCTTGCACGTCACCCATAGTCATTAAACCTGTGAGCTAGGAACGCCACCACCACCCCTACACCCTATGCCCTTAGCTGGTGATGCT
The DNA here is from genome assembly GCF_014885135.2 of Alexandromys fortis. Classification (NCBI taxonomy): domain Eukaryota; kingdom Metazoa; phylum Chordata; class Mammalia; order Rodentia; family Cricetidae; genus Alexandromys; species Alexandromys fortis. Next base: position 1,765,288 of record NW_026067909.1, on the reverse strand, counting down.
GTGTCGTGTCCTGCCTTAGGCATCACAGTTGGCTCCACCGGGCTTGTGTGCTCTCTGCTTGCCTTGACGTTGACCACTGAGATGGTCAGAGTGTCCCCTCACGTCCTCCCCGCACTGTACTCACCACATTTTTCTCTCTCCGTATAGGTATCCGCCCCCAGATCATGAACGGCCCCCTGCACCCCCGCCCCCTCGTGGCACTGCTGGATGGCAGAGACTGTACTGTGGAAATGCCCATCCTGAAGGACCTGGCCACTGTGGCCTTCTGCGATGCACAGTCCACTCAGGAAATCCATGAGAAGGTGGGTGACACCCCACCCCACCCGGGTCCCTCCAGGCCACTTGATGTCCTTAAACACTGTCATACACAGGAATGCCATGTTTGGAGCTCCTGATGCCCCTAGCCCGCTGTGCCACCCTCGGGCACTTACTCAACCACGTCTCCACCTTATAATTCCGCTCACAGAAGCTCTGTGGGTAGCCAGGGGCTCTGACCCATGACTCCTGTCCCTGCCCACAGGTATTGAATGAGGCCGTGGGTGCCATGATGTACCACACTATCACCCTCACCCGGGAAGACCTGGAGAAGTTCAAGGCTCTGCGAGTGATCGTGCGAATTGGCAGTGGCTATGATAACGTGGACATCAAGGCTGCTGGTGAGCTCGGTGAGTCACAGAGCCGTGCTGGCCACCTGGGAGCCGTGCTCAGTGTCCTAGGCTGCTTCCTGAGGAAGGCTCATGTTTCCACGTTTCCGGCTTTGCCCAGCCTTAGAGATCCAAGCAGGTTCAGGGACTGGAAGATCTTGACAAGATAGCAGACAAGTGAATTCCTCTCACAGAGCAAACCAAAACAAACAGATCATTACCCACCTCCCCGTGCCTGGGGTCTTCCAGAGGAACCACAGTAGGCAGGTAGGGAGCCAAGCAGGAAGTTGGAGTACCTGAATAGCAACAGGGTGTCCCCCCCCTGAGAATTGCTGTACACTATCGGCTGAGGCTGTGCTTAGGGCGTCATTGGGAGAGGCCTCAGAGTCAGGGTATTTGGTCTGTTCCTGAAGTATGCCACCTCTTTATTCATGAGGCTTAGAAATTTGAAATACTTTAGAGGAACTGGAAACCCAAGTGCTGATGGCTCAGAGCAGCCTGGCCTTGGCCTGGTAATGCTCCTAGCATGGGCCTGGGCCTGCCACCGCTGTTGCCTCGCTGCAAGGGCTCCTGGAAATCTTCCTCGGACAGGAAGGCAGGTGTGTGCAATGCCCCACACAGTCCTCTCTGCAGCAGGCCTGAAGCTAGACTTGACAGCTCTGCCCATCGCCCAGGGATATGCCCGCCATGCTGGCTGCTGAGGCAGCCCTGATACGATCTGACTTCCCTTCACAGTCTGAGCCCGCAGCTCTGAGAGAGGTGGGCGCTCGTTTTAGTTTTCAGTTTCTTTTCATTTAGGGCAGCAGTTACGGGCCTGAGCCCCAGGGTAAGAAAGGGGCAAAGGAAGCTGTACCCTGGCAGTACCAGTCTGTCTACGGTGTATTTGTGGGACAGCCTTACAGGGGAAGGTAGACATCTCAGGTAAAGGAAAAGCAGTCAAATTCAGTCCAGGCTTTTCTTAAGGGTCCTGGGTGATGGTGGCTTCCTATGCCCCCAGCCTGGCCAGCCATGTTCATTGCTAGTTGCAGCTCCCCTGAGCCCCTCTTTGGCAGCAAAGAAACTTGGTGTGACAGATTTGAGACCACATACTTGAGTTTAATAATTAAAAAATAAACATGACCCAGTGTGGTGGTGTGCACCTTTAATCCCAGCATGGGGGAGGAAGAGGCAGACGGATCTCTTGAGGTCACCCTGGTCTGCATAACAAGTTTGAGGTTAATCTTAGCTCTTAGTGAGACACTGTCTTTAAAAAGAGAAAAGTCTGGGAGGTAGAAGCAGGTGGGTCTCTGTGAGTTCAAGGCTAGGGCTGTTGCAAAGAGAAACCCTAGAAAACAAACAAACATACAAGCAAAAACAAATATATATATTTGTCAGGAGTAAAGCTGAATTCACGGAGTTAGGAAGACACGGCTGTCTAGCCCATGGCCCCTCACACACAGTTTCTCTCCGTGGTCAGCCCATCTTCTCCAGCCCAAGAAACAGACTGCCTGGGGCCAGAAAGAAAGGAGCCTTTTCTCAGAGTGCTGTGGCCCAGAGCTTTGAAAAGTGCAAACGGGACGTGTGAGCATTGCCTGTCACTGTCGTGGTCCGCTGGGATTGGGTGGCTCCTCAGAAGACAGCTGCTAGAGAATGACCCTTCCTTTATCTCTAAGTATATATGGGCTCCTATCAGTCAGGCAGCAAGGATGACCTGATCATGCTGTCTGTTCTCCTGTGAGGCAGCCACTCGTTGCTGGACCCCAGGGCAGCCATGGTAGTGGGGTGAGACGTAACACCACAGATCTAAGGCTCTTTAGGGGACTATCGATCTCTTCCCTGTCTAGCTGATTATCGTCCTATTCCCCAGTTTTGGAAAGCTAACTGAGCCCGAGGCCACCTTGAAGGTAGCTGCACCTTGCTGTCCAGCTGGCACCTGTAGCAACAGGATGGCCAATGCCTGCCCCACTGCTTAGAGAGCTCCCTGTCTGGTAGATCCAGGCCACTCTTGAGCCTGCTTAGGGCTTTGCATTCTTCTCAGGGCCTCTGCTTACTCCTAAGAACTGGGCCCTCCACTTGGCCCGAAGAGTGGCAGGAAAGCTGCTATCCTTTCTCAGTACCCCCAGTGCCCACACCCCTCCTGACCCCCTCCTGAGGTCTCAGGTTTGTTCTCTGAGGAGTAGAAGGTGGCCTCAGCCGCCCTCAGGCCAAAGGCTCATTAGCAAGTTCTCCTAGTTGCCTCCCTGTTTGCTGCCAGAATCCGATAAACCATGAGCTTTATGGACCGTGGATGACTCTAAAATTGAGGTCCTCCTGCCTCCAGCCTTCAGAGTTAGGGTTAGCGGTGTGTGTCAGCATGTTTGCCTTGTGTGTGTGAACAGTTAATAGTGAGTAGGGTGTTAGTGTTTACGTTAGGGTGTATAAGGTGGACCTCACACCAGGGCTGGAAAGAAGGGGTGTTGGACTGCTGTGAGCTAAGACTTAAACCTAAAAACCGTGTTTGGTCTGGGTGTAGTGACGAGGGCTCCCGAACCCTTGCCCCAGCCCTGGATCCTGGCGTACTTCTGCATTTCTAAGCAGGGGCCTTGGGAATCCCGGGGCTTTGCTCATCTCTGGATCTGGCCATTGCCCTTTCAGGGATCGCTGTTTGCAACATCCCGTCTGCTGCAGTGGAGGAGACAGCCGATTCCACCGTCTGCCACATCCTCAATCTGTATCGGCGGAACACGTGGCTGTACCAAGCTCTACGAGAAGGCACACGGGTACAAAGTGTGGAACAGATCCGTGAGGTTGCCTCAGGAGCTGCTCGCATCCGAGGGGAAACACTGGGCCTCATCGGCTTTGGTATGTGCCTCTTGAGACGGATGTGATGTGTGCGGGGAGGGGTGGGCGGCAGAGGTCGAGAAGAATCAGAGAACTTGCCAGAGGTGAGATCTGGGCCTGTTCTACAAGAGTGTGTCTGTTGCTGGCCCGTGGCACAGCAGGAGTGCACCCTCCACTGTCCCGGGGAAGGTGTGCACTTGGGAAACCTTGAGGCAGAGGAAGGGTTTGGCTGTATACTGTGTCACTCACTAGTGGTTGAGCCGGCAACCTGGGTCATAGGTCCTGAAGGCTCTCGAATGCAGATGCCACCTCACAGCAGTAACGTGAAGTCACTTAAAGATTCAAGCCTGAGGGTAATGCCGGGCTGTGGGCTTAGAAATCTCTTGTGAGAATGGGACACGACGTGATCTTTCCAACCTGGTCGTTGCCATGGAGATACCTGAGCAGAGGCCCTGGGAGTCTCCAGCAAGTGTGGTAAGGGACCAAGGAAAGTTTAAGCGGTGATAGACACGGGCTTAGGAGGGAGACAGGAGCCACTGCTGTTACCCACACTGGCTCCAATAGGACCCCTAGCTGGTTGCCACCACTTAACTAATGCCATCACCTTCAGGGCACTGTGGCTTCTCTGCCTCCATTTCTGGCTCTGTAACTAGAGCATGAGGTGGGAACAGGGGATACATGGTTGCTGCCTTTTTAGACTCAAAGGCCCCATGAGGAGCACACGGGATAGTTTGATTCTGGCTTCCAGAAAATTTCCCAGTTTGTGTCACCTTTAGCTCAGAGCTGGCTGAGTGAGGGTCGGGGCTTCGGAGAGGCGGTTTGGAAAGAGCAAGAATTTGTTGGGTGACTCCAGGGTTGCTCATTGTGCTGCAGACCACCCCCCCACCCCCACCCCACCCCGCCTCTGGGGCAGGCAGAGTCTGAGTTCAAGCCATCAGATGCTGGGGTGTTTTCACCTGGTGTTCCACTTCAGAAATGCAGGCACCGTGTATGAACACTACAACACCCTCTGCTAGTACCCGCCTGTGCTTCTTGGGACCCGGGATAGTCTCTGATCAGGCAGCCAACAGGTGGGAAGCGCCCCCCCCCCCCATTCTAGGGTCTTCAGATAGGCCCATCGCATGCACTTCCTACTTGAATGCAGTTGGCTGAGTGCTGTGTTTATGCTTTCCCGTGCCCTCCTACTGGCTCCCCTGCCTTCAGGGCTCCTGTAGTCTCTTTGGCTGCCTGCACAAGTCTAAGGCTGCTTGCCCATCCCCCCACCTCCCCAACTGTAGTGGACAGACAGGAGGAAGGCTGTTTGCTGCTTACCAGAGCTGCCGCCAGCCTGGTGAGGACCAAGAACATCCATCCTCCTTAGCTCTGTTGAAAAGCAGCAGGGGAACCCGAAGCTGGGACTGAACAGAGGGCTCTTAGGCTGCTTAATTACCACATTGAAAAAAATTGTTAAGATATTTGTCTATCACTGGTTGCTTTTGATTTTAATTTAGCATACAAGGGTTTAGGTATGGCATTGAAAGAAAAGTGATTTATTAAAGTCCGGAACGTTTCACACCGTGTCACTTTTGCACAGGGGCCACACTGGTCTACGTGAACTATTGTTTTATATGTGGCCTGTGCCCTTGGGTCTTCATCTCCGGGGACTGGGATGTTGGTGGCGTTTTAGGCGGAAGCGCTCTGGGCCAGGGTAGAAGGCAGTGAGAAGTTGTGTGTGATTGACGAACACACTCCCACCAAGAATGGCTGAGGCAGCGTGGTGTGTTAGGATCTGAGTTGCTGCTCCAGGCACCTCTGCCACCTTCTGTGGCCCTGGACCGTCACAGGCTTCGGATCCCAGTATATCAGAGGCTGCACTCCCAGTTAGAAGGACTCGTTTATCCAATTGGGTATGGGCCATGTGATGGGGTCCTCAATCCCTGTCAAGGATGTCACTGAATCCCTGTCGTTGCCATGCTCCTTGCCTCCTCCTACTGTCCCGTCCTGCTTGCTCCTCTGCCACAGATAGACGTGGCTAGACCAGCTCCTGGTCAGCCGTGTCCTCCGTGACATTAAGGGAGATGACATTGACACCACAGCTGTCCCTCTCTGTCAGAGTGGCCTCGTTAGAGCACACATCACAGAGAGAAAGAGAAGGCTTCCAGACTAAACATAAACGTGCATCTTCCCTTCTAACCTTCCTCATTTTCAAAACATTTTATTATGTGGGTGTGTACCTCCCACAGAGTATACTTCACCCACTGAGCTGTCCCACCAAACCCTGCCCACACATCTGAATGGGTTTTGTTGTTTTTGATTCTGGTTTTCTTATTTTTTTGTTTTTTTGTTTTTGTTTTTCAAGACAGGGTTTCATTGTAGCTTTGGGGCCTGTCCTGGAACTAGCTCTTCTAAAGTAGGCTAGCCTTGAACTCACACAGATCCACCTGCCTCTGCCTCCTAATGTGTGTTCTACCAGCCAGCTTGGTTTTAGGTTCTGAGAAAGGGTTTCTCTGTTTAGCTTTGGAGCCTACTCTGAACTTGTTCTGTAGCTGGCCTTGAACTCACAGAGCTCCACCTGCCTCTGCTGGGATTAAAGGTGTGTACCCTGAACCAGACTTGAACAGGGTTTTAGATAAGTTATACTTTGTAGTCTGCCTAGTTGAATTCCAATCCAACATCCCTCAAACCATTTTGTTTCTGAGAAGAAGAAAACTGTCATAAAACAGGAAGTGCTGCTGGGATCAGTGACTAGAGCCATTTGAGGTTCGGAGTCCTTTCCTGTCCTGCTGTCCTTTATAATACGGAGAGTCCTGGACCCCTGCTGGGGCTGGGCTTCAGAGTCCATCAGGCCTTAGGGCAATGGTGTTTAGACCATCGTACCCCGTAAAGGCAATCCAGCAGACTCTAGGCTAGAAACATTTACATTCACATTCTGAGAGTATCAAGGAAGGACAGGCATGTTCAGAAGCCTGCGACACAAACAGACGTGAGAGAAATAACAGGACCGGGAGCGTATTGGTGGTGTCTGGACCCGAGGAAAGGGCACGACATCCATTAGAACATTCTAACTGGGTATTGGTTTGAAAATGTCCATGGTACTGAAGGCTCAACAGCTAAGGGTGTGTGCTGCTCCTTGAGGAGAGGGCCCAGGTGTGGTTCCCAGCACTGACACTGGGCAGCTCACGATACCTCTTAACTCCAGCTCCAGGGAGGCTTTTCTCATTTGAGGCTCCCTCCCCCTTCAGATAACTCCAGCCTGTATCAAGTTGCCATGAGACTAGCCAGCACAAGTGACCCACTCCACTGCTGCCGCTGTCCTTGGTGGTTCTCCCATGGTATTGGCATCTCCAGAACGCTGGGGTCTTCTGCTGCAGCTGGGCTTTCATCAACAGTCTCCTGTAGTCTCGCTTCATGGTGCCAAACCTCAACTTCTCTGCATGACCCCTTCAGCCCATGAGCCTTCACCTGCCCGAGGCTGCACCTTCAGCAGTGGCCTCTCACAGTGCCAAGTCTAAAAAGCCCCGGCCACTTCTAGAACACGGCTTCTGTGTGCTGGCTCGTAGGAAACACTTCCCAGATTTCACCTTCAGGATGCTGTCTCAACCACCTCTCACTTCTTAGCTGTAGGTAACCAGCATCAGTTTTCCCGGCAAAGCAAAGGTTTCACTTCAGTGATCTCTTGTTCATCACAGCTGACTTCATTCCAAATAGCAAACAGCCCTGACAAAGCCAGGTCTCGGTCATCTGCACTGCTCTCAGAGATCCCCCTGCCTCAGGTGCACATGACCACTGCCAGGCTCCTCGCTCTCAACATTCTTATCTCCCAAGCTCCTACAAAATGGCTCACTGAGTTCTTAACAGTCGATGGTTTTTCTAACCCAAACTTTCAAAGTCCATCCACAGTCCTCCCCAAAACAATATGGTCAGGTGTGCCGCAATAGTCCCGTACTGTCCTGGTACCAACCTGTCCTAGTTAGGATTCCCGTTGCTGTGACAACACCACGACCAAAAAGCAAGTTGGGGAGTAAAGATAGGGCTTAGACTTCTGACCGTGCTCATCATCAGCGGAAGTCAGGGCAGGAGGCAGGGGATGATTCGGGGCTATGAAGTCATGTTGCTTACTGGCATCTCACCCTGGACTACCTGCCCAGGGATGGGGACCACCCACAATGTGCTGGGTCCTCCTCCATCCATCACTAATGAAGAAAATACCTTACGGCTGGATCTTAATGGAGGCACTTTCTCAATTGAAAATGTTCCCTCCCTTCAGATAACTCTAGCTTGTGTCAAGTTAACATAAGACCAGCCAGAACAGATAGACATATAATTTAAAAAATAGTATTTTTTTAAAAGCCACCTTGGCACGGAAACTTGGTAGCACTTGCCCAGCAAGGACGATAATATCTCAGGTCACTGGGTAGAGTAGAGGGACAGCACACAGGATCTGCAGGCCTTACTCAACCAAATATTCTGTTTCCGCACAGGTCGCACGGGGCAGGCAGTTGCTGTTCGAGCCAAGGCCTTTGGATTCAGCGTCATATTTTATGACCCCTACTTACAGGATGGGATAGAGCGGTCTCTGGGCGTGCAAAGGGTCTACACCCTGCAGGACTTGCTGTATCAGAGCGACTGTGTCTCCCTGCACTGCAACCTGAATGAGCATAACCACCACCTCATCAATGACTTCACTATTAAGCAGGTAACCAGAAAGCAGACTTGTCGGACCCAGCTTCACCTGCCTTGGGCACAGGAAGGGATGGACGCAGGTTCATGGGCACAGTGGTGTGCAGAGAAGTGTCCCTGGGACAAAGCAGAAATGGGGGCTGTGGCCCAGCTGGGCTCCCATCCATCCCTTCAGGCAGCCAAATGACTTGACTGGGAGCTCCAACCTTCCATCCCCGTAGCCCCGTGAAGGAAAGCCTCCTGGCCTCCATTTCATCCCAGCCCCGTTCCCTGAACTGCCTCTCATACATTTATTTTAAGCCTCTGTTTTAGAGATCCCCACCGTATGACCAGTTCCTTTCCTTCCGCAGATGCGACAAGGAGCATTCCTTGTGAATGCAGCCCGGGGAGGTCTGGTGGATGAGAAAGCCTTAGCTCAGGCCCTCAAAGAGGGAAGGATACGAGGAGCAGCCCTCGATGTGCACGAATCTGAGCCCTTCAGGTATGTGTGTGGCTGTGTATGCTTCTGGTTTCCTACTAGGAACCCGGCCCAGCACTTGGAGTAGGCACAGTTGGCAGCACCAGTAACCTGGGTAGGGAATTCTGCGAGTGATGCGTAGTGGACTCACTATCGAGACGCGGCGGCGGTGTTGTGAAAACATCCCCAGAGGACATTAGCGAGGGCTGAGGCAAAAGAGCAAGATGGCGGTGTCTTTGATCTACAGACCAAACTGGAGTGTTCATTTTGACTGGAAGGGATCCTAAAGTGGGTGTTTTTTTTTTTTTTTCTTTTTTCTCCTGTCTGGCACACCTGCTCTCATAGTTGTGACTTGTTCAGCAATTCCCTTTGTAATGAAATCTGACACAGGCTTCCCTGCTCTCTGCTGACATACACAGCTCCTGTTCCGAATGGCCTCAGGGCCTCCCATAATGAGCAGTAATTGTATTAAACTTCTCCTGTTTTTTACTGAATACATTTCCATTCACCCAGCTTCGCTCAGGGCCCATTGAAAGATGCACCAAATCTCATCTGCACGCCACACACAGCCTGGTATAGTGAACAAGCATCACTAGAGATGAGGGAAGCAGCTGCCACTGAGATCCGCCGAGCAATCACAGGTGAGCCGCCTCCACCCCCTCTTAATACGGTGCCGTTGTCTCTAGTCCTACTGGGTAAAAGTATCGGCTGAATTAGTTTTTATATGAACTAAGAGCTAAACTTCAAAGAGGAATCCAGCTCCTCACTTACGGGGTAGCAGAAGACAGACAGGAAGAAGGCCCTCTTAGTGGCTTGGGCAGAAACCACTAAGTAGGAAAGTCTTGTGGTCTTAAATATATGTATAGCTCGAGCTGCTAAAGGAACATGCTTCCAAACTGAGTTCAAGAACTCCCACAGAGTTGTCCTCTGACTGCCAGGCATGTGCCATGGCGTACACACACACTGAACACATGCTTGTAAAACAATGCGTATAATTAATCATAACCCGCTTACTCCAGGTCGCATCCCAGAAAGCTTGCGAAACTGTGTCAACAAAGAATTCTTCGTTACTTCAGCTCCTTGGTCTGTCATTGACCAGCAAGCAATTCATCCCGAGCTCAATGGTGCCACATACAGGTGAGAAGGAGAACTGACGTTTCTGGGCCGAGTAGCATCACGTCCTTAGGGAGAAAAGGAGGCAAGAAAAGCCCAGACCTGGGTAGTTGATGTAACCTGGGTCCTTAGATTGGCCCTTCCGGTGTATATTGTATTCTGTTTTCAGTACCTTAAATCCCTGGAATGAATGACTTCTCCAGGGTGTTTTGCGGGGAGGAGCTGCTTTTTGAAACAGTATGTTTGTGTTACCCAAACTGGCTTCAAACCTGTGACCTTCCTTCCTTAGCCTCCTGGGTGTTGGGATTATATGTGCACTCATAGCCCCATGACCAGCCCAGCAAACTCCATGCAGAAAGTGTACACAAGAAGCTCCATAGTAGTTGTCTAGAGTTTAAGGTGATACCCATGAAAGCCCCCTGCAAACTGAGCTTCCTCTTGAATAATGATACCAAGTCTGAAGGAAACTGCTTTTGGGTTTGATTCTTCTGACCAAAGAAAATGTAATATGGAACAGGTACCCTTAAAGGAAGCAACAGTGTCATTTGTGGGTTTTCCCAGGATTGCCCTTCTAGGGAAATGAACTCCACTGATCATGGAAGAGAAAAGTTAGAGCCTGCCTCTGTGAACATTTGGCAACATTTCCATCTGAAGTCAAATGATCCTTTATCATGGCTGATCTCTATGCACTGTAATGTTGAGTCCCACTTCCAACCAGAACAGCTAGAAATATGGCAGACATTGTCGCCCGTTCCCTGTTCTACTCCTAGTACTTGAACAAGTTAGGGAAAGACAGGATCTGGTTTACATATATGTAAGAAAGCTCTGAAGAAGCTATGTATATGCGCATAGATCTCATGGATCTCTATATTCATCTATCTCGAGGTTTCGTTGTTTTGTGGCATAGTCCCACTCTAATCCAGGTCAGCCTCGTGAAAACCTCATGTGCCCCTGCCTTGAGTCTGGTGAGCCACCAGCCCAGGACACTCTTAGCTTCTGACCTCACGTGGACTTTGTGCGCATTACAGTACCATGAACCCTTGTTCATTCATGTTTGTGAGTACCCCTAAGAAACCACTCTCAATTCTTTTAACTAGTAAGACTTTTTGGCCCTCTAGAATCTTCCATGTATGGCCAAGGGTCAGAGGCCTTGTCAAAGGCCTGGAGAGGTGTGAGATGCCATCCTTGTTACCTCAGTTACTCAAGGATGGGTCTCCGGAGTTTGTGTTCACATTGTACCTCTGGAAGCATGCTTTGTGTACAGCTCATCCTTGTGCACATGGTGCCTCATGCCTGCACGTTCAGAGAGGCACAGGACCAGACAGCCTTGGGAGCCACTGTCTTGTGACTTCAACCATCACATCAGTTTCTTCGGTGGCTAACAAACCACATGGTTTTCTCAGTTCTGGAAGCAGAAGTCTGAGGAAAAGCCATGGCGGTTGTAGAGGAGACAGACTGACTGGCCATTCTCCATACTCCCATTTACTATAGAGATGAAGACTTAGGAATTTAGGGAGAAAGCAAACCTTTTAGCCCGTAGAACTTGGAGAACTTTGTGAAATCTGCAGGGAAATCAATCATGGTTACCTCACTTGACTGGCATTTTCCAAAATGCGACCTTGAGTCCAACCTATACAGAGAGTTTTGGTATTTCTAGGTTTTTGTTGTTTCAAACAGAATCCACAAATGTTAGTAATTAGTATGTGCAGATACCTTCCCGTGGTCTAATCGCAGCAAAACCAACCCAGCTGTGATTAAGTTTTTAAAATTAACTAGGTTCTACAGTTCTATATAAAAACCTAGTTTGACCTTACTTTGGGGGAAGGACTAACAAACATTTGTGTGATATCTGATTGGAAGTGGGGAGAGGCTAAGAATTTTGGTAAGTCTAGCCCGGACTTAAGGCCTTGTTTCCCTGTGCCCCTCAGGTATCCACCAGGCATCGTTGGGGTGGCTCCAGGAGGGCTTCCTGCAGCAATGGAAGGGATCATCCCTGGAGGCATCCCGGTGACTCACAACCTCCCTACAGTGGCACATCCTTCCCAAGCTCCCTCCCCCAATCAGCCCACAAAACATGGGGACAATCGAGAGCACCCCAACGAGCAATAGCAGAGAATGCTGAAGGTAATCAATCAGATAAACTTGGGACCAAGAGACAGTAGCAAACAGATTAACTAAGCAAAGGAATTTGGCGGTCTTTAAAACTGATCCTGGACATCACTGATACAGTGTTAAAGCTACAAGAGCTAGAATACTGAAGATGGTATCTGCTTCTGGAAGTGTGGAAAGACTAGGACGTGACTTATTAACGACCAACTTCTGTTATTGTGTGTTAAGTTTTTCATCTGTGCATCAAATCACAAAGAATAAATAGAGCTTTCCTTCATCAGTCCCTTGGGCACAGCAAGTCCTGAGCAACTTGCTCTTGATGTTGCATCAAAAGCTCGAATATTAATAAAAATTGAGAGGAATTCCCCATCAAGACTAGTCCCTTTGGTCTACAGGGGCTGGTTGCCTCCTTTGCCATAGGAAGATTAATTTTGACAAGATGGGGAGGACATTGTGTGCCTGTGCAGACATCTACATGCACAGGATTGAAGAAGTAAAAGCTCCTGTACAGAAGTGTCTCTCAACTCTGAGCAGGCAAAGCTGGTTGTGAGTTCAGTAAAACCCTCTGATGATACAAAAACAAAACAAAACAAAAAAAAAAAAGGAAAAGAACAAAAAGAAAAAAAGTATTAAGTTTCACAAGCTGTTTGTACTCAAATATATTTTCTCAGTTTCAGATCCTCAGCTATTTTATTGAGTGGAAAGTCTTGGACGAGAAGGGTTCAAGAAGAATAATGTTGCATTTCCTTATGTCTCAGGAAACACTTTTTATGGTAACTTGTCAGATTGTCTATGAACAAACCCACTTTTTTAGACATTGATAAATTCTTTTCTTCACGTGATATTTTATACAAGAACACTTCAGATGTGCTATTAGATGTGACTGATTTTAACAAATCCTATTAGATTTGTATCAGCTAGTTACATGTTCTATTCATAGTCTTTTGTGAATCATTGCCTTTTTGTTTTTAAAGATGGCCTATTTCAAGCCTTTGTATAGGTACATTCTTGTTTTTGTGACAAAAGAAAAACTTTAAAGTTGTCCCAAACAGAAAAATAATGGCTATCAGAAGTATGTTTTGTTTAGTGTGAGTTACCGTTACTGTATTTGTTTATTGTAAAGGTGGACATTTAGCGTTCAGTGCAGTTTTCAATAAAAAGTAATTAAAATTTCTGTTAAGTCCTGACATTTAAGTACATCTCACCTATATAAAAGCCCTTGAGATGTCCTCACATGGTCAATCAGCCAGTTTCCAACTCTTGTGGTGACAGTGTCTGACCTCAGAGAAGTCCAAATTAGGTAGGCTATCCTAAAGATGAGGCAGTGCTTTAGAGTGAAGTAAATTCTAGAAACAAACTGGTTAATTTTTCAATTTTTGACTTTAATATGCCCGAAAGTAGGATGTGAGTCTTATCTTTTGGGGGGGTTACAAGATAATTATCACTGTGGCCATAGACTGAGAACTTCAAAGTTCTACTTACATTTTAAAATAGCTTTTAAGTCCCACAATTCCAAGTTTATACTCCCTCAAACTTCTTTTCAGGTGGGTCCTTCCCCATCCTAACTTCCCTATGAAATGACCACACGTGGAAAGTAGGAAGGTAGTAAACACACCCTTGACAATCATGTGTCTTGTCAAAAACATGATGATGAAATGTGGATGAAAAAGAGGTCCCAACTGTCTACACAGCAGTATTGACTTTTATGTCTGGCACAGTATGCCTAAAGGTTAGAAACAGAAGAAGTCAAATCTGAATCCATGGTGTCCCTAGGTTTTGTTTAATTAGAGCATGGTTGTTCAAACAGTCCTTAGAAATAATTATATATATATAAACTGACTCCAAAGAACAACAACATCAGAATAAAAACAAAGTACTGGTTTCAGCCTAGAAAAAGAACCAAAGTCCACACAGTTATAAAAGTATTACTGCTCAGAGTCAGTCTAAAGATACCTACACCTGTCACCCAGCCACGTTTAATCTTTGACAAAATGTATACACTTTTTGGGGACAATAATTATGGCTGTTGGTTTAGTTCAAGAGCTTAACATAGCGCTGATTTTCCAAATGTGTTGGCCTCTCACAGCCAGCCAGGCTGCTACAGAAAGAAACAGCGTAAAGTCCCATTCCTGTCTTGAGCCTAAGAAATGGAGCCATCTCTTATCTTTCCCACAGGGAAGAATGTGATACCCATCAAATTATATGCGGTCAGAGTCGCTGGTCATAAATAAATAAATAAATACAGAGGGAACTTAGGAGAGGACACTCACAAAACCACAGTACATGGGACAAGGCTCAGTCTTGAGCCTGACTCTGCACCACAAGGTTTGGATGCAAAGCAAATCCACCCGGAGACCAGTTTTCCCCTCTGCACTCTGTTGCTTCTTCATTTGGAAGAGGAGGTTTTGCTCAACTGGATCTCTGCCTCCTGAAAATTCAGCTGTACACATGTACAGATGCTGCAGATGCTAAGTACACAGAATAGCAGCCTTCTATAGACTTGGTTATCATTCACTGACCAAAATGAAAACCAAATAGTCAATTTCTAGGAAAACACTGACCACTGGAACAGTAACATTTACCATTTTTGATACCACAGTTCATTTATATGGGGTCACCGACTATGAAAACTACTTTCCCAGTTTTGGCATGCAGCATCAATGACCTTTCATCTTGGGAACACCTTATTGAATGTTCACAAGGAAAAGAACAAAAGACATAACAGCTTATAGGTACTTTTCTCTTTTTAGGATTCCAGCAAACTGAAGGTTGTGTATACTTCAGTACCATCTCATCAGAAAACAAGATTAAAGGGGAAGTGTGTGTATTCGCTATTGTATCAACTGCGTGCCATGTCAGTCTTAAGTGCTTAGCAGGACACTATGTGCCGTGATCCTGAGATAGGTCAGAAACGTTTACCCAGTACTAATACATACCTGAAGTGGTCAAATAAGTCCATAAGGTTTTTCTAAGATTATAGTTTTAAGTTTAAATAATGGCTACAACTAACCAACATGCAAAAAGTCTTGAACTCTACACAGAAATTGATGATTCAATGCATTGACCACCTTACTGCATTTAAAAATCTTTATTCTGTTTGTACTGAACTGTATTCCCAATCAGCCTAAGCAAAGGCATGCCCTTAATACAGCTTTTGCTTTAGAGCAGAGGTGACAATAAAGACAGGACAATTCTGAAGACCCTCTGCATGGCCACCTGGGAGCAGAACAGGTTTGAGTCCAAGTGACTGTCACACAATCGGACACCCAGTGGCAAGCTGAGCCTGCTCCTATTCCATCCCTCCAGGGAATAAGTGCACAAACGCACCTACCCAGAGTCTAGTAAGAACCCCCTTTACAGGGTACTCATCCAAACAAATAAATATTTAAATAATGAATGGGGTAAATCAGGAAACTTAAACCAAAACAAGACCATTTCTATGTAAAAGTTCACTCAAAAAATTGCTAGTTTTTCTTGCAGTTTGTTCCTAAGGATTTGATTTTTATTTTATTGGGCACAACAGGAACTAAATTATTAATAAAAATAAAGGCTTGTTTATTTTTATCTTGCCGTGGATAATTTGTACAAAGTTTCCAAATCTCTGAAACAATGGAAAACGGGTCTTTTACGGTGGGAGCAGAATGTCAGGTTCTAATGAGAATATTTCAACAAGGTTGTCTGCCATGTGCTTTTTATGAGTGCCCATGCTGGGGAAATGTTCTCAGTAACATGAAGATGCTGGTGCACTTTTCCTAGTACATGACTTCTTAACACAACCACATGCTTTACATTCATAGACAGATTTACAATTTGAAAGAAAAAGTTCTGTCAATAAAATTAGGGTTTGGTGAGGGTTTTTTTGTTTGTAAAACAAACTGTAGTTGAACCAAAGTTTTCCATCTCCTCATGCAGATGCACTCGTTTCTCCAGTGGGTGTTGAGCAGAAAGATACTTGGGAGCAGATCCTGCAGGGTGTGGCGCACTCCATGCTGTATATTCTGCTTAGAATACCACACTAATTTTGGAAACATCTCATATCTGAGATGGTATTGGTCTTTTTGCTCCTTAGGTGTGTTTCTTTTCATTCATCTTCCTCATCCTCATCTTCCTCTCCATCGGATAGGGATGTACAAGGCCGGATCTGTCTGTAGCGATCAAGCCATTTTTCTACCATTTGTGTGACCAATGGGTGGTTTCTCCTCCGAGAGCTTTTCTGCATAGCCACTAGAACTCCCCCTTCAGTCACACAGCAGTCCAACCATTCTCTGAGCAGTTTTTCTTGCTGCTCCTCATTACCTAGCTTTTAGAGGAAAATGAAGAAAAGGCTAAGTTAACACAGCAGGTCAGATACTCGGTAGAAATAACCTGAAGCTGCAGTGATAATGAAAAAGCGAACAACCGTTGCAGCCTAACTTCAACCTTTTGTTAGTTTATCATTAAAAAACAGGTTTGTTTTTTTTTTTGTGGTTACAATTAAATAAGGAAACAGCCTCCTCCCAAACACATTTATTTGATATGACCCTTGTAGAAAGTACCAAGAAAGGTATGAGCTTCAGACATAACAAGGTAAGTTTCCTGGGTAAATTACATTTGGGCTAGAATTGTACAAGTTATAGTCTATGATTCTTTTCCTCGGTACTGTACTGTTTTGTGGTCAGTCATTACTAGAATATAAAATAAATTTTTTAAAATGTGTGCTTTCTGGGTATTTTATATATCCTTACTGCCTGGTTTACACTGCTGCCTCTCCCATAGATCCCTATGTTTCTGGACTCCCTAGCTCACTCAGACGAAAGGTCATGTCTCCCCCTCATCTCCTTGTCCCATGCCTTTAAAAAAAAAAAAAAAAAACCTACTGATCCCAGCACTTGGGAGACAAAGGCATGTAGCTGGATCTCTGACATTCAAAGCCAGCCTGGTCTATAAGAGCTCCAGGATAAGCCAGGGGTACACAAAAAACATTGTCTCCCACCCCCCAAAATTGTAGGAGTCAAAAGCCATGACGTGCTCCTTCTAGCTCTCTATTACAAGTCCAGTAACTAGCCTGCTGCCTTTCCAATTTTTGAACAGGTTGGTTTTAGTTTCTGACTGGTGTTTACAGAAGAAAAAAAAAGCAGTTCCTATCACATTTCACACACAACTAGAAGGCACAGGAGGTTGGTTCCTGAGATGACAATATGCTACTCACCTCCTGAGCAGAAAGGAAGTGCACATGAAGAAGCTTCCTCTCGCTGTCAACCAGAGGCAGAAATGTGATGGTGACATCATCATCTGTGTTGAGATTAGCACCAGCACCTCGGTTGCCATACCCATCATTCTCCATGGCAACCAAAGCAGAGAAGTGGCCCCTTGTATAGCCCAGAGCAATTGGACTTTTCCAACAAAAACTCTGTTCCCACAACAAAGGCAGATAAACTCCTAGAAAAAAAGCACAAGAGCATAAGGAACAAGTGCCTGTCTACCACCCAACCCCCATTCCCACCGCTTTTGAAACCCAGGGCTACTGTGACCCTTTTCTACATAAATGAGTGCTTTGAAGCTACAACTACAAACAAGACTACTAGAGTGCTGTTGAGGAATGGCTTACCTTGAAACCGAGTATATCCTAAAGTTTCTCCCCGGAAACTCTTATAGTATTTTACTCCATAAACTATAATTGGTCGTCTAAGAATATGTGCAAGTACAAAAATGTGTGTCTGTTCCAAACTTGCTCCGGGCTGTACAGACCACAAAAAGAAAAGACAATTTCTCTTTAAAAAAGTATTTATTACCACTCCTGGAAAACTGCTATGTAAAAATAGATACTATCTCAATCCATTACCTTGTCATAGAGGTTGACTCTCCAAATTGCAAAGTCCGACAATTTAATAGCATCCTCCAGTATCTATGCATAAGTATCATTCATATCCAAACTTACCAACAATTATCTCAAGGTATCCCTTGCTATCCAATCTTAGATGTACTCTCCAATATCAGAAAAAGATTCAGATAGCAAGGAACATTTCATAAAATGACATTTAAATTTACTGAGAAAGTCTTACCTACAACCAAGTTGTAAAAACAACTTGACTGTGCACAAATTCAAATGGCATTATCACCAACTTAGGTCCATCCTCCCCAACTCTAGCCACCCTTAACAGCACATGACCATGTGGTACATCATTTCATAAGTTAGTCACTGTGGACCCTTCTCAACGGCTATTTGTTCAAAGTAAGCCAGACTGCGCTTTGCCCTTAACACATAAATGCAGTCTTGAGGGAACAGTATAATGTCAAATTCTTCCTCCAAGCTGGACAGCTCAGTTCTATCTGAACCCAACAACTGGAACTAGTGTGGAGGAAGATAAAACAGACATAAAGCCTCTAGTTACACCATGCTTAGAAGGCATCGGTAGGTCTTTGTGTTGGACAGTTGTTACCCTGCAGTGATACAGAGCTCTGTAGTCAGTACCTAGAGCCCAAGTCGACTGCCTACCAGCAGGGAAAGCATCTTTCCTTCACACCACATTGCTTTCAGCATGCTCTGATCAGACTGACTGAACAACTTAAGAGCATGTGGATTACCTCTCCAAAAAAAAAAAAAAAGCTTGGTGCAACCTTACCTGACTAGCTAGAGAGAGTATAAATGCCCAGTCTTCTTGCCATTGTTCTTCCCTCAGTGAAAAATGTAAACCGAAGCTCTGGGAATACCACGATTCCCAGTCTTTCCAGCGTGTGTAAAACCTACCAAGTAAATGTCAAATGGAATCATGGTAAGTAAGCTTTGAACCAGCAGTACAGTGCTCCAAATCTTTAGTGGTTTTTTTTTTTTTTTTTGGCAATTCCTGTCAAGAAATTAGTGCCTGCATTCTGGAAACAGACATCTTTAGCATATCTCCAACCAGAATCTCTGTTAGTTTAATAAACTCAAACCACTCAAAACCAGCCATGGTGCTGTACATCTATAATCTCAACACTGCAGAATTTACAGCCAGCCTGGGCTATGCAGTGAGTCTGTCTCTAAAAGAATGTGTTCAAAATGTCATTTGCAGTATTAAACACAAAGATACCATATTTTTACAGTGATGTAACACTATATGTACATACAATGCCTTGAAATATTCCATCATGTTCTTAAGAATATTAAGATCACATGAATTCTAGTAGGATAGACCTATAATCCTAACATTTGGGAGGTAGACATAGCGGACTCAGGAGCTCAAGAATCATCATTAGCTATGTAGAGACGTTTAGGCTAGCTTATAATAAGACCCCTTATCAGAAAAACAAAACTATAAATGTCACCAGCTTTATGTCAATAAAATCTCATGATTAAGTACTAATCCAAAAATTATTCTTAACTAGAAAAACAATTGCTTCTTTATATTTAACATCCTTTAAAATGCTTTCATATAATAAACTAGGCAAACACAAATTTCACTAAAATCATGCAGCATAACAAGACACAAAGACCTCTGAAGTAAAAGAAAGACATTTAAATTTGAATGATCACATTTTCCTCCAATACATTTAAATTCTGTGGGGGGTAAGAAAAGACAAGTAAAGCTGCAGCAGGAAAAAGTTTACTTTATCTTTAATTTAATAAAAGGTTCTGTAAAAACTAAACTTGAAAACTTCAGAGTTTCTAAAGTATAACATTTTATAGATTTTAATTGATTAAAAATATTTCCAGGCTCAATGGTTAAGAGTACTTGTTTTGCAGAAGACCTAAATTAAATTCCTAAAACCCACACGACATCTCACAACTGTCTGTAACACCAGTTCCAGGGGGATACCATGACCTCTTCTGACCTCTGTGGGCACCAGGTACACATGTGCTGCATGGATGTACATGTAAGAAAAACACTCATACATAAAATGAAAAAATCTAAAAATAAGTTTTAAGCATTTTTATGTTCAAAACCTTCTAACATAACATTTTTTAAAAAGAAATATAAGCACTTCTCTTTCACAATTGCTTAGTGTTCACAGAATTCCATTTGAATGTTTGAAGGGCAATAAATATACAGTTTTGCTAAGCTTAAAAAAATATTTTTTTTGCCGGGCAGTGGTGGCGCACGCCTTTAATCCCAGCACTCAGGAGGTAGAAGCAGGCGGATCTTTGTGAGTTCGAGGACAGCCTTGTCTACAAGAGCTAGTTCCAGGAGAGGTTCCAAAGCTACAGAGAAACCCTGTCTCGAAAAACCAAACACACACACACACATACACACATACATACACATATATATTTTCAAAGTGAAGATGTATAGTTAGAAATACCTTTTAAAATTTATGTCTATTAGTATGTGGGTGTATAGAACCATAGTATATACAGTCAAAAAACACTTGCAGGAGTTAGTTCTTTCCTTCCACCATGGGTCCCAGCCCAAGACAGAATTCTCAATACCTGAAGCTAGTGGGCCCATAAGGACAACCTAAACCTAACGTATATCCAAGCTGCACCATGCAAGTTTAAATTAATATCTAAAAAATTAAATCCCTGTCCATGGATTCAAGGATTCAATACTATCAAGCCTGACAATATTCTTGCCATTAATATACACATTCGATAGAATTACAATCAAAATCCTGGCTGGCGTTTTGTAAAAATTGTTAAACAGATCCTAAAGTTTATATCAGAAAATATAATTTTAAAAAGCTATAGGACTCCTTCATACAAGCACTAAGTCAAAGGATTCACACTTCTGACAGGAAAAACCAAGAGTCTAGGAAAAAAATAAGTTATTTTTTAGTAAAAATAGAGAACAACAATCTTTTCAGTATACTGTACAATTAGATTTCTACAGAACTAAGTTAGGTCATGATAAACGATCAAAGCCCTAAATTCCAAAAATTAAAACTATAAAATTCTAAAGATAAAAACAGAGGATCAAATCTTTGTGACCTTGTCTTAGTTTGAGTTTTGGGTTTCTATTGCTGTGATAAAACAGCATGACCAAAGGTGACTTGGGAAGGAAAGGGTTTCCCTTCATCTTTTATCGGGGGTGGGAGTGGGGTCCCAGACGGAAACTCAAGTCAGGAACTGAGGCAGAAGCCAATGAGCATTAAGGTCTACTGGCTTGCTCAGTTTTTTTTTGTTTTTTTTTGTTTTTTTTTTTTTTTTGGAGACAGGGTTTCTCTGTAGCTTCAGAGCCTATCCTGAAACTAGCTTTTGTAGACCAGGCTGGCCTCGAACTCATAGAGATCTGCCTGCCTCTGCCTCCCAAGTGCTGGGATTAAAGGCGTGCGCCACCACCGCCCGGCTTCAGTCTGCTTTCTTATTGCACCCAAGAGCACCTGCCCAGAGGTGGCACTGCCTCTAGTGAGTTAGGCCCACCCATATTAATCTTTAATCAAGAAAATGCCTCACAGGCCACTCTGGCAGGGACAGTCTTTCAAATGAAATTCTCAATTGAAATAACTACCTTGTATCAAGCTGACAAAACACTAACCATGAAGGACCAACTACAAAAGATGCTAGCCGTGACAACAACAGCATGTATAATTAAAAAATAGCGACAAACAAGACTTATTAAAACCATGACTTGATGGGCGGTAGTGTCACATGCCTTTAATCCCAACACTCAGGAGTCAGAGGCAGGCAGATCTCTGAGTTCGAGGCCAGTGGGCCTATAGAAAAAGTTCCAGGACACTACCCAGAGAAACCCTGTCTCGAAAAACCAAACCAAATAAAACAAAAACAAAAAAAACAACCAAAAAAGAAAAAAACCCTTGACTTTAGGGCTAGAGTTTGCTGAATAGCTAAGAAATTGACTGCTCTTCCAGAGTATCCAGATGGGACCTTCTGCACCCCATCATAACCATCTGTAATTCTAGTCCCAGGGGATCTGAAACCCTCTTCTGGCCTCCAAGCTACGCATGGTATACAGACATGCATGCAGCAAAACACCCATACACACAAAATAATAAATAAATTTACATTTAAAAAATGACTAAACCCTGTCTCGATAAACCAAAAAAAAAAAAAAAAAAAACTTCTGTCCCTCAAAGATATCATTGATCAGAAAATGAAAGCCATAGATGGAAGAAAACATTCACAGATCATGTCTCTAAACAGGGACTTGAAACATAAAGTATATCTACAGCAGAAAACATAACTCTTGAAGACTGAACAAAGAATGCTGGGGCCTAGCTTGGTAGGAGATTTGCTTAGCATGCCTGAAGTCCTGATCTGAGCACCAAACACCAAGGCATTAGAAAAAGCAGGGAAATGAGAGATTTCACCAAAGATTTATAAACATAAGTACATGAAAAAAACATTCCGTACCATCAACCATGAAATAAATACAAATCAAGTGACAGTGAAGATAGCACTTCATGTGCACAAGAATGACTATAATCAAAACAATAAAGTATTGGTAAGCTAAAATCAACACCAGAAAATCTACCCACCTTACAGGGCAATCACATTAAACTTACAAGGCAGACCTATACAGACCTATTTAAACACACATACACACACACCAAAAACCCTGCCATCACAAAATCCAACCAACCACACCCCCTCTGTATAGGCAGACACACATTCTTTCTCTCTCCCTCCCCACTCCTGACCTCATTAAAAATAAAGCTTTTAAAATTTTTTATTTAAGAGATGGTTCAATAGTTTTTTGGCTGGTTGGGATTTTTTTGTTTTTGTTTTTCAAGATAGGGTTTTTCTATGCAACCCTGGCTGTCCTGGAACCCACTATATAGACCAAGCTAGCCTTGAACTCAGAAATCCACCTGCCTCTGTGTTCCAAGTGCTGGGATTAAGGATGAGTACCACCACTGTCAGTAGCTGAGATGGCTCAATAGTTAAAAGTACTTGCTGCTCTTTCAGAGGACCTGAGTGCAACTCCTAGTACCTACATGACAGTTCAAACTGATCCAAGGAGTCCAATAGTCTGGCTTTCTTGTGTACCAGACACACACACAGTCCTAAAAAGAAAATTATATATGAGCAGAAAAGTAGCCCACTACTATAAGGAAATGACCCAGCAAAAGCAATTCTAAACTGAAACAGAAAAGGGTGCCAGCTCACCAATGTGAACAGTCATGCAGGCTGTCATGCAGGGCTTTCCGAAGCACCGAGTCTTTGTCATAAATGCCCCAGGTAGCTTGTAGTACTGAGTCAAGTAAACAATCTCCGGCAGTCCGGTTCCAAAGTGCATACAATCGACTGTCCAAACGTGTAGCCAACTCCAAAGACCAGTTTATAATTGGAGATTCTTCCTCTAGCTCTAGAAGGAATTTAAATAGTAACGTTCATTTTCATGCCTACATAATTAATGTAAACTTTCTAAAAATGTCAAGCATATTGTGGCTCTGGAATAATTATTTAACTTTCAAATCCTTTACAATCTTTTTTAACAAAAATACTTAATACAAAAATATATTCATTCTAGAGTAAGTAGTAGAAAACTAAGGTTTTGGAGTTTTAATTAATTTATATACTTGTTCACTCTATTACAGTCCAAGGCTGTGTCTTTTCTGTTCTGCACTGTTGGTTTCAGGGTTGCAGGTCAATCCAAGACCTTGCATATGAGACCACTATGACACTGCTCTTAAGGACTCACATTTTTAATTTAAAACAAGGCAAGAAAAAGACAAAATGAACCACTTCCTACACTAAAAAAATGAAACGGGCTGGAGAGATGGCTCAGGGTCTAAGAGCACTTCACTGACTGCTCTTCCAGAGGTCCTGAGTTCAATTCCCAGCAACCACACAGTGGCTCACAACCATCTATAATGAGATTTGGTGCCCTCTTCTGGCTTGCAGGCATACATGCAAGCAAAACACTGTATACATAATAAATAAATAAATTATAAAATAAATAAAAATGAAACAGGTAACTGATTTGGTAAAGGGTAAATTACACTATTCATCATTTACTTACCTTTTTGAACATCTCTATCAAGCACCTCATCAAATAATTTTTCTTGAACTGTTGGAGGCAAATCTTCAATATCTACACAGAAAAATCAGGCTTAAAAGCAGTTCTCATATTTAATAACAATTTAAATGCTAGTTTCTAATAAAAACAACTCTTTTCTACTGAAGCTGTCAGATATCTATGTTTAATGTTGTATGTAACATGACATATATATATATAATTTTATAAAATTTCCTTAGTTACATTACTAATATTCTTAAAGTTAATATAAAAAATAATGTGTAGACAAATGCTTATAGATTTTTATTTTTTCTTTCTCTTAATATGGGGTATTTTTTTGTAGAAACCTCCCCCCCCTCCGCCCCCGGTTTTTCGAGATAGGGTTTCTCTGTGTACCCCTGCTTGTCCTGCAACTCACTCCGTAGACCAGGCTGGCCTTGAACTCAAGAGATCTGCTGATCTCTGACTCCCAAGTATTGGGATTAAAGGTGTGCACTACCACTGCCAGTCTTAAACCTGTTATTTGCAAATTTAAGAATTTCTCACAAAAGTTAATGAGCCATGCACTTTGACCCACAATATTTTTGTAGCCTTCCTCAAGTACTCTAGGTTCTATTTAGGTTACTTAATAGAGCACTCTACTGTATAAAAAGCATTACCCTTAAAAGCCTCTGGGGGGGTGGTGAGGGGTGGCCCAATGATTAAGACAACTAGTTGCTCTTGCAAAGGACCCTAGGTTCAAGTCACAACACCTACATGATGGATTATAGTCATCCTTAACTCCAGTTCGAAAGAAACTGATGCCCTCTTCTGACCTCTGAGGCACACACTTAGTGTACATGTACACATGCAAGGAAAATATTCACACTTATTCATTAAATATATTTTTTAATTTTAAAGTTTTTTTTAAGTTTAATTTTTTTAAATGGTATTTTCAATTCTTTAAAAAAAAAAAAACCTATGTATGGTTTGGCAAGATGGCTTAGAAGGAAAAGTCACATGTCAAGTCTGATTGTCTGAGTTCAAATCCCCAAGACCCATAGGATGGAAGGAGAGAACCAATTCAGGTAAGTAGTACTCTAACCTCAATTACATACCATGACTAGCAAGCACATGCACACAAGAAGAAAATATAATAATGATTTTTTAAGCCAATACCTTGAGATAAGCTTAATATACAGTATATTATATGAAATTTACTGATTCTAAAAGGCTTCATTAGCCAGGCATAATGGCACAAACCTTTAATCCAGCACTCAGGAGGCAGAGGCAGGAGGATATCTGTGAGTTGAGGCCAGCCTGATCTACAGATCAAGTTTCATGACAGCCAGAGGTACAGAGAAACCGTCTCAAAAAACAAAACCAAACAAAGGCTTCATTATTAACCCTTTCCACATATAAATACTTCTGATTACAAAAGACTGAAAACACTCGGGTACCAGATAGAACCTTTACTTGAAAAAAGAAAAAGTTCTTTGTTGTATTTATTCAATATCAATTCACAAAAGGCAATCTCCAGACATTTTCAACTATGAGAAAATTAAAAACATTAACAAATGCTTCATAAATACAGCAGAAATTAATGGATGAAAAACAGTGAGATACTCAAAGGTTCCATTATTTTTAATTCAAATAACCTAACGTGTGTGTGTGTATATATATATGTATGTATGTATGTATGTATGTATGTATGTATGTATGAATGTATCCCAATTCTTAGTAGTAGCCAATGGGTATATATAGTTTCAAAGCAGAAAGATGTGAAAATTAAAAATAGGAAACTAAAGAATATTCTTAAATAAAAGGAGATGAATAGATAATATATATGTCTCTCTATATATATTATATATGTATATTTGTTTGTTTTTAATATGCCAGATGTGGTGGCATATTCCTTTAATCCTAGTACTCAAGAGGGAGATATGAGTTCAAGGCTAGCCTGGTCTACATTGCAAGGTCAAGGCATAGTCAGAATTACACAATGAGATTCTGTCTCAAGAAAAGGACACATAAGAAATGGAAAATGGTGGCTTCACACCTATAATCCCAGCACTCATGTAGATGAAACAAGAGATCCGTGCAAGTTCTAGATAACATGAACTACAAAGAACTTGTCTTCAAATTAAACTAAAGCCAACAACAATAACAAAAATCATTTACTGTCTTCTAATCATCAAAGTATTTGCTTAGAAACAGTTCTTGCATGACTGACTTCAAGCAGAAACAGAACAGTCAAATCTTAAGATCCTAACTTATGGGGCTAGCGAGATAGCTCAGCAGTTATGAGCACTGGCTGCTCTTGTAGAGGACACAGACTTGATCCTCGGTATTTATATGGCAGTTCACCATTGTCTCTAACTCCAGTTCCAGTGATCTAATATCCTTTTCTGGCCTCCGTGGGTGCCAGAGATACATGTGGTGCCAGATATACATGCAGGCAAAACACTCGTATACATAAAATATAAAAATGTTAAAAACCCAACTTATTTGCTTTCTCACAAAAACATATTTTTACCTCTACATAAAAAAATAACTGTAAGAAAACAGAGACTGCTTTTCATAATAAATTTTGGGGTTACCTGCGGGCAATGTAAATGTTACAAGGTCAGTCAGAAAATAGCAAGCAAAATCTCCCTTTCTCTGGTGAAGAGAAGCAGCTATTTCTCTCCGGATTTGTTCTGTCAGTTCAGGACACACCATTGCTGGAATACATTTTGCTGCTTGTTGAGACACCTTAAATACAGAAAGAAACTTCCTTCTGTATCTTATTTATCATGAATAGACACAAAACATTAACAGCACTTAAATTAGCAAAATTCCCCCAATTCAATTTTTTTAATCTTAAATATACTAGGTATTATTTCCTTGCCAGTGGACATTTATATCAATGGGACAACTATTCAAAACAGTTATGAAATGTGGAATGGCAACAAATGGTACAGATTCCAACTAGCATTCCATCTGCATCTAGTGTGTGGAACAAGGAATGATGGTGCACACTTGTAATCATGATCACTAGAAAGTCTGAGGTGGGAAGACCAGGAATTAAGAGGGCAGCCGGGGATAGATCTCAACCCCCCGCCCCCAAAAAAAAACATTTCTAGGGAAACTCTTTAAATCACTGAAAGGATATGTTAGTAAGTAGAAGTGGACACTCTGTGAGCCAATCAGCTCTGTTCTCTGGTGTTACAAATCTGATGAGAACAAGCTTACTAAAAACCTCATTCCAACCATAAGTGTGACCTGGAGCAGCAAGCCTTATAGTAACCTCCTGAAAGTGTATTTTGCTAACGATGTCGTCTATGCATTACTGCTGCTAAAGTGAGGAGCCAGAGTTGTTAGCTCAGCAGAATTACCACAGCTACAAGACTCCTTATTTTGGTTTTATCACTGATTTCACTGACTGCCAGTAACTATGAAACATTTTACTACATTCTAGCTCCATGAACCCAGAAACTCAAAGTTCAAGTAAATGGAAAAAAAAAAAAAAAAACAGGAACCAATTATCAGGTACTTTCCTAATTACTATTTGTCAGGAACACTCACTGCTAACACGAATACCCCAAATTCTTTTTTAAAAAACTTGGAATGAACCTTGAATACATTTCAAGAGAAACATGAAACATTCCCTTCACCACCATTCTCAAACCTCAAACCATCCTCCCTTAGGCCAGTTGTACTTAACCTGGAGTCCAAGGACTGGAAAAGATTCATGGAGTTTACTACAAAAGAACCTTTCATTTCCTAAGCTAGTGGCCTAAACTAGAAGAAATTTTCTTGCAATGTCTTTAATTTTTAGCACTCAGGAAATGGAGGATTATAAATTCTAAGCCAGCATCAGCTACTCATGCACACACACGTGCACGCTCACTCTCTCCTCCCCTCTCTTTTCTGTTCCCTCCCCCCTTGCGAGGCAGGGCTGTTCTGTGTAACAGCCCTGGCTGTCACTGAACTTGCTTTGTAGACCAGGCTGGTCTCCAACTCACAGAGATCCACCTGCCTCTGCCTCCTGAGTGCTGGGATTAAAATCATGTGCCACCACCACTTGGCCAACATACACACACACACACACACACACACACACACACACACACACACACATCTTACAAGTCATAAATACGGTTAACTATTCTGATAGCTGTATTTCAATAACTAGAATTCCATTGTTATTTTTTTTTCTTCACTAAAATGCCATTTTTCCAGGAGTTCATAAGTCCATGACAAAAAAAAAAAAAAAAAAAAAAAACCTCAGTGAAATCTTGACCCATATCTTACAATCAACATTTTCTTCTCATTCCAAAAGAACTTGGTTCGGTGCTTTTTTTATAGACATACCCTCTTATGTGAGATTCACACCCTACCTTTCTACCCTCCCTTATGGTAAACTTCCCTTCTCTGAGTCTACCCAACCTCTTCCCCTGATGTCAATGGAATCTTACTACAGTAAACATAATGGCTAGCCAATAAAATCAAATTTTCACCTACATGGCATATTTTTTTAATCCCCATACAGTATCTGTATATAATGGTTCCCAGATACTAATAAACTTGAAGTTTCAATTTATATACTTATATAAAGCATACCCAGATGTGTACTGACAAAAATTTAATCCACATTATCTGACTTTCTGTACTTTTATTCTATTTCTCTTATTGTGAAACAAAGTCTCTTATACAAATAATAAAGTCATATTCCTAGGATCACAGTCACATGGATATAATCGCTTATACCTTCATACATAGTTTATTTAATCAATTCTCCACCAAGCTTACTTCACATGCTAACTTCTATTCCTCCTCCAGAAATCTGATGAAATGGGGTTTGGGGTATAGCTCTGTTGGCAGACTGCTTGCCTTATATTCTGCACAAGATCCATCCCATGCACAGTACAAACTAGGTGCAGCAGAGCAAGGAGGTGGAAGAAGGGCTAAAAAGTCAAGGTTATCCTCAGTTTCATAGCAAGTTGCGAGCTAGCCTAGGATACTTGCAATCCTGTGATGGGAAGAAGGCAAGGCCAAAGGAAGAGCAAGAGCGAGGGAGAGAGAAACTTGATGAAATGTGACTTGCTAAGCAGGAAATGAAGATATCTCCCAAGTTCTTTCCTAAGTACTCAAATGGTCATTTACTCACACTATACAGAAATACCCATTCATTTATCCACTTCTCTAGAAACTCAATAAAGGAAGAGTCAACACCCTTACAATTCTATCTTCTCAGCCACAGAGCTTGGAATGTAGCATAGGCACTAAATAAGTATTTCTTAGTTGAATGAACAAATAAAAGTAAGTTCCTATGTGTTTTAATCAAACCTAATGACTCAAATATTATGGAAAAAAGTCTTGCTTCAAAAGGCTATATTGCTGGGAGCAGTGGTGTACATCAGTAGCTCCATCAACTCAAGAAACTGTATGAATATATATTTCATGGCTATATTCTATGTATAGGGATCATGGCTAGTCTAGGCAACACATAATTCTCATCATAAAAGGGAAAGAGAGCCAGATGGTGACATCTTATGCCTTTAATCCCAGAACTTGGGTGGCAGAGGCAGGCAGATCTCTCAAAGTTCCAGGCCAGCCTGGTCTACAAAGCAAGTTCCAGGACAGTCAGAGCTGGTAAACCCTGTCCTGGACTCCCCCACCAAAAACAGATGTTGGGGTGTGTGTGTGTGTGTGTGTGTGTGTTTGTGTGTGTGTGTGTGTGTGTGTGTGTGTGTGTTAAAACAGGCCTACAATCTAAGCAATTGGGAAACGGACAGAAGGATTGATTAGTAGTTCAAGGAGTAGCCCTTGGCTACCTACAATGTTCATTCTGATTTAAAGAGATCCTATCTTTTAAACAAACAAAACAAAACAAAACAAACCACATCAGGGAAGGAGTGCCCTTTAAAATACAATTGAAGGGGCTAGAGTGTAGGTTGGCTCTGTGGTTAAGAACACTGGCTATTCCTGCTGAGTGTGACATGAGTTTGGTTTCTGGCACCCATGTGACATCTTGCAATCAACTATAACTCCAACTCCAAAGGGATGAGACACCATCTCCTGACCTCCAAGGTCACTGCACTCAAATTATACACACACATACAAAAAGCAGGCAAAACACTCACACACTAAAAATAAAAATAAATCTTGAAATCATTAAAAATCTCTTAAAAATTAAAACGATTTTTAACAACAAGTAAAAAAGTTTAAAACATTTAAGAATTTGGGCTGGTTAAGAGGTTGGGAGTGCTGACTGCTCTTCCAGAGGTCCTGAATTCAATTCCCAGCAACCACACGATGGCTCACAAGAACCATTAATGACATCTGGTGCCCTCTTCTGGCCTGCAGGGACATATACAGGCAGGAACAGTGTATACATAATAAATAAATCCTTTAAAAATCATTTAAGAATTTGGAGAAATGCTGTGACATTAAAAATAAAAAATTAGGGCTGAGGATATAGCTCAGCAGTGAAACACTTGCCTAGTATGTACAAGGTCCTACATTCAACCCACAGTATAGCGATAAAAAAATAGAATTAAAAAGGAAACAACTAAAGAACCTATTTCTTCAATATAAAAGAACATTACCAAACACATAAAGCCCTGGTTTCAATAAACAAAATGCCACACTTACCTCTGTAAGTAATATTGCTAACATATCCTGCCTCTGAAAGCGTATGGCCAGGTGTACCAGGGTGTAGCCAACATCAAAAGCAGAAGGACGGTTCAGCAAACGTACTTCATCTGCAGTGAGCTGACGTGCAATGTCTCCTCCTGATGACTTGTATGATTCTATGGCTGCTAAATCACCTTCCACCACCCCTAAAACAAGCACCAAGATAGAAAAAGCACTTAAATCTGTTTTTCTTCAAAAGGCATATACAGGTGAATTCTTTAACCTAAATTCTTTAACATTCCTTTGTACTTCCTGGATCCTGGGACATCATTTACATGTCCTAAAGAAAATAAGGAAAATTAGTATTTCCCTACCATTTTAAATTTTCTTTCTGGAACTAGAACTGCCTAGTTTGGCACTTACCTCACCATCATGGCTAGGCTCCATACTCTGGCAGACTTTAAAGAACTGTTAGAATACAGTAAATGGATTAAAAATGAATAAGGACAACATAGTTTGAGAAACTAGACTTCACAGAAAAAAATGAGCCATTATTGTCTTGCATTCATCCTGATGGCAGCAAAACCCAGAGATACACATGTGCTTCCATTTAGTGTATGGCTATTTCTGCCCTTTACCCTGAATTTTTAAAACAGAATAAAACAAAAACTAAGCTTTCTACACTGCTGTGTAGCTCTAAAATAATTTTCATTTTAAGTAAAAATTGACAGCATTTTGAATTAAGAATCTCCCACAGTCAAGACTTCCTTATACACATTACAAATTGTTCATAAATGGCTGCATGTGTCGGTTCACAACTGTGTTGCAGCTCTCCCTCTGGGAGTTAAAGGCAGGAGGACTTGCGTTCACGACAAGCCCAGGCTACATAGAATTCCACTGTGTTAGAGAGCAATATCTCTAAAGAAAGTGGGTCGTATACATCTTTAATCCCAGGGCGTGGGAAGCGGAGGCAACCAGATCTCTGTAAGGCCAGCCTGTTCTATACACTAAGAGAAAGGGGGGAGAATGATAACTGTTAAAACTTATACTACACGATTTTAAATATGCTAAAACAATTAGGAGCAGGAACAGAAAACAACATTTTTTCAAAGCCATAAACCTTCCATCCCCATTAAATCATTTTATTAATCTTAACACAAATTAATGTTATGATAGTAATTACTTAACAATATGGATAATAAACAGCCTGGGGGAGGGGATGAGAGTGTATATTAGCTTTCAATAAATACAGTAAAATGAATTATCAGACCAACTATTTTTCAGTGCTTCCTAAGTTATATCAGAAAAATAAAGTCCATCTTCTAAGTAAAATGCTAAGATTAAAAATATTCTTAGTGTATTTTTAAAAAGGCATTTTAATGCCTTTTTGAATTAGGAATTGAGATAAAGACACTCCTTATATATACCTAATACAATGAAACAGTCCTCTCTTTATTAAAGACAACCAATCTTAAAATTGACCATTTAATTCCCACACTCACTGGATGTTTGTTGCATCCTGGATACTGTGCTACAGCAATAAGATCACAAAAGACACTAAGCACATGATGCTTATTCTCCCCCAAATCCTTTTAAATCACATCTGTGAGGAATGAAGGTCAGCTTTAAAAGTTTTCAAACTCCTAAGAGTTATGGATCTTTTCTGCAAATCTAAATCCCCACCCACACCCAACATGCACATACAAATTTTTCAAGTTAAGGGCTCATGAGAAAGTAGAAATGATGCTGTAGACTATGTAGTCCCTGTTCTTAGGTGTCTCAGACAGGAAGATCCTGTGATTCTAAGAGCATAACAAGTCTAAGTAACAAAAGTGCAGCTTTCCAACTCAAACAAATAAATAAAAGCCCACTATAGTGGGGGGGCTGGAAATAAAGCTTCCTATTTTTGCCTAGAGTATATGAAGACCTAGGTTCAATCCCAACAACATAAAAACAAAACCAGCTGAAACCCTCATGTTATTAACTAAGAATGCTTCTTACAGAAATTTTAGTTTGTATTTTGGGTCAATACATTTTAACTATAAAAAAATCGGCCCTCATCTACTTTAAACATAAAGGCTTTCAAAACATCCTTGTGAAGAAAGTGCCCTAGAAGTCACTAGGACCAAACTGTAGCAGAGTTAGTATGAGACAACATAACATCTTCCCGAAGTACAAAGCTCAAGAACAGACATAAGTGGTGCTGCTTATTAAAATCATCTACATTAAAGAGTTTCCTATTTCTAATTATATTCAAGTATACAAAAAAGTCTAAAAATAATTTAATGCAATTTGCAATATTTAGAACTAGTTATACTCACCCTATCTCCTTTTGTTTCTATAGGTGTTTTATCTTATTTTGTTTGCTAGGGCCTCACAGTGCAGGCCAAGCCTAGAAACTATGTACCAAAGAATGACCTCCAACTTGAGACAATTCCCCTACCCCGTCTCCCAAGTGATGGAACTACAGGCATGTGCTACTATACCCCGCCCTACAATGCTTCTTTACAAAGACAACGGTTTTCTCCTTCAGTCCTATCAGAGACAGAACCAGGACTGGAGTTAATTCGGTGGTACAGCACATACCTAGCAATCGAAAGGCACTGAGTTTGATCCCCGACTTGGGAAGGAAAACACTGCATCTCTGAACCTCTACAGATTTTTGGCTTAAAACCTAAAAATATTACTATTTATAAAATACATATTACACATAAAATGCTCCAAATTCTAAAAGTAACCCAAGAGCTTGATCAATTTATCTGAATAGACAAAGAGGAAGATTTGTGCATATGTATTCAGATGTACAGACATGTATGAAATTGCTGTGTGTTAAAATACTTTTCCCCCAAGGCACAATCTAAAGCTAAATATCAAGTGACTACTTTCTTTGGTTTAGAAGTAGGAAATATCCTCTAAATAACTGCCTTCACGCTTTAGCTAAGTCTCTGTATAGCTGATGTCTTAGAAGTTCTTAAGAATTCATTTCCTCACTAATATTTCTGAAGAATGTCTGAAATTAGCACTAGCACATGGGGTGGGGACCAACCAGCACACTGAACTGTGCAAACTAAGCCTGGGACTACAATTGACACTACTACTGCCTGCCTGTCGTCCAAGTATCCAGAATTTCAAAAGCTGAACTCCATGTTATATGAATCATACCTTAGAAAGCTAAGTCACATACACAGAACCAGTCAGAACTTTCATTTAACTTGAACATCAAAAATACTGAATTCTCTCCTCCCAATTTTTGTTAAACTCAAGCAGGATTATGTTGTTGTTCCGCAAAACACAAACTGGAGAAGGAGGAGGCAAAAGAATAAGACTCCAACCTTCCCAACACAAAAAGGAACAAAATACCTCTTTTTAATAACGTTTACTGTCTAATGCTTTGGGAATATATGTATATACATACATATGTGTGTGTGTGCGTATATATAAGATCG
>NW_026067909.1:1653991-1731122 GCF_014885135.2 Alexandromys fortis | reverse complement strand
AATGTCTCCAAAAGTAACTGAAGCCTCAGTATTCTTTAATTTAACAAACTTACATTGTGTATTCTGTCTTGCTCCTCCTCCTTTGTATTATTATAAAGGCAAATAAAGACAACTAGAAGCACTCTGAGACTAATCCAAACCAACCAGCAGCCTAAAACTGATCCCCAGTTTCATTATACATTCAACTACTGGCAATTAGAGATAAGGAAAATGTTAATAAAAGTTTTAATTTATGTAGTCTTTAAGTAAATGAAAGCATATAATGTATTACTAGCTACCAAATAAAATCTTTAAGAGGCAGCTACAGCAGGAAAGCTTACATCATGTTGTCCTATAACTGGGCCAGAGTGAGCTTAACAGATTTTGAAGCCACAGGTCAAAAACTCACTGGGGACTTCACAGCTACTATGGAACTCCATTGGTTAGCATCTGGAGCTGGCTCATTAGATGTTTAAATAATAGACTTGTTTTTCCCCCATATATGGCACAGTTTTCAAAGTTTTGCCTTATTTTCCTTTATGATATAAAATCATAATGGTAACTAACTTTGAAAAAAATGCCAAATGGTAAAAAAAAAAGCCAGGACTTACCTGAACCCACATGGGCCAGCTCAACACTACCCTGGAGTTCTATGGTAGCTGTGTAACATCACAGCATGGTTTATGCTGTGGAGTCAGGGTGGACCTGGAGACAGCAGGCACAATTTCAGGAACCCTTAAAGAGAAAAGTTAGTTTTAAATGGTAGTGTTCAGAATGTCCTAGAGAATGGTCAGTAGAAAGATGCAGACGTGGCTGGCTGTATTGTTTAGGCAGTTCCTCTACCTAAGGCTTAAATTATTTAATTGATTTGCGTATTAACAAGAAACTCTCGGGCTGGAGAGATGGCTCAGAGGTTAAGAGCATTGCCTGTTCTTCCAAAGGTCCTGAGTTCAATTCCCAGCAACCACATGGTGGCTCACAACCATCTGTAATGGGGTTTGGTGCCCTCTTCTGGCCTGCAGGCATACACACAGACAGAGTAAATAAATAAATAAATAAAGAAAGAAAGAAAGAAAGAAAGAAAGAAAGAAAGAAAGAAAGAAAGAAAGAAAGAAAGAAACTCTGCCACCCAGTAACCATGTTTTTTTAAAAAAAATATATATATACATATATATATTTAGATATAGTTTAATCATAAACCTGGGCTCAAATATTTGCAAGGAACTCTTTTAATACTCAAATAAGAGTTGCATTTTTTGTGAGTATGCATGTGTGTGTATACGTATGCCTACAGAAGCCATAAGAAAATGTCCTGCTCTATTGCTCTCCACCTTATTCCTTTCAGACAAGGTCCCTCACTGAACCTGGAGATAGGCTCGTTAAGACAGGAAGCCCACAATCCTGAGTTATACAGAAGACAGGTTATACACTGTGGCCACTCCTAGCTTTTTCCATGGGTGCTGGGATCTGAACTCAGGTCCTCACACTCTCACACAGGAAGCACTTTTGCCCACTGAGCCATCTCTCCAAGATAAAAAGCTGAATTTTAGTTTAAAACCCATTATATTTTTAACCGTGCCTTCAAACAGGCACAAACAGTGACAACTACAGAAATAATTTGAGCAGACCAAACAAACTGCCTCCTAGTTGCATTTTTCACATGTATAACCAAAGGTAACAAGCTCAGACCAGCCATTTCTACTCCAAGAATAGTATCTCAGAACAGGCATCTTCAAGAGAGAGACAGAGACAGAGAGAGGAAATCAGAAATTGAAAAAAATTAATTTTAATTATTCATTTGTATTTTATGTGTATATAAGTGTATCACCTGCATGTCTAAATGCATATATCCTAGTGCATGTCTGCTGCCAGAGGCCAGAAGGTATTGAATCCCTTGGAACTGGAGTTACAGATGGTAGTAAGCTACAATGTAAGTATTGGGAACTAAACCTAGCAAATTCAGCAAAAGCGCTTAACCACTAAGCCATCTCTCCAACTCTGAAAATAATTTCTTAAATCTAATTATAATCAAGACTAACTTCTTTTCAATCCCAATGTTCATTAAAACATACTCTTTAGAAAAATAGAAGGTTCAATGAAGTAAGAAAATCAAAAAGTTCCTGATATCTTTTAAGTGATCTATTAACAATTATAGAACTATATTAAATAAACTATATTCAGACTATTAACCCAACTATTGTGAAAATATAAATCCCAAAGTCATGGGTAAATATATGAACTCACAGATACTTTCATAAGAAAGAGGATCTTGATGGGCAGAAACAATTGCTACAAAAATGCAAAAATGGAAGAATTTAAAGGAACAAATTACGAAATCATCTTTAGAGAAATGAACATGACTTCCAATTTTAAGATAACCTAAAACATTACTGAACTAAACAAACTGGAGTTTTGTTTTTTTAACGGAGAATTCTTAAAGCATTCTTTTAAAAATTATATGAAGAGATATATGCCAAACCCATATTCACCACTGCAGTCAAATCCAAAAGTTCTCTGACTTTCAAACAACAAAAATTTCATCCCAGGCATGGTGGCACATGCACTTGGGAAGCAGCAGAAGTGGATTTCTGAGTTCAAGGCCAGTCTGGACAAAGTGAGTTCCAGGACGACCAGTGCTACACAGAAAAACACTGTCTCAAAACAACAACAACAACAACAAAAATCAATTCCATACACCCTCATGGTATCTTGACTTTGTTTAAAATTATACCATTTTAGAAAGGTCTGGCAGTTGTATCTAACCTTCTGACGCTAGGATACAGCACTGCCATCTACAAAGTTCAAGCAGCTTATAAACCATGTAATCAAGTTGGGGGAGATGGGGAAAGAAATAACACACAAAAACATTTCTGAATATTTTTAGATTGCAATTTGTATTGGGCCACATTCATAAGTATCCTTAGTGATATATGATGTGAGGGCTATGAATTGGTAATCCAGTAAAACAGTGAATCATCAAGTGAGGAAGCATGTTATAAAATATTGAGTTCATCTAGAAGAGCACAAAGCTAGCTGTTTCTTAGTCAATAACACCAAACAGCAAAGTCCCCATCATTTCCTGCTGCAGGAGAAGGTTCCACAGCTTAACTCACGATTGCCCCATATAACCATTCATGTAAAACTAAATGGTATATTCTGCCCAATAGTTTCAGGCCCTTATACACAATATATACATGAGACATCCTCATATGTCTAAAATTACCCTATTCTTTCTTACATTCTAGCTATACTACTATCCAAACCAAAAGCCCGGCTATTTTAACTCCTCCTCGTCTCAGTACGATATAAAGTCTTCCAACTTTTGCCAGTTCTACCTCCGGCCTGCTCCTCCCAAGCGTTGGTCCCACTTACTTTTCCCTATATTTTGGACAGAACCATCAATTAGATGGAGGAACTCCATTCAGAGGTTTCAAAGGTTTGTTGCTGCCCTGACACTGAGAACTCAATTTCCTTATCCAGGTGAACAGGCCTCAAATAGTTCAGCCTTTCCTACAGATTATCTCTTTCATGTTTTATTCTACAGTTCAACTATAACAGATTCTTTCACTCTGTGCGTTGACTCTTTTTTTAAGATTTATTTATTTATTTATTATACACTGGTGTTTTGCCTGTATATATATTCTCTGTGAGGGTGTCAGATTCCCCAGAACTAGAATTACAGACAAATGTGAACTGTCATGTGGGTGTCGGGAATTGAACTCAGGTCCTTTGGAAGAGCAGTTAGTGCTCTTAACCACTGAGCCATCTCTCCAGCCCCTGTGCTTTGACTCTTAACAAGTTTTATGTGTGTACATGTGATAACCTGAGTATTGCAGAATATTTGTTTAACTATGCAAAGTCCAAATGGATCAAAGAAATCAACATAAAGCCAGCCACACTGAACCTTATAGAAGAGAAAGTGGGAAGTACACTTGAACACATTGGCATAGGAGACTACTTCCTAAATATAACCCCAGCACCACAGACACTGAGAGATACAATTAATAAATGGGACCTCCTGAAACTGAAAAGCTTCTGTAAAGCAAAGGTCAACAAGACAAAACAACAGCCTACAGAATGGGAAAAGATCTTCACTAACCCCATATCAGACAGAGGTCTAATGTCCAAAATATACAAAGAACTCAAGAAATTGGACACCAAAAGATCACTTAATCCAATAAAAAATGGAGTACAGACCTACACAGAGAAGTCTCAACAGAGGAATCTGCAATGGCTGAAAGACACTTAAGGAAATGTTCAACATCCTTAGTCATCAGAGAAATGCAAATCAAAACAACTCTGAGATTCTATCTTACACCTGTAATGGCCAAGATCAAAAACACTGATGACAACTTATACTGGAGAGGTTGTGAGGAAAAGGAAGCATTTTTGCTGGTGGGAGTGCAAGCTGCTACAGCCCCTTTGGATGTCAGTGTGGTGATTTCTCAGAAAATTAGAATCTAACAACCTTCCTCAAGACCCAGTAATAGCACTTTTGGGTATATATCCAAAGGATGCTCAACCATGCCACAAGTACATATGCTCAGCTATGCTTGAGCAGCTTTGTCATAGCCAGAACCTGGAAACAACCTAAATGCCCCTCGACCGAAGAATGGATAAGGAAAATGTGGTACGTTTACACAATGGAGTACTACACAGCAGAAAAAAATAACAATGTCTTGAAATTTTCAGGCAAATGGATGGAGCTAGAAAATATCATTTTGAGTGAGGTAACCCAGATCCAGAATGACTCACTCATAAGTGGTTTTTAAACATAAAGCAAAGAAAACCAGCCTATGAACCACAATCCCAGAGAACCTAGACAACAATGAGGACGCCAAGAGAAACATACACGGATCTAATCTACATGGGAAGTAGAAAAAGACAAGATCTCTTGAGTAAATTGGGAGCATGGGGACCTTGGGAGAGGGTTGAAGGGGAGGGGACAGGCAGGGAGGGGAGCAGAGTAAAATGTAGAACTCAATAAAAATCAATTATATATATATATATATATAATAAAAACAGTATTGCAAGCCGGGCGATGGTGGCGCACGCCTTTAATCCCAGCACTTGGGAGGCAAAGGCAGGCAGATCTCTGTGAGTTCGAGACCAGCCTGGTCTACAGAGCTAGTTCCAGGACAGGCTCCAAAGCCACAGAGAAACCCTGTCTCGAAAAACCAAAAAAAAAAAAAAAAACAAAAAAAAAAACACAGTATTGCAGAATATTTTTGTTTAACTATGCAAAGATATGTTGCATTTGTTCAGCTATGTTAAGGTATGTCGCATTTGTTTATGTTGCAGAATATTTGTTTAACTATGTAAAGATGTGTTGCATTTGTTTAATTATATAAAAGTGCGTTGATGGTTTACCTTGCTAAGGCACCTGGCTGATCTGATAAAAAGCTTAATGGTCAATAGTAAAGGAGGAGGTTTAGGTGGGAATTCCTAGCAGGGAGCACAAGTAGGAAGAACTTAGGCTTGGGGGGGGGAAGGGAGGGAGGGAGGAAGATTTA
Organism: Alexandromys fortis; assembly: GCF_014885135.2. NCBI lineage: Eukaryota > Metazoa > Chordata > Mammalia > Rodentia > Cricetidae > Alexandromys > Alexandromys fortis. The sequence continues at coordinate 1,725,630 of NW_026067909.1, read as the reverse complement.
GTTCTTTTTAAAATCTTAAAATCCTCATGTTGTATGGCCCACAGGCACATGCACACACATATACACAAAAATGTATAAAGCAATTAAAAAATTAAGGAAGGAAATTGACACATGCCACAACATATAAATCTTAAAAGACACTGTGCTAAGTGAAATGGACTAGTTACCAAAGATCAAATCACCTTATGATTCCACTCATATGCAGTTCTTAGGGTAGTTAAGTTCACAGACTGTAGAATGCAGTTGCTGGATGGGGAAAAATAGAGTCACAGTTTTATGTAATGAAAGATGAAAGCAGTCCTGGAGGTGGAAACGGGTGGGTGGGTGGCTGCATAGCAATGTAAAACCAACACCACTATAAGTGAGGCAAGGGGTAGTTCAGTACAGACTGTGTGTCCAGAATACACCAGGATTCAACTCTCAGCACCAAAAATTAAATTAGATTAAAATGGTAAAATGTTTATGTACTTTATCACAATTAAATTCTTATTTTTTTGTTTTGTTTTGTTTTGTTTTTGTTTTTAAGACAATGAGGGGCTGAAGAGATGGCTCAAGGTTAAGAGCACTGACTGGTCTTCCAGAAGGCCTGGGTTCATTTAGTCCCAGCAGTCACATGGCAAGTCACAATCACCTATAACTCCAGTTCCAGCGGACTCAATATCCACTTCTGGTCTCCTTGTGTACCACACACATATGGTATAAACATATAAGCAGGCAAAACACACATATAGACAAATAAATAAATCTCAAAATATAAAGACAATGTTACACAGACATTATTCAGAGATATCAGAAGTACAGCTAAAATAACTTCACCTCTGTAGTACTCTTTTTTTTTTTTTAAGATTTTTATTTATTATGTATACAGTGTTCTGTCTGTATATATGCCTATTCGCCAGAGAGGGCACCAGATCTCATTACAGATGGTTGTCAGCCACCATGTGGTTGCTGGGAATTGAACTCAGGACCTCAGGAAGAGCAGTCAGTGCTCTTAACCTCTGAACCATCTCTCCAGCCCCCTGTAGTACTCTTCCCTCTTCTAAAAGCAATACCTAACTAAATCTATATTATAGAAAAACCGAAAAGTCCAAATTGAGAGTCATTCTACAAAACTGAAATTTTCAAAAATGTTAATGTCATGAAAGAATAATAATAATAATAATAAACTGGCACTGCTGTAAACTAAAAAACTGAACAGACAAAACAACTGAACACAATGTCATCTGCCTTGATTCAACAGGGTGGGGCAAAGCATTCAGAGGAACTGGTGAATGTGGACTTCAGTACTCCATTTCCTGCATAATTATATCCTGTAACTATGTAGGAAAAACATCCTTGTTATTGGGAAATACATGCTAAAAGATTGAGGAGCAAAGTGTCATATGTTGTTGGCTAATTCAAGTGTTTTGGGAGAAACAGGCCAATGAAAGAGAGGATAAGCACCAAATGCTAACAAAGTAGACAATGAAAAACCAGGGCACAGCTATGTAACCCTGTGCTCTGCTTGTAACTTTCATACAGACTGTAAAGTTTTTCAGAAAAAGCTGATGATGAAAGGTAGCTGTCTTAAAGTAAGACTAGGCATAAGGAGAGAAAATAAGAACAATGATTTTTTTTTTTAAAGAATCCCAATTATCAATGCTTGGGTTTTGCCCACGATATACACAATTTACTTTAATAAAGCTTTTTAATTTTGTTTTAGATTAACAGTGACTCTAAGCACATCCTTTTACAGTCCATTATGTAGCTCAGCCTATCCTCCAACTTGTGGCAATCTTCCTGCCTCCGATTCCTAAGTGCTGGGACTACAAGTACATACTACTACATCCAGTTACTGTCCTTTTTTTTTTTTAAATCTTTATTACTTTAATGATACATATATTGTATTGTATAATCATATACATAGTCAAGAATCACCAGCACAAGCCAGGCGGTGGTGGCGCACGCCTTTAATCCCAGCACTTGGGAGGCAGAGGCAGAGTTCGAGACCAGCCTGGTCTACAAGAGCTAGTTCCAGGACAGGCTCCAAAGCCACAGAGAAACCCTGTCTCGAAAAACCAAAAAAAAAAAAAAGAATCACCAGCACAAAGCCCTGAAACAGCAGAAAGAAGGTACTGTATCCATAAAATGGCCAGTGACATTTCCTTTCTCAGCATGGGAGGTACAAGTTGTTAGTTGGCAAGCCTATGTAATCAATCATTTCTGAAAGCCAGAAAACATATCTCAAACATACGTGAAAAAACGAGAAGAAAACTGATTGAGCTCTATGTCTGCCAGCATCAACCATCAATTTGCCATACATACTCCATCCCTGGAAGTTGTATTTTGTTTTTTTTTTAATCCTCAGTGTCAAGAAGTATTCAAATATCAAAATAAACTGCCCAGCATCAATTAACAGTGGAAAGGAAACAGATGTTATGCATGCCTACACATGTATGTGTTCCCTAATTCTTTAATTAGGACCTTTTATATTGCTGAGAACTCAGTTCATAAAATCACAACTGAAAATGTTATTTTATATTCAAAGTTCCAAAATCATAGACGAAAATCTTTAAACTCTCAAAGAAAAGACAAAAACATAAGACAATTACTTCTTTCGTGGTGCTAAATATAAACTATCTGAGATAAGGAAATCCATGAGCAAGAATGTATATAGAGCAGAAGATACTGGGTTGTTTTTGCTTTTGTTTTTGAGACAGGGTATCACTATGTAGCCCTATATGGCCTGGAACTATATGGAGTACGTAGAAACCTTGAACTCACACAGATCTGCCTGCCTCTGCCTCCCCAGGGCTGGGATTAAAGGCAAGCACCGCTATGCCCAGCCAGATGCTGGGTTGCAATAGCTATACCCACATTAAGAGTACCATACAAAGTTAAGCAAGGACATACAAGGGATGCACTGCCAGCATCCTAGAAGCTTACTTTCCTTTTATGGATACACTAGCAAAGATTTGCTACAGAAGTCTGAAATATAGTATTGATTCAAAAGGCAGGATAATCCAGTTTTAAATGTCAAAGACTACTAATTATTTAATAAGATACCAGATATTTTTGTCTGGTTCTGTCTTCATCCATATGAAAAGTAACATGTTAAGACACAGGACACTAAAGCAGAGAAAATCTTTCAGTAAAATATTCAGTTTGAAAAGAATATAAAATCAAAGTTCACCAGGAAGAGTGGCACCTTGCCTGCATTCTCAAGGAAAGTAGAAGCATGAGGATCAGGAATTCAAAGTCACCCTCCACTACTCAGACAGCTGGCAGTAGATCTGGGCATGTACATCAGACTCTTGTCTCAAAAGAAGAAATAAAATAAAATAAATTTCACAGGTTAGCACTCAAATAACCACAACTGAAACCTAACAAGGTAGTGAATTGTTATATTAGCTTCCTCTCTAAATTCATTCCCAAGATGATTTCTAAAACTGACATATTAGAACCAAGATCTGAGCCCATGACATGAAAGTAATGATTGCAAAGCAATTCCTTAGGAAGAAAGATTTCTAAAGATGGAAAATAAATACCCAAATAGTTGTAGTGTATGTGGTAGAGTGGCTGGAAATAAAACCAACACAAGAAAATCAAACAGAACAAAGGTACAAAAAAATCCACACAACACATTAAGCACAAATAAATGGGCTGAGCCCTGGAATGCTGTGAACTATCAGAAAGAAACAGACTACCCTAGGATACAAGAAGCTTCATATAGACATGTTTCTTTTACTGCCTTCAAAACAACAACAACAACAACAAAAGGCAAGACTGAAAACATTAGCATTCTGTAGGCAAAGGCATGCTTCTTCATTCCCAGATGCCTAGACCCAAAATAATCACACAGAAATTGTATTACTTAAAATAATGCTTGGCCAATATCTTAAATTAACCCATTGCTATTATTTTATATTTTACCACAAGGTTCAGGCACATCTGTCTTCTCTGGGCAGCTACACAGCTTCTCCCTGACTCCACCTATTCTCTCTCTAGATCTCTGTTCAGATTTCCTACTTGGCTTTACTCTGTTAAGCCACTGGCCGAAAGCAGTCTTATTCATCAACCAGTAAGATCAACACATATACAGAAACATCTCCCACATCATCTCCCCTTTTCTGTCTAAATAAAAAGGAAGATTTTTAACTTTAACATAGTAAAATTATATAACAAAACTGGTATCAAGCAAGAATTACAGTTACCATGTTTACATCTACTTTATCTCTTATCATAACTAAGAAAAACTATAATTATAACTATCTATTCTTCAACTCTATCAAAGACCCCAGAAGGATGTAATATTACCTAACTAAACAAGAAGTGCATTGTAAGAAACTACCAAACTCTAGAAATTACAGAGACATCTTGCTGCCCGGACAGTCACCCAAAGTTCTTCTGTATCATTGGAGCATCCATCTTCAGCCTACAGGCTCATAGTATCTCGAAGACTTTCCCATGAGGCAGGAAATGTCAATGACAGCTCTGCCTATATTGGCAGTTTGTCAGTCACTTTCTTCTGTGTCCTGCAGAATGTACTGCAGACTCTTAGTCCTTCTGTATATGTGTTGCTTTGGTTGGTTAATAAAGAAGCTGTACTGGAGCAGGGTGGTAGTGGCACACATCTTTAATCCCAGCACTTGGGAAGTAGAAGCAGGCAGGTCTCTGAGTTCAAGGCCAGCCTGGTCCACAGAATGAGTGCCAGGACAGGCTCTAAAACTATACTAGAAACCCTGTCCTAGAGAAAAAGAGAGAGAGCGCGCCAATGTACCAAAAGTATCTTCAATAGTTTAATTTTGTTTTGCCATGGTCATTTTCTCGATATAATTAATAACCTTATGCCAACCTAACAGACAATACTGCAATCTCTCAAAAACTAGCCTTTCTTCACTGTAATTTAACCTAATTTTGTTTGCATTGTATACAATATCCTTTTCATTTAACTAGATATATACTTCAAAACTAAGATTTTTTAATAACATAAGATTTATTACATTGTGTAAGTTTTACTTTCCACAGAAAAAGAAAAATACCACTAATACAAACAATTTTACCAACTGACTTCCTTGGAAAAAAATCTTGAATAGACAAGTTGCAAATATCCATCCCTCTACAATCAATATCCCAGCAACAATGAATTAGCAGAGAAAAGATCTGAAGAAGGCAATTTAATAAACTCTGCAACCCAAACAGAGGAAAAGTTGGAGGTTGGTCTATTAATTTAAAAAAAGAAAAAAGAAAAAAGTAGCTACCAGGTACGTTGGCACAGACACTCTGAAGGCAGGAATATCCTAAGTAAAGTCATCCTTGAGTTACATAGTGAGTTCAGAGACAGTCTGAGTAACATTTTGAGACCCTATCTCAAAAGCAAAAGTAAAAAGAGGATTAGCTCAAGGGATGAGCACCCTTGATTAGCATACACAAAGCCCTGGTTCAATTCCCTAATACTAAAGAAAAGAGAAAGAAAGGGAGAAAATGGAGGGAATGAAAGATAAAGAGAAATGGTTGCCAGACTGCTATGAGCCAAGTATGACAGCAGATAAATCCCAGGTTAAATAATGTATTGTTGGTGGTAGCTGGGGTGGGGTGCCAGAGTGCAAAAATGACCTTATAGGACTTTGAAAAACTAGCTCTTACTCTGGAACACATCTATGTATCATAATCAGCCCAGGAATGGTCTGCATGCTATTATCTCAGATAATACTACTGCTCAGAGCTCAGAAATAGAAACAGGAAGATTAGGAGCCACCATGTGGTGGCTGGGAATTGAACTCAGGACCTCTAGAAGATCAGCCAGTGCTCTTAACCACTGAGCCATCTCTCCAGCCCCGAGATCTAGTTTCAAAAACAAAAACTAACAAACAAAAAAGTACTGGTATGGGAGCACACACCTTTAATTCCAGTACTGGAAAACAGAGGAAGACAGGAATCTGTGAGTAAGAGGCCAGCCTTGTCTAAATAGTGAGTTCCAGGATAGCCAAGACTGCATAGAAAGACCTCACATTAAAAACAAAAAAAAAGAAAGAAAGAAAAAAAAAAGGAAATTCAAAAGGCAGCTGAGACATGGCTCAGGCAGCCACTGGCCACTCAAGTATAAGGCCTGAGTTGAGATGCCCAGCACATGAAAAAGCCCCATAATTCAAGAACTAGTGAGATAGACAAGAGGAGCACTAACTAGCCAGTCAGTCTAGCCCATCTCAAAAACACAAGGTGGAAAAGAGATCAAAAAAGATACTTGTCATCAACCTCTGGCCTCCTCAATCACATACTTGCACACACATCCATCCACACAACCAGACAGGCAGACATAAGAAACTAAGTAAGACAACAACATACCTTGGACCAGAGTAAAGAGAAATGACCAGATTCTAAACATTCTGAAGGTGGAATCAACAGGATTTTCAGACAAAGAGAAATTAAGTAAAAGAAGGGTTTGAGTAACAGCTCAGTGATTAAGAGCAGAACAGAAGACCCAAATCGAGCTTCCAGGACACAGGCTGAGAAACACACAATTACCTGTAACTCCAGCTCCAGGACAGCTTACACCTCTGGCTTCTGTGAGCATCTGCACTCATATGCAAATACCACACACAGACAAACAATGGAAATGAAAATAAGCCATACATTGTGGATCACACCTTTAATCCCAGCACTTGTGAGGTCTAGGCCATCCTGATCTAAACAGTGACTTTGAGGAAAGCCAGACCTCTGTAGTAAGACCGTCATGGGGGACAAAATAAAAATAAATCTTGACTTAAAGTAATGGAGAAATAGGAGAGAATATGGTATAGGAGAATAAAGGGTTAACCAAAGCTTCTGGAAAATGAACTGTCGTTGATCAAGATGAGAGACTGAGGGCTGGGAATGTAGATCAGTTGAAAGAGTACTTTTCTAGCATGAACAAAGTTCCACATAAACCAGATATGATGAACACTTCTCATCTAGGATCCATGAGGGAGAGGCAGAAGGATCAGCATTTCAGTCAGATCCTGTCTCAAAGAAAAAGAGTAAGGAGGATCCCTCACAGGCTTTGCAGTGAGTTTAAAATAGTAAAACACTCTAGAGGAGATTTTAGTAGGTAGATAATATAAGTGTAGGGTTCAAGTACATGTGCTCTAAGCACAGATTTAACTTAGGAATTGTATAAAGCTTTGCGTCTTTTGACAGGAATCACAAATTAGAGCACAATTTCACCAAGATCAGTCTCAACACAGCTCCAGAACTAATTAGGTATTCTGCTCTATGCTCTAAGTACATGCTATCTAGCAAGAAAAACAAGAGAACTCTGCTTTTACCATCCAGGCAGCCCCAGGTAACACTTTTACTGACAGCACATTTGGGCACTGTCACCCCCCAACATCCTCTCACAACATAACATGACTTATGTGAAATTTATGTCCAATAACCACAGAAGCTTGTTTGCTCAACACTGTTGATGCTTTTACAATAAGTCAACTTTCCTCAATTTTATTTTATCAACTTCAAAGCTAGCCTAACTGAATTTGAGAATCTTTTTCAATTTTAAGTGAGAACATCTCATAATTTGCATTCAGAATATAATTTTATCCCTGCTTTACACTTACACACACACACACACACACACACACACACACACATTTTGAGACAGGATCTCATTGTGTAGTCTGAGATGGTCTGGAGCTCACAGGAACCCACCTACCTCTGGCCTGAGTGCTCGGATGAAAAGTTGGGTCACCATGCCTGGTCTAGAGATGATTTTTGATACAAAAATATCAATAACTCATAATATACCCACATCTAATAAAACCTGGGGAACATGCAGGACGGTGGTGGCACAAGTCTTTAATTCCAGCACTTGGAGAGCAGAGGAAGGAAGATCTCTGAGTTCAAGGCCAGCCTGTACTACAGAGTTAGTTCCAGACAGCAAGGGTTACACAGGGAAACTCTGTCTCAAACAAACCAAAACAACCTTTTTCAGTACATGCCACCACCTTTCTATTAGCCTTACTGCTTAGGTGGTTTTGTCTTCTTAATTAATCTAACATAATGTAAACAAGCTTTTTAAAAAGTAAATGTAGGTGAATGATATTTACACTTCAGGCTATGACTATCCAACAGACACAGGGTCATAACTTTTGACCTTATGGTTAAAAACATTCAGCTAACAGGACAGACAGAATCTACCTTACCAAGAGCCATACACAAAGACCAATACAACTTAACAACAAAGTGGTGCAGGACAATTGTCTATATTCTGTCAATTATATTTTAAATAAACGCTGATTGGCCAGGAGCCAGGCAGGAAGTATAGGCGGGACAACCAGACAGGAAATAGAGGCAGGTCAATGAGAACAGGAGAATTCTGGGAAGGAGGAAGCCCAGTCCTGTCCAGACACAGAAGGAGGAAGACGTGACCTGCCCCACTGAAAAAGGTACCGAGCCATGTGGCTAACATAGGTAAGAATAATAGGTTAATATAAGTTCTAAGAGTTAATAAGAAGCCTCAGCTAATGGGCCAAATCAGTTTATAACTTATGGAGACCTCAGTGTGATTTTCTTTGGGACCTAATGATTGTGGGAATCAGGCAGGACAGAAACCCCAACAAGCAGACCTTCCTGTGCCTACAAAGGAACCTATAAATGAATTAAGATCAGATCATACTGGCCATACAATTTTGCTCTATCATTTAAAAATGAGCTCATAGCTGTTAAAATACAGAAATCGGGACAGTAATTCAAAAGAATTAAGAATATGTAAAATAAAATAAATGGGAGTACCAAGCAGAGTGAATAGCTGTAAAGACATAAAATACTACCAAACATGCTGTTTGTTCTACCTTGTGTTTACAGAGAGAAAAAAACAACAACATATTTAAATACATTTTTTATCCTGGGATCCTCTAACGTAAGACACTATAAACTCCTGATTCCTAAAAGAATTCTATAACCCCTCAAACAAGTAAAGTAGTTCATTTCCATCTGTAAATTTATATACACTATTTGTATTGTAACCATACGATTAAAATACAGATAGAGACTACGACTGCAAATGTGATTTACAAAGACTATAAACTACCACTGAAAATGTGATTTTAAGTATTATAAAGACATACAAGTAATTAAGACAATCACACTTAACACAAAAGGTCATAATTCATTAATATGAATGACACATTCTAAAGGTCAATACTATAATGCTAACCCAACTTCCTAAAGTCACATTTTTGTGATATTTTTAACAGAAAGCAGATTGATGGGATGGGAAGGAGGTGTTAACTTCCTAATGGGTAAAAGGTTCCCTTTAGGTGACAAAAATGTTTTAGGGCAAAGCAAAGATGACTGTATAACATTACGAATGTATTAAGAGGTACCAAATACATAAATCTAACCCCAAGTGGAAAAAAGTAGTAAAGAACCCCCAAGAAAAGGGATGAAATAAGATAGTGAAGTCAACAGAACACGGTTCATGGCTCAATGGGTAAAAAATTAGACTAGTTGCTAAGTGCTACTATGACTAAAATCCAGAGGCTAAACTGCTAGAACATACATTTTGACAGTATAAATTTAAAAACAAAACAAAACAAAACAACAAAACAAACCTTCAGATTTCAGAGCTGAAGAGATGGGTTAAGAACACTGGCTGCTCTTCCAGAGGACCCAGGTTCAATCCCCAGCACTCACACGGCAACTCACAATTCTCTCTAATTCCAGTCCCAAGGAATTCATTGCCTTTCTGGATTGCCCAAGGAACTGCACACATGTTGTGCACAGACATAAAAGTAGGCAAACCAAACGTGAAATTTTTAAAAAATAAAAAAACCTACACATTTCTTTTGTTTTTAAGATTTATTTTTCTAGCCGGGCGGTGGTGGCGCACGCCTTTAATCCCAGCACTTGGGAGGCAGAGGCAGGCGGATCTCTGGGAGTTTGAGGCCAGCCTGGTCTACAAGAGCTAGTTCCAGGACAGGCACCAAAGCTACAGAGAAACCCTGTCTCGAAAAACCAAAAAAAAAAAAAAAAAGATTTATTTTTCTTATTTTTAATTGTGTGTGTGTGTGTGTGTGTGTGTGTGTGTGTGTGTGTGTGTGTGTGTAGCTATTTACACCTGGGTGGGGGTGCCCCTGGAAGTCAGAGGCACTGGACCCCCCTGGAGCTGGAGCTAGGTATGGTTGTAAGCCATTTGATATGGGTACTGGGAAACAAACTCAGGACCTCTGGAAAAAAACAAGTGCTCCAGTACTGAGTCATGTCTCCAACCCTGAGAAACCTTAGATTTCTTGAGAATCTATTTCTTAGATTTCTACATTTTCCATACTCATGGGACTACTTCCAGAAGGATAAATTACATGAGAGATGCTATTGTTCCACACCAAGTTTAACCTTACAAATTACTTAAACATTTCTAAACAAAAGTAAATGTCAAAGTAAGTAACCCACAGAAATAATTTAAATGAAATCCAAACACCAAATCTACTAGGGGAAGGGGATATGGGGAAAAAAAAAAAACTTTTAAGAATCAAGTAACACTTTCTGATGGGTAGATCTCTGTGAGTTTGAGGCCAGCCTAGTCTACATAGTGAGTTCCAGGACAGTCAGGGCTGTGTAGAGACCCTGTCTCAAAACAAAACAGAATTAAGTAACACCTTTATGAATAAACCACAAATTATTAATTCATCAAGTTAGTAGCTGGAGAAAATCTTCCTTCCACCTATCTCTGTCCTTTAACATCTCTGAACAAACACCGCACTCAATATTATGTGTTTCTTCAGGAAAACATTGAAAAAATAATATGTATAAAATCATAATCTGAATTATGGAATTAGCTGGCTATGTGAAATCAGTTCCACCAAGTGTGTAAATATTTACTACATGACATTCATGTTAACATCAGCAATTTCAAGGTCATTTTCAACTTCTTGGAGTCACACATTTTTGTGATATTTTTAACTTCTGACTAAAGCCTCTATCATCACAAGATGCTCACACTGTTTACAAACATCCAGAAACAGCAGCTGGTGTTCCTCTGTCACATCTTGTTACAATAAATAAGAGCAATAATTTTAAACTTCAGGTATATACTTTCTCGCTGATGTGCTAACAGTCTTTTTTACTTAAAAGCTTTCTCTGAAGTTGATAGAGGCATGTACACAACTGTGCACTTTGGTACAAGGCAGACAAGGTGAAAAAAATACAGACCTTTATATGTGTATACTTGAACTATTATGCCAAATGAGTTAAATGCTAAGTAATACTGACCCTCCTTTATTTTTCAAGCCATTTTTAATACCTTTTCCTATCTCACTCAAAATAATGCAAAAAACAGAAACTTACCCACACAGGCATTGAGGAATAGCCAATCAGTCTTTTTCATCCTATTTTTAATCTGCTTTAGCTTTTTAAAGTCCACTTCAAGTTCCTCCTTGCTACCAACAGCACCAGCCAATTCAATCCTCTGAAAATCCATTTTCACTTCAGAGTCCCGTTTTGTAGTTGGAGGCGATCTTCTTTGGCTATTACCACTACTGCAGCTTCCCCTCCACCGAGCTCTGTCTTGTTCATTTATTATTGAAGAAGCTTCTTCAGTCTCTGCCAACTCTATTGCTTCAATGTTATTAGGTCTGGGATGATCACAAACAACACATTTTTTAGCCTTAGCCCAGTTTTCATATGTGCAAACAGAACAAGTCCAATGCTGGGTCCTTGTATTCAGTTTATTTCTATCATTATATTCTTCACAGGGATCAACAGAAAAAGCAACTGGTCTTGAACCAGATCCTGAGGATTGAGGAGATTCTGTGGGACTCCTGGTCCTACGTTGGGATAAGCACTGGGTACATCTGATTGCTCTTGGCCAGTTCAAATATGTACACATGTGGCATGACCATTTATTTGCATTCTCCATGCTGTATGAAGACTTAACCCTTGGTCTTGCACTAGAGTCTGGACATATCAAAGGACTACTTCCACCTTCAGTACTGGAAGGATCCCAATCTCTACCAACATCACTTGAACCACTTTTAAATGGATCTTCTGTAATAATTGTTCCACTGGGTCTCTGGGCACGACACATAGTACACTTGATTGCAGACGGCCAATTTTCATACGTACAATATTCACAGGCCCACTTAATCCCATGTTCTGACATTGTGTACTTCTTGAAGTGAGTTATGTCAGGCAGGAAGCTATAAATAATTAGGACACTGTTATTAAAATAATAGTTACATAATTCCACCTCTGAAAATATGCCCCAAAATAAAAAAATTAACATAGAAAATAATTATTTCTTAAAAGACACGTTAAAAATTTCTTATTGGATTAATTGACTTTTGTAGAATTCTTTTTGTAGCTACTTTTGTAGTTCTCTTCCAGAGAGCTATTGACAATAAATTCCCAAAAAAGCTCTTAGACTTCAGAACTTAAGGAAAGCTTATTTTGGACTACTTAAAGTGATAAGAGGAGATGAATACAGACTTGTTCTACAGGGGAAGAAGATAAAAATAGGTAAGTCACTATTAGAAATTACTCAATTTCAGCTCAGCTGCCACCATTAATTTAGAGTTAAAAAGACCTGTAGGCAAGGGAAAAAACACAAGCCAAATAGTACCTTAAACACATAACCACTCTCAAATTACAAACAGTGTGGATCATGCTATTTATAGTATATCTGATCCATTAATTCAGAAGATCAAAGTCCTACCTAATTATCTTTGCTAAGGGAGAAAAATGGCTTGAAAGTGTTAATTATTCACTGCTTTTAATTAGCAAAGAAAGATGCTGAAAAGCAGTATCACAATTAACAAAATAGCATGATAAACTAGAAATAGTCTATATTCTCAAAATCTAATTATATTTGGAGCAAAAAAAAAAGAAAAATTCCATATCATCTATATGCTCAGGAAATTCAAATGGACAAATATCTTTAAAAAAACTATTAGCATAATCGTATCAATCTATTTTTGAATGTTCATATTTGATATTTGAAAAATATACACTGAAAGTTAATATTAAAAACATACTTGCTATCTAAAAGGTCCTAGAAGCTGGGAGTGCTGACACATGCCTGTAATCCTAGCACCTAAAAGGCTGAAGCAGAAGGATCTTGAGATTGAAGATAGCTTTGGCTACACAGTGAGAGACAAGTTAAGTCAAATATTCCCAGGGCTCTACAATGGGCTTACTAACAGTGCACTATAATGAAGACTTTATTGTTTAATGACAACTAATTCATAAGTGAAACAGTTTATATGGCAAACTTAATGATATTTTAATGACTTAAATTACACTATACAACCTCTCAATTTTTCAATCTGTTCTAAATTTAGTGCCTCCCCCATAACCTACTTTAACCAGGAAAGAGAAAAGATTCCTAAGCAGGATGATAGGTATTTTTCCTTCTATCTAAACCTTAGAAAGCCAAATTACTTTATATTATTCTGTTCCTGCCTATCAAATCTACACCCCATATACAGAGTGACCTTTGCTAAGAGGACAACTTCACCATAGAAAGGATGCTATTTAATAGCTAAAACAAAAATCACACTTACTAAGATTTTAGTTTCCATGCTATAACCTCCACCTTGCACATGGTTACAATAAAGATAAATCAGACCAAAGACAAGAGTCAATCTTCATGCTGGCTCAGACTCTGACTTCCTCAGGAGATACTGCAAAACGTGTAAGTGGTTCTGTCTGACTGTGAATAGCTATTCCTGTAAAGGAGACCAAAACTGAATTTCACTTATAGCCTTCTATATTCAAAAGTATTTTTAGAAAGCCAAAATTTTAACCAATTGTATTTTGATTAAACTTACTTATTTTAATAATGGACTACTATATTTAGAATTTTACTTTAACACAGCAATAAAAGCAACTGTTTATTGGGTTGGTCAGTCAAATTAAACATGAGAAAGTTTTCTACATAATGTGCTGTGTATGGGCACAGGCACATGTGCGCATGCATGTCTCCTCATTTTTTGGACCCAGGGTCTCCACATATAGGCCAGTTTAGCCTCAAATTTGCAGTTCTGCCTCAGTTTCCCAAATGCCTGTGGTTGTAGACATATACCAATACAACCAACAACATTATCATGAGTATGAGCAGTGCTAAGTCAATTCTAATCTGTACTACTGTAAAGAAAAAGGTAAGATGATCCAAATAAGTAAAAAAAAAAAAAAGTAATTACTTATAATTTATTTTGAAATCTTTTTCTCTTGCAATTGTTTATTTGTTTGGGTTTTTCAACCCTTACTTCATAACCAAGTAATTTAAATTATCTTGCTTGGGCATTTTTAAAGTGTGTGTGTGTGTGTGTGTGTGTGTGTGTGTGTGTGTGTGTAATGCCATCCATTTCCTTAAAGGCAGGCTCTCTTACTGGCCTGGAACTCCCCAACTTGGCTAAAGTGACTGGTCAGTGAGACACAGATCCTCCTGTCTCAGTCTCCCCTGTACTGGGGTTCCAAAAGCACACCAATACTGCCTTTTTACCTGGGTGCAGGGACCAAACTCAGGTCCTTGTGCTTGTAAAGCAAATGCTTTACCAACTGAGGCATCCTCCCAGCCCCCTGCTTAGATTTTTAAATTTTTATACACACTGACTGTACACAATCTAACAACAATCTGAAAGTGTGTTCAATGGCAGGGAACTATAATCATACAAGCATACATAAAGTGGACAATAGAAATTTAGTGGCAGTATTCATATTTATTAGGCATTTTCTTCCTTTATTTTTCAGAAATGAAATGTAAATAAATCACTTATTCACGCCAAACTGGAAATTATAGTGAGCATGCAGAAAGTTACCATAAAAGAACACATGTCATAATAAACATATACTAAAGCAATTATGGTATTTCATTTAAAATGTTTACATTCAAAATCCGTGATTGCTTTAACGTATGTACTTGTACTGCATGTTCAACTAACAACCAGTTATCTTACTTTAACTAATCTCCATGGAATGAGAGCACTGTTATAACATACTTAAACTTTCAAAACTGACAAAAAAAAAAAAACTGTCACTGACACATATTGGAGCAAGATGGCTCAGCAGGTAAAGATGCCTGCTGCCAATCTTGACAACCTGAGCTTATTCCTGGGATCCACATGGTAGATGGAGAGAACTCCTACAAGCTGTCCTCTGCCTCCCCGCCCCATGCTAGCCAAAGTATACAACTCACAAAGGCACACAAAATGAAATTTTTAATGTAATAAAATTCAAAAATAGTAATAATCACATCAAGACTACCCTGGAAGCAGAGTTCAGTGGAGGGCATATCACCCATATGCAAGGCCCTGAGTTAAATTTCAGCACTATATAATTATCATCATGACTGTTCATCATAAATGCTATCATAAATGAAGAACAAACAGTAATTTAATATCCCTGACCATTCTGAAAATACAGGTAACTGTGCAATTCCAAATTGAAATTCAAGGAAGACAAGAGACGTACACTATACTACTTTTTATAGAAATACATACTCCAGGGAGTTGAATTAATAGAAAGTATCCTTTTTCTTCCAGATTTGTCATATGAGGCATATAAAATTATTTTCAAGGCAAATAGTTCTAAGAGGGTTTTTTGTAAAACAGTTTTCTTTTTAATTTGTTTATCTGTGTGTCTGTGTGGGTGTGTGTGAACATAAGTGCAGGTGCCTGCAGAGGCCAGAAGAGGAATTACAGAGTGGTTGAAAGTTGGAAACCAAATTCAAGTACTCTACAAAACAGCACATGCTCTAAACCACTAAACTATCTTCCAGCCCCCTAGCTCTTAAGAGTTAATGCTATATTTTGAAAAGGGACTGTAATTAAATATCATGGTAACATATTATAGCAAAGTCATTTAACTTAGTAAATCTAATTCTGCATGCAATCTAGGTTTTCAAATTCTATTCAAGGACTCATTTCAATAAACTGGTACAATAAAATCTGCATAACAGGATTTTTAAGGATTTTTTTTAGCTCTTGGATTCTTTTCTCCACAGAACTGTATGTGTTGCACTTGGACTAAGTAACATTTGTCTTAAGAGTCACAATTATGCCCATTTCTTCTTAAGAAGTGTTTATTGGGACTAGAGAGAACGTTCACTGGCTAAGAGTCATTGGTGCTTTCGCAGAAGACTCAGGTTCAGTTCCCAGCATCTACATGGTGTCTCACAACCACCATAAACCAAGTTCCAGGGGATCCAACACCTTCTGACCTTCACAGGCACCAAGCAAACATGTGGCACACATATATACATGTACAGGCAAAACACACCTACAATAATTTTAAATTATATTATTCTGCTTAGTGATTAAGTATTATTTATGAAGTATTACTAAGCACTTAAGAAACAAAGTCACATCTAATTTATGCCTCAAAACAAAAGGTACTATACTACAAATCTCAACCCTCTATTAAAAGCCTTATAAAATGGGATGGTGGTGTAGTTTAATGCTGAAGTGCTGGCCTGGCATGCCCAAAAACTCCAGATTTGGTCACCTGCACCACTGTAAAGAAAAAAAAAAGGAAAAAACTTGTGAATAACCCTCATCAAGCACAAACTTTTTAAGAATATAAGCTCAGTTGCCAGTAGTTGCAAATGATAAACTATTCAAAAGGATTAATTAACTTTCTTAACATAAACCATACATATGTAGTTATTAATATGAATCTGTGGAGATTTATAAATGCTCACGAGGCATCTTAAAAGACTATAGAAAATGAAAGACGGCACTCCATACACACGATTTTCAAGTTCTCTTAAAATATTACAAAGTAATTCTAAATTACAAAATTTATTTAAATTAAAAAAATTAAAAACATTGCTTGAGCCAGGCAGTGGTGGCACTCACCTTTAACCCTGGCACTTGAGAGGCAGAGGCAGGTGAATCTCTGAGTTTGAGTCCAGCCTGGTCTACAGAGTGAGTTCAAGGATAGCCAGGACTACACAGAAAAACCCTGTCCTGGAATGAATGAATGAATGAATGAATGAATGAATGAGAGAGAGAGAGAGAAAGGGGGAAAAAAACCACTGCTTGACTCCCACTCAACTTCTCTTTTCTCATCTTTCTAAATCACTATCTTCCTCACAATCATCAGGAAAAACAGTGGTGCTACAGCAGGATCCTGATAACATGGAGAACCCACTAACCAACCACAAATCTAATCCCATTCCAAGGCTCAGATAACTTATCAAATCTCCATTAAACCTTCCCTTCTTCTCATTAGGCAATCCTATTGCAACTTCACCAGTTTCTACAAATGATACCATTCATTATCCCTAAGCCCAGCTGAGAATCTCAGAATCACCTCAAATTCTGTCTTCTACACATTTTTTTTCCCAATGGTTTCCATCTGATCAGCTTTTTGCTTCCATCCCACGGGCATCAATCCTTCCTAGGTTCAGGTCAGAACTACCGTAATAGCCTCCTAAGCATCTTTGTTTTCTAAATACATCCATCTGACTGTTATAATAGCAATCCTCTTTTCTGAAGCTTTCTCTAATATAAGCTCTCAGTTCCCTCCTGTAACACACACAAGTCCACTCACTCACTTTCAAATATACTACAAGTACCCTCAACTTATAGACATGTTATCACTCCCAAAGATATACACATGAATCATTGCCTTAGATATGCTCATCCTTAAAACTCAGTTACCTCTGATCATAGGAAGCTCTCAGATGACTCCAAGGACATTTGAAGCAATCATGCTTTGATTAATATTTGGTCTTACTGTATTTCCTCTTAGGATTAATTTCTGGAAGTTTTTCTTACATCATTCATTCCCACCAATTTTCAATCAGGGCAGCAAACGTTTCAAAAACCCCATCTCAGGGATTTTAGAGACAAAGCCTACAGACCAGTACACTGTGTTTTATAAGACCAACAAAATACAGATAACATCACAGTCAGTGACCTGGAAAAAAGCTGAACAAGACAGTCCATGTCTATAATCACAGCAGTTGGACTCAAAAGGCACAATGATAGCAAGCACAAGACCAACCTGAGCCACAGTCAAACTATGTCTCAAAATCCCAACTACTGGGGACATAACTGAGTAATAGAACATATACCCGGCATGTTCCAAGGCCAAGTTTAATTTCCAGCATCCAGCACTATTAGGAGGAGGAAGTTCCAAGCCACAAGAACTGGGAGCCCACAGCTGGTAGCAGAACCAGAGAAACCAGAAGGAACCCAACGGAATACAACAAAAAACAACACTTCACCTAGAAAAGGTAAAATATGCAATGCCAAAAGGTAAAATACGCAATGACAAAGTTTAAAAAACAAAAACAAAATAAGAACTGAGGTTGACATTCATATCAAGATTTCAAAGTTCAAATCAAGCTGATTTAAGCAAAGCAAATGAAGTACCACCTTTCTACCTGAGGTTTTAGGCTGGGGTTCATATTTGATACATCTGAGATATATTCCTAGCTAGCTAGCCAGATTATAAACTAACAAAAGCTAGCTATACCTATTTCCCCCTTATCTTCCCACAAAAGTTATGTATGTATCACAAAATATCTAAAGTGTTTCACTGAAAATCATGGTCTTTTCTGTGTCATCCTCCCATTCTATTCCCCATCAAAATATAAACAATGGGCTGGAGAAATGGCTCAGCAATCAAGAGCACTGCTGCTCTTCTAGAGGACCTGAGTTTCATTCCCAACACTCCATGGTGGTTCACAACCATCTGTTACTCCAGTTTCAGGGGATTCAAATTCCCCTTCTGGACTCCTCAAGCACCATGCACACAAGTGATGAACAGATCGATATACGATATGCATGCAGGCAAAACTTTATTTATACACATAAAATAACTTTTAATTTATAAAAATATAAATATTGACCAGGTGTGCAGACACATGCCTAGGAAAAGTACAAACAGGAGGATGTCAACTTTTAGAACAGCCTGGGCTACAGAGACAGTGTCTCAAAAAAAAAAAACCTAAATGCATAAAATGTAATTTATAATAGAAATAAAATTTCCATAATAAAATTATAAAACATTTTGACCCTACTTTGATACATGGAATATGAATAACTTAAGGGAAAAATAAAACAACCATAAAATTTGTCAAATAGCTTAATCTGAAGCCTTATGGCCCTGTGATCCACAACTAAGCACACTGTTCTCACTAGACTACAAGACATGCCTTTGGCTTTCTGTATTTCTCATTAGCTATTCTCCCTCAAACTTTGCTGACCTTCTTTTTACTTCTGATTTCAGAGTTTCACTTAGAAAGAGTTCCTTGACACGGCTCTAACCACCAACTCACTCTCTTGGGAATTTCAATCGATCTATGGGTTTTTTTTTTTTACATTTTTACATTTATTATATATTGTTTGTTTGTATGTAGTACACATGTAGGTCAGAGAACAACTTTCAGAAGTCAGTTTTCTTTCCACTATGGGTGTTACAGATATCAAATTCAGGTCATCAGCTTTGGCAGCTAATGCCTATACCTGGGCCATCTCACTGGTCCCAGTCTGTGGGTTTTAAAAATTACCTATATCCGTTGATTTCCAAATTCTATTTCCAGTCTGACACTCTACCCAACTTCAGATTGATGAATCCAGCTACCTACAGAACATTTATTCAACTATTTAGCATACACTGCAAACTTATCATATCCAAAACTAAATTCTACATCAGAATTTCATGTTTTTAAGCCCCAGTTTAACTATCAACAGTTAAAAGGGAAGACTACTAAGAATAAACTGTTCATTAAATACTTATTTCATCCCTTGATACCTGAAAGTCTGTCATTCTACACCAGACTTCTGTATTAAAAACCTCAACTACTACGGCAACCCATGAGCTGATTATTTGGGTAGTGCTACATAATTGGTACAAGTACAATTTTTTTTACAATTCACTAATTTTTAGTAGTGGTTCTGAAGAATAAACCCCAGGGCTTCTCACATGCTGACAAGTACTCTGGGCTATATATAGTCCCAGTATCTTCTAAAAATACTTCATACATGTAAAAACAATATATAATCAATAGATCTCGGAAAGAGCTGCCCTTCCTCAATATAAGTCATTGTTACCTAGGGCAGAGTCACCTGTTAAGACTAAATAAACGTGCTAAAAGTCCTCTCAAGAGTGTGAAAAGTAGTATAAAATAAATCCATGTTAAGTGTAACCGCTCACAGGCCAGGTGTCGTGGTGCATACTTTATCTCTGAGTTCGAGATCAGCCTAGTCTACAGAGTGAGTTCCAGGACAACTAGGGCTGTTACACAGAGAAACCCTATCTCAGAAAAATAAAAACAAAACAAAAAACAGCTATCAGAATGACACTGGCCATACCAGCACTATGCCAGTACTTAACTGAGGCAATTACCCCAACTACAACTAGAGTATCTACCTTCATTCCAGAAAACCTTTTCCTTTTAAATATTTTATTTATGCAAGTGTACTTGTTGAGTGTTGGTGCCCTTGGGAGCCAGATGTGTCCCCTGAAACTGGAGTTACAGGCAGTTGTAAGCTACCTATTGTGGGTGCTAGGAATACAACTCCTGTCCTTTTGCAAGAGCAGTACATGGTCTTAACCACTGAGTCATCTCTCCAGCCCCATTAAAATTTATCATTTCAATCTGGTAAGAATGCATTACTAGGGGCTGGAGAGATGGCTACACAAGCTGCTCGAGGACCCAGGCTCAATTCCTAGTACCCACATGGCAGCTTACAACTGTCTGTAACTATAGTTCCAGAGGATCTGGCACCCTCACGCAGACATACATGCAGGCAAAACATCAATGCACATAAAAATAATCTTTAAAAAAAATGCATTAACTAGGGGAGGAAACGTAATCATTATGACAGGCTCCCCCTCTTATTAAATAGGAGTTAGCATCCACTGATGAGAATAAAGACCTAGAAGACACAGCTATTTACAATTGTATCCATCTAGCTTATAACAACAGTGACGTTTCTTTTCATCCATTTCCTAGCCATTTCAGAAATTCTCTTTACATACCAACTTTGTCTCTTTAAATACAAAATCAACTTTCTCTAAGCATTTCAATTGTAGATAGTGTAAGAAAAAAGGTAAGGAATACTACATATATGTACCTCAGCTATAGTAAAATCAATTTTACCATAACTAGAGTCATGCATCCCAAATTACAATCTCAAACAAAATTAATTTATAACTCAGAAATAGTGGACAGATATAACTAGATAAAACATTCTCCTTGTACTCAGGGAAACTATAGAAATGAAAAATTACAGGTTTCTTAGATGTGTATGGGAATGGACAATTAACTTTTAAAGTACATTGCCAATTCAGCATTTAAAAATAAAAAGGATATACACGCCTTTGATCCCAATATTCTGGAGACAGAGGCAGGTTGATCACTGTGAGTTCAAGTCTAGCCTGGGGGACAGACTGAATTCCAGGACTACTGAGAGAAACTCTGTCTCTAAAGTAAAAATAAGTAAGTAAAAATAAAAGCAGGATGGTAGTTAATTCAGTCTAGCATTCCTGAAATCCTGGCTCCCATCCCAAGAATCATAAAATAATGAGGCTTTTCTAAGAACTATGAACAGGCTTAACATGTTCAAAACTTCTTTCATTATTCTATTCTCTGTTGAGATTGAAAACAGATTACTCCTAAATTACAAAGCACCCAGAGGAAGGGCACTGAAAAGTATATCTAGCTCACTAAATAACATTTTTTTTATCAGACACTAAAGGGACTGTTTGACAGGGGAAGGAGGTAGAAAGCTGGAACTTTCACATAAAAGTATATGAAAAAAGGCTGTGAAAAGGTGGCAGAAACAAACATCTGAAATACTCCAAGGCAATGCCAACTCAGATTTACCATCTGGTTCAAAAATACCAATCTCTCAAATCAATACAACTTCTGTTATTCATTTGAAACATAAAAGTAACAACTGGGATTGGTATGTAAAATAAAATTGTTTTAAAAATAAAAAATAAAAAAATATGGTGTAGTGGCACATATTTTTACACCCAACACTCAGGCAGAAGCTGGCAGACCTTCGTGAGTTCATGGCCAGTCTGATGTACATAGTAAGATCAGTGCCAACCAGGGATTATATAATGAGACTGTATCTCAAAAAGAAAAAAAAATTACTTTAAATTTGTTGCTTAATAATGTACTCTAAACCCAGGCAGTAGTGACATATGCCTTTATATCCTAGTGCTCAGGAGACAGAGGTAGGTGGATCTCTGTGAGTTGGAGGCCAGCATGGTCTACAGAATGAGTTCCAAGACAGCCAGGACTGTTACACAGAGAAACCCTGTCTTTAAAAATAAATTAAAAGAAAAAAAAAGATTTCTATAGTATGATAAGTAGTAAGAACAGAATGAAGTTTTTTTCTTTCACTGTAAAGACAGCAAAGGGCATCATGCAGGAAGTGCAAAAAGAACAGACTGAAAGCACTGTTTGTTCCAATCGTTAGAAGTGGGTAAATAGCTAGGCCAACTTTGTCTATTTCACAATTCTGCCAAAGTTAGCCCCGTTTAACAAGTAAACAGTAATAGCTAATAACCCTTACTAAGCATTTTTTTTCATTTTATTTATTTATTATATATACAATATTCTACTTCCATGTATGCCTGCAGGCCAGAAGAGCTTACTAAGCATTTTATGAAACATTTTACATATATTAACCAATCACTCCTCAGAACTATTATTGTGTCCAATTTTAAAAACTGAAGACATGAAACATTAACTACCTTAAAAAAAAATCATGCCAGGTGATGGTGGCACATGCCTTTTAATCACAGCACTCAGGAGGCAGAAGTAGGTAGATCTCCAGTCTGGCCTACAGAGTCAGTTCCAAAACAGCCATGGCTGTTACACAGAGAAACCCTATCTCAAAAAACAAAAAAAATAAATAAAATAACAAGAATAACAATAATAATAATTAATCACAAACTGCTAAGTGGTAGAGGCAGATTTTGAATCCAGGCCTTCTATATCCAAGCATACACACTCAGTTGCATGTTCCTACTATCTGAAACTTGTACACTATTAACTTGCCTGAGTTTCCTGTGGAGACTATCAACAGCAATACCTAAAAAAACATTTTGAAAAACAAAAACTTGGTGACACATTTTATTCACAGTATTTCCTTTTTAGATTGAGAACTATGAAAAAAGATGTCTAAAAAGTTGAAGAAGTAAGCAAAACCTAAAATTTATTTTTAAAAAAATACACTAAATTTAGCACGGGGGGGGGGGGGGGGGGCGGGGGGACACACTACAGGCAGTTTGACTTTAGACTAATCTATTAACAGTCCAGATTGGAGAAGAAAAACAAAAAGAAAGAAAGACAAGAAAAGAAGAATCAGACTCAGGAGGCCAAGGCAGGCATATCTCTGAGTTCCAGGACAGCCAGAACTACACAGTAAGACCCTGCCTGTCTCAAAAAACAACAAAAACAAACATGCTATATTAATGAAAATTTTAAAAGCCTCTGTTTTCATTCAATCAAGTGAAAAAAAAGTCTAACTAAATGACATATATAGACATTACAGAACCTAGAGATGACCACACTTTAAAGAAAAGTATTGACTGCCTATGTGATTAGTAAACATATCCAACGTATTTGTTGGAGTCCAAATCCTCTTACTTGTAAAAATAACAGGTAGCTAGATAATGTGCTCTCCAGTATGGTAATACACTCATTAGCAAAGCCTCTGCTCTTCTGGATAAAACTCACTTTAGAAAACTAATAAATTTTGCAAAGACCTATTTCCAAAGATAATGGAAAAAAATAAATTTTCCCTGTTTCCACTGTAATACACCGAGTTAACACTCAAATTTTAAAACTCAACTAGCTGGGGCAATGGCAGCACACGCCTTTAACCCTGCATTTGCAAGGCAGAGGTAGTTGGATCTCTGTGAGTTCAAAGCTAGCCTAATCTACAGAGTAATTTCCAGGACAGCCAGGGCTACACAAAAAGACCCTGTTTCAAAAAACAAAAAGCAGGGTCTGGCGAGATGGCTCAGTGGTTAAGAGAACTGCCTGCTCTTCCAAAGGTCCTGAGTTCAATTCCCAACAACCACCTGTAATGAGATCTGGTGCTCTCTTCTGGCCTGCATGCATGCCTGCAGGCATACCACTGTATACTTAATAAATAAATCTTCAAAAAAATAAAAAAGCAAAAAAACATAACTAATATTTAATTTGTTACTACATGACAGCCCAGAGCAATATCAAAACCTGTCTCTAATGCTGTCATATGCCCACAAACTATACTACCATGAATTAAATGTACCAAATAATATAAAATGGTAAAAGAAACAGAATGTGATCAAGCTTCTGATATGATTGCCAAGTTATAGGATGTAGACACAGAGGCACAAGCCTGCTGTCAATGGGATGGTTCCAGTGGAAGAAGGAAATCAGCATTGAAATATTTACAGTATATATCTTCAAATAATCCCCAAGGATGAGGCAGAAAAACTAGAAACAAAACAATGTAGGCCATGAGGTTATGAACACATGAGAAGTCATTGTTCTGTTCTCTAACTGTATGTTTGAAAATTTGCATAAGTTTTTAAAGACTGTAGGTGTAGTTCAGTGATAGACCACACTTACCTAGTATGTACCAGTCCCTGGATCTCCAGCATAAGGAGCTGGGATGGTTAAGTAGATCAAAAAGCTAGTCTAGGGTGAAAATTAAAGGGAGGGAGGGAGGGAGGGAGGGAGGGAGGGAGGGGAGGGAGGGAGAGGGGGAGGGAGGGAAGGAGGGAGGGAGGAAATAAATGTACACATATTTTGGAGATTATTAATACAATCCTACTGAAAATCATGGCCCAGGGACTTACACTGATCTATAAACTGTTTACTAGATTATAAACAAATTCAAAGTAAATGTTTAAAAAACTGTTCTTGCAATTTTACAGATTATTTTTAGGTGTTGACTATAGTGACATAAATATTCAGTTTGGGTTTAGAAATTAATATTAAATTATGTTTAAAGCTTAATATAGTTGAGAGTAGTAGCATATGCCTAACAAAGCTCAGAAAGCTAAGATAGGGAGATCACTACCCACAAGTTCTAGTCAGCCTGAAAAGTATTTACCAAACTAGCCTGGAATACACAATAAGACCCTGTCTTCTAAAGAAAAGAAAAAAAACAATTTATTCTACAACTTACAAGTACGGTTTAAAAGTGAGAAATACAAAAAACACAAACCAAAGTTTTTTTCATCCTAACCTTCCACAGATGAGGATATTTCAGAAAAATGAAGTAGTAAAATGTTGTCTTCTCAACAGCTGGGTACTACAGAGCTGGGTATGTAGCTTAATTGATATAGGGCTCACCTAACATTAACAGGACATGGGTTACATCTCCAGCACAGTATAAACTGGGCATGATGGCACATTCCTGTAATTCCAGCAATGGGAAGGTAAGAGGCAGATCAGAAATCCACCTTGCCAAATTTTAGGGCAACCTGGGCTACATGAGAACCATCTCAAAGAAGAAAGGAAGAGGAAGAGAAGAAGAAAAAGGGTTCATGAATATACAAACACAAATCTACAAAATACACTGAGCCAGGCATAGTGTACACAACTTTAATCTCAGCAGACAGGAGGTAGAGGCAGACAGACTTCTTTGAGTTCAAGGCTGGCCTGGTCTACACAGCAAGTTCTGGGCTTGCCGTGAAACACTAAGACCCTCTCAAACGAAAACAAAAACAAAAACAAACAGGTGGGCTTTATTCCCAGCACTAGGAGTCAAAGGCAAGTGGATCTCTGAATTCAAGGCCAGCCTAGTCTACAGAGTGAGCTCTAGGACAGCCAGGGCTACAAAGAGAAACCCTGCCTTAAAAAAACCAAAATAATAATTAATAAATAAATAAGTAGAAATAATTAAAAATACAAGTGAGATAAATAATTGAACCAACAACCTGGTTCAAAGAATTAATGTAACCTCATTAAGTCAATAGGCTACTTGGATTTGTAAAAAGCACTTTCATAGACAAATACCAGTAATGAGACTGAAACTAGACAAGCTAGCATTCCTAGTATAATTAAGTTGAATCCCTTACTTCATATCATTTATAAACTTTTTTTCTTTTTTGACACAAGGCTTTTCTATGTAGCCCTTACTGTCCTCAAATTCACTCTGCTGACTAGGCAGGCCTCAAACTCACCTGCCTTTGCCTCCCAAATGCTAAGATTAAAGGCATGAGCCCACCACCACCTGGCTGACCATAAATAAAAATTTAAGAGCTAAACTATAGGGCTGGAGAGATGGCTCAGAGATTAAGAACACTGGCTGCTCTTCCAGGGTCCTGAGTTCAATTCCCATCAACCTCATAGTGGTTTACAACCACCCATAATGAGATCTGGTGCCCTTTTCTGGCCTGCAGGTATATATGCAGGCAAAACATTGTATATATAATAACTAAATAAATAATTTTTCTAAAAAAGAGCTAAACTATAAAAATATTAGATGAATCAGAGTAACTTAATTTTTTTGAAATATAGCTATCCATTTCTCCTACTATATGTTGAAATTTACTGAACTTTAAATCTAATTATTCTCAACTATAAGCTCATTATTTTGAGACAGTATTCTTTAAATGTATGGCAAAATCCCTGTTGTATAGATGAAGGAAAGGGTCCTTATTTAGTGCTACATTAAGCTGTAATAACACACTTGCAATTGGAATCAGAAGACACTATATAATGGCTGTGATTTTGTTGTTGTTTTGCTTTAAATAAACCACTTCTTTGCTTTCTTGTTTAGGACATATAATTAACTTCCTTCTATTTCTCTTTGTATTTAATGAAGCTAAAGCTTATCTATCTTTTTATTATTTTTATAGTGTTAGAAATCAAATCTAGGGTCCTGTACTGTTAGGTAAGCATTCTAGCTCTGAGCAATATTCCGCAGGGTCACTAGCCTTTTGATCAAATACACATACCAGCATGTGAGGTTAGAAATGCAAAGTGAGACTACAGATTATTGCTCCTTCCGAAATCATCTGCAAAAAAATACAGAATGATCACCCTTCTTGTCACTAGTACCAAATCCAAAGCCAAGTATCTGCCTCAGACTCAGTGAAGGAAACCAGAGATTTTAGTTTGAATAATATAACATAGTCACTGGAAAAATACCAACAACTTGTACTCGTAAAAGAAAAAAAAAGTGTGATGTAAGCATACCGACCAAAGAGTTCTTTTTAGTACATGACCATAGTTTCAAATATTTTGTCTAATAAGTCACCAAAAATCCCAGAAACTCCAATAGTAGAAAGCATATAAACTGTATATCCTGGAATACTCTATAACAAGAAATACTTTACTAGACCCTAGTTTCAGGGCCAACTACACTGTCTCCATAGATAAACTCATTTGACCTTTAAAAATACAGACTAAAAAAAAAGAAAAAGTAGAAGGTTTAACCAAGAAAGGAGCAAATATATCCCTCCAGGTCAAGTTCTCAAGGGGGTTCTTTTTGTTGTTGTTATTTTGTTTTTCAAGACAGGGTTTCTCTTTGTAGCCCTGGCTGTCCTGAAACTCACTTTGTAGACTAGGCTGGCCTCTGCCTCTGTGCTGGATAAAAGGCAGGTACTACCACTGCCAGCTTCAAGAGAGTTCTTAGCACTTAAGTTGGCCCACAATGCGAACCATGAATACAAAAAGGGTGGATTAAATAAAGATCAACAGGAGAGACTTCACAGGAAAAAACAAGTTTGGCTGGACAAAGATTCACATAGGGAAGAAAAAAATAAGACTAAAGGATATAACAAAACCAGACTACTGAGAAATTTGAACACTGTAAGGAGTGTGAATTTTTTTTCACGCATTTCTGTAGGTTTATATATTCTGGTAAGAGGTGAGTGTGTTTAAATACACACACACACACACACACAAAATACCCAAGGCATAAGCAAAAAAAAGATATTCCAAATAAACCACCACAAACTGGGAGAACAAGCGTTCAAACAAGAGGGTATTTCTCGGGAAGAGAGGAAAGCCATCACAATGCTCAAATAAAACCGAACCAAGTTACATAAAAAGTTAGCATCCTAGCCGGGCAGTGGTGGCACATGCCTTTAATCCCAGCACTCAGGAGGCAGAGGCAGGTGGATCTCTGT
Organism: Alexandromys fortis; assembly: GCF_014885135.2. Classification (NCBI taxonomy): domain Eukaryota; kingdom Metazoa; phylum Chordata; class Mammalia; order Rodentia; family Cricetidae; genus Alexandromys; species Alexandromys fortis. Next base: position 1,697,574 of record NW_026067909.1, on the reverse strand, counting down.
GAGTTCGAGGCCGGCCTGGTCTACAGAGCGAGTTCCAGGACTGCCTCCATAGCTACAGAGAAAACCTGTCTCGAAAAAACATAAAAAAAAAAAAAATTAGCATCCTACTTTTGAAACTACATTTAAAGTTTAAACTTTATAAAATCAATATAAATATAAAATACATAAAATGGCTCTGTATCGATTACACGTGAATCAAGTTACCTCAAACATTGTACAACTGATTTATGTTAATCCTCAGACGTTATTTATTTTTATTCTGGGGCAACAGATTTTCTCTGTGTAGTCCTGACTGTCTTGAAACTCAATCTGCAGGCCAAGCTGGCCCAGAACTCAGAGATCCACCTGCCTCTGCCTCTTGAGTGCTGAGACTTGAGTGCACCACCATGCCCAGCTTAATCCTCAGACTTTAAAAACGATATGCAGTACACTGATCTGGATCAAGGCCATTATCTTAAAATACACTACCAAGAATGAGTTCATCATACTATCCCAAATACATTTTAAGAGTAAATAAAATGGTGTCCCAACGCTCAACAGCACTAATAAATGGTGTTAAAATAGCAACAAGTAAAAATCTCTCAAGGCATTCAAATAACAACCTTTCCAGAAAAAGTAAAATGTCTCATGACAAACGTTTTAACCCCTTACAAACCAATTTAAAAATAGGTACAAAATTAAATGAGACTATTTTAAGAGCCCCAAAATCGAGAGAGCAGGCTTCTAAATATATTTTATAGTTACTGCGTTTAATTAAAACTAATAACAGGATCCAGCTTTACTTTTCCCAAGTTTAGTTCAGATGACTTTCTAATGGCCCCTGTCAAACCAAGATCCTCCGGTCTCCCCTGGTTTCTCTACGTATACCAAGTGAACCACGTTTGATCAACAAGAGTACCATGGCTGCTGCAAAAGTTGACAGAAAGTCAACTAAAGGAGAGAGATCACGGGGCACAGGAGCCATCCATTATATAACACTTCCCAAGTACTTGTACATCACGTTTATTAACATCATCATGGGTCAAACGTACGGTGAGAGCAAACACTAGGAGCAATAGGAGGCACTAATAACAGTGAATCGGGGGTAACCGAAAGGGGAAATCGAGGGCTGAGGTACGAAATTCTAAGCAAGGTGGTTTCAAAACACCAGTGTGTCTCCAAGATAATGGGCGGGTTCAAACTTCCTGCTTAACCTAAACTGCCTGTTCCCGGCGCTTACAGCAAGCGTTACAGCTCTTTTGTCTGTGCAATGACCGGCCAAATCTGAGCAAAACACAAAACAACAACAACAAAAACATAAGGTGGTTGCACTGAGGGATCGTTACCAGGAGCGGAGTTCAGGTGCCCAACGCCACCCGAAGCTTCAACTCTCACCCTGATTTGCTTAAAAATGGCAACAACGGGAGGCCACTGTACGAGGCGGAGAGAAAGCGGACAAGGAACCAAAATACAAGTTTGGAGACCAGCACCAACTTATAGCGACGAATCCGGGTGTTTACGGCCTACTGATGAGTGGAACAAGAGACCCACACACTCGGACTCGGGAGGAATCCCAGTTGCCGGAATGCGGCGGGCAGAAGGGCAGCGCCAGCCAGGCAGCCGACCGCGGCCAACTCAGGTCGGTAAACAACCCGGGCGGGCCACTCGCCCTCAGCCTCCAGGGCTGTCCCCGCTCCGGGAAGCCCAAGATGGACGCGCGGCAGCCGGCAGTCCCCGGCCTGCGATGCGCTCTCCCGCAACGCTGCCGCCCGGAGGCTCGGCAGCCTGGGTCCCGCGAGGCCCCGTCAGGCCGCGGCTACCCCGCGAGGGGCCTGTGGCGCGGCGCCCCCCGCCCTTGCCCGGTTACCTGGCGGCCGCGGCTCCTCCTCCCCGTCTGACGCGCGGCGCCCGGCGGCCGCGGCGGCGGCGGCGACTCCGGCACGGCCCGCGGCGACGAGCCGAGCCCGGCCCCTCTCCGCCTCCCTCGGCGCCGCCGCCCACCCCGCTGCTGCCGCCTCCGCCCTCCCGCCTCAGTCAGGACATGTTCTCCGCGGGCCCGCGCGCGGCTCCCAGCGGCCAGAGGGGCGGAGAAGCGGCGCGGAGGCGGGGGCCGCGGCTCGGGGGCAGGGGCGGAGCGGACGGGGGACGGCCTCGGGCGCTGAGGACTTCGAATGGCGGCGGTCAGGACCCTAGAGCTAAATAAACCCCGCGGCGACCGCACAACGTCAGGGACTGAACCTTGCTGCTCGCCGTCCTGTGATTGGTCCCGAGGCCGCCAGAGGCCCAGCCAATAGACGGCCGCCTCTTTCCCGGCTCAGGGGGCGGACCGCGGCCGCTGACGTCAGCAGCGTGCGTCTGATTGTGAGGCCGCGGCGCGTGCGGGCCCGCGATACGTGCTCGGCGGTGGCGAGTGCCCTGGATGCCGGTGCGGGATGCCTTAGGGAGGTACGGGGGCGGCAGATACGCGGGGCCGCCGCGGGCTCGTCTCCTCGGCAGAGTCGCCAGAGCTTTGAGTCAAGCGCGAATCTTGCATCTCAGAAGTGAGCTGCTTGCCACTGGGAGGCTGCTTCGCGCTTTCTTACGCGGTTGAAAACTTTTGAGTTTCAGTATTTTGAGACAGGCTCTCATGCTGTAGCTGGAACTCCTAATAATCTAATAATCTTCCAGCCTCAGCCTTCCCGAGAGTACTGGGATGACAAGCTCTGCTTTGCATTTATTTATTTGTTTGTTTATTTATTTTTGATACGGGGGGTCATTTTAGCCCAGTCGGCTTGTAACCCCACTAAATAGCTGAGTGGCCCTGAACTTCTGAACCTCCGCCTCCCGAGTGGTGGACTTAATAGTTGTGCCACCACCATGCTCGGCTTCACCTAGCATTTTTTCATACTCAAGCTTTTAAAAGTATAAATTGCTTTAGAAGTAGTGTGTTGACAACCAAAGAGATGGTTCGGTGGGTAAAAAGTGCCAGGCTCGACCACCTGAGTTCCGTTCCCAGTACCCACGGAGTGAAACAAGAGAACTCCCCAGTTGTACCCTGGTCTACACAACGATAAGTAAATGTGCTTTAAAAAAAAAAAAAATACTATGGGGTTTGGAGAAAAGGACCGGCATTTAAGAGCCTTTTCTGCTCTTTCAAAGAGCTAGAGTTCAGTTCCCAGCAGCCACTTCAGTGGGCCACAACCACCTGTAACTCCAGCTCCAGGGGGAGCGCCCTCCACTACCCACACTCATTTGCACACACACACAAACACACACACATAATTAAAAGTAAAGATGTTTAAATAGTATGTTGAAGGAAATTTACAACATTCTGGGAGGGCATTTGGTAGTTATTTTGGATATATCAGGTACAAGAGGATGACCATGTTACTTGAAGTCTGATATTTCAAAGTGGGTGGGAACTCACTTTGTAAAAAAGCTGTCTATGGGATTCTGAGTTCTTTGCATAAATGATATAAAATATATGTACAGCTGCACAGTGGCCAGCAAAGAATGTCTTGTATAGCTTCCTCTCCCCCACGTCTTCCACAACCATTACAGTGCTTCCTTTCCCATGGCTTTCAACAACTCCCATCTTACTCAAGAACTTATCCATAAACTCAGTTTAAACAGAAATAGCCTTTTTCCTATAATACACCACATTCTGAGGATATAATTAACTCATTTATAGATAGAATCACACCACCACGTTCTTATGTAAGAACAATAGTTCAGCTAACACTTTGGAAATAGTTCCTTTAAGTACTTGTGAATACTTCCAGCTTCCCCGAAGGAAAGCTTCATAGCATTTTACCCACAAATGAGCATCGCTCGCATGATGAGGGGTCTGAGCTGTATGTTATTTTAGTAAGAAAAAGCCATATGATTTGGAGGACGTTTTTAAATGTCTAGTAAGAATCTGTGCACCAAGGAATAAGCACACTAGAAAGGCTCAGCCTAGTGGCAAGAAGTATAGCACAGAAAGAGGCTAAGTCAAAAATAAGTACATTTACAAAATGGAGTTGCTAACTATATTAAAGTGAAAATTATAATTGAAAGGAAGAACAAAGTAAAAAAAAAACTGCTTTAAAGACAAAAAAGACACTTGATAGGAATCTCGTAGTTCTCAGAACTGAGGCGATGGACCAGTATGTAAAGTGCTTAGAGTTCAGGCCCCTGAATCCATGTAAGAGTCAAAGTGTGTGCCAGAAAGAAGGAGACAGGAGGATCCCAGGGCTCCCATGGCCAGCCTGTCAGAACTAATTCCAGGCAAGTTCCAGGCCACTAAGAAATCCTGTCTCAAAAGACAAAGGTGGATGTTCCTGAAGAATGGCATCTAGGTTGACCTTTGCCCCGAGGCCGGCACATACCCACAAGAACATACACAAAAGGGACTGTGTTAGTTTTCAACCCTGGCTACACCTAATGTGTCCATGATGCAGCTTTTTAAATGGATGTTGGCACCACCTGTTGAGTCCTATTGAGAGGCCCCCTAATAGAAGAATCTAGGCATCAATAGGTCTTCAACATCCTTCAGCTACTCTAACGTGGTACTCATGGAGTCCTTCCCCCAAAGTCTGCACATGGGACCCCATACCTATAGAAACTAAGTGATTCAACATGCTAACAAACAGAAAAACAATTTGGAGGCTTGTGAGTTGGCTCTGGTGGTAAACATGATAGAAGTCTGATGGCCTGGGTTTGGTCCCTGAGACTCCCATGGTAGAAGAAGAGAACCAACTCCCATGGGTTGTCCTGTTCCACATGTGTGCCAAGACAGGCATCTGTCTACACATGCACAGTCTCACTCATACATGTAATTTAAAAATTGAAAAAGACTGCTTTGTGCTGTTTGGCAAAGATCAAACTGCCATTTTCTTAGGTATATTTGTGGTTTGAGAAATAATTTTAAAAAATGAAGTAATAGGGGCTGGAGAGATGGCTCAGTGGTTAAGAGCATTGCCTGTTCTTCCAAAGGTCCTGAGTTCAATTCCCAGCAACCACATGGTGGCTCACAACCATCTGTAAAGAGGTCTGGTGCCCTCTTCTGGCCTGCAGACATGCACACAGAGAGAATATTGTATGCATAATAAATAAATATTTTTAAAAATGAAGTAATATATTTCTTAGAACCACCATTGGTAATGAATAGGGTTAATACCATTTACTGTACCTTTTCTGTTGGTGTTTGTTGATCTAACGGTAGAAAATACAATCCCATCATGTTTGGCTTGTTTTCCATTTGAGGACTTCTAAATTCTACTAATAGTAGAAAGCCTATACTGGAGAGGTGGATCCAAAGTTAAGAGGACTGGAGTCCAGTTCCCAGCACACACGTTGCGCAGCTCACAGCCACCTGTAACTCCAGCTCTGCCTTCTGGGCTCCAGGAGCACCTGCACTCGTGTGTATGCCCACACACATACACATACAATTAGCAATAAGGTAATTGTTTTGTTTTGAGACAAGGTCTCTCTGTGTAGCCCTGACTGACCTAGAATTTGCTATTCAGACCAGGCTGGCCTCTTAACTTGCAGGGACCCACTTTGCCGCCCACGTGCTAGGATTAAAGGAATGCACCACCATGACCAGCTTAAAGTATGGTTTAATAGCCACCAAAAGGGTTTTGCATGACAAGGTGCCATGTGAGAACTACCTTCCTGGAATGTCTGTGATACAAATGAGGGGAAAACTATAGAAACAGGGAGAGAAAAAAACAATTGAGAGACAAGGAGCTAAAACCTGAGTAGCCTTGGGAGTGGAAAGAAAGGACAGAAGTGGAATACAATGAATAATGAGGCTCACTAGAAAAGGTCTTGTTTAAGAATCTTTCTATTTATAGTTTGCCAGTACCTTAAACTGGAGCAACAGAAAGAATCAGAAGTCAGAGAGCCGCATGACTGTGGTATGAACGTCGGGGTTCACAGGAGGAACTAGATGGGAGCCCTCCTCAGATCAGCTGTATCAGATCCAGCACTCAGAAGAGTGCGGCAGGGGCTTGTTAGAAGCAAGGAAATGTACTAGGCTGATCCTGAACACAAACAGCAGAGTTGTCTAGGGAGTAGTTACTGTGAAGTCCCAGAGGTAGGGAAGAAAGAAAAAAGAAGCAGAAAAAAGAAGGAATGGTCAGAAAGGTGGACGTTGCAGAATGTGCTCCATTCTGGAAGCAGCAGATATGGTGAGCCTCAATACGTGGCTCCCAAAACAGGATTAAGTATGCAGATCTTGAAAATTGGAACCATGAAAAGGTCAGTGTACTTGACAAACAGCTGCACTGACCTTATAGGGAACAGTTCTCAGTAGAATGATGAGAGATGCCAAGTTTCAAAAGCTGAAGCCATGCGTGGGTTTACAGACCACCATCCTGAGAGGAAGGCAGGGGACACCCATGGTGAGGGACTAGGCCCAGGAAAAGATTTTGTTTTCAGCATATCTTTGCACTTTTGCAAACAAAGGAGAGAAGTGGAGGGGGATTGTTGGAAGCCGGGAGGGAAGTCAAACTCAGAGCAGTCTTTTGTTGAGTGTTGGCATCTGTAATAAAAGACCCTGCATTTTGGGAAACTAGTACCTTCCTGGATGCCAGCCAGAAACCGGCACAGAAAATAAAGTCTCCTTTGAGCAGAATAAATAAACTTGTGAAACATCAGACAAAATGTAGCTCGCCTGAGGCTGGGGAAATGGCTTGGTGGGTAATAAAAGCACTTGTCACACGAGCATGATGACCTGAGTTCAGATCCCCAGAAACTAACTAAAGCTGGATGTAGTATCACACTTCTGTAATCCCAGTGCTTTCAAGGCAAAATGGGAGGAAGAGACAGACAAGAGAATCCCCAAGAAGTTCATAGGCCGGTTAGCCTGGCTACGGCAGAGGCAGACAAAGAGCCCCTCAAAGTGGAAGGTGAGAGCCAACACCCTATGTTTTTGTCTGACATCCACTTGAGTCATGACCTGTACATTCCTTTCCTCGGTGAATGTGCATACATTTACATACATCATGCATACCTCTTCCTACTGGTCCCTGGGACTGCCTCCACCTATATTATGGCAGGTCTCACCTAATAGGAGGGAATTATTAGTCATAGTGTGGTAGGGGGAAACAGAAGCCCTAGAGGACTGGGAGAAAGAACCTCAAGAAACAGCCGTGTGAACTGGTCGAGGTCCAGCCCAGGCATATGGCATGTACTCTCATGCATAAAGATTGACCATATGTCTCCCTTGGAGCCCTCCCTTTGCCGCCTCTTTTCTCCTTCTAGCCATCACTGTCTGGTGGTTTAAAGCACCCGGGCGCAGGGTATGTAATTATGTGGAAAGAGGACCCAAATTCTTCACGTATAAAACCCCAGTCTTGGGGTACTAGGAGGAGCGACCTATTTTTGAACTTGTGTCCTCTGGGGCTTATTGAATATATCTAATAAAACAGCTTCCTGGCACACCACTTTGGTGTGTCTTCCCTGGGTTTTCTATAGCAGTAAGAACAAAGCACCTTGCGCTAGACTAAGAACGCTTCTAATAACCCTCTGGCCAGGTGTCCATAGAAGCTAGACTCACTGAGCTGTGAGAGAATCTTTTTAAAATAAATAAAATAAAATGCTATTTTATTGATTCTACTTAAGTGAGCGCAACTCAATAGATGATCTCTTGTCTACCACTGTTCATGAAAACCTGAGGTTGATTCCCAGCACAGCGCGAAGAGGAAGAGGGCAGGAAGAAACGACAAAACATGCCAGGGTCTGAAATACCTTCACCTGTCTTAGCACCTGAACCTAGAGCTGTGAGTGGTACAAGCACAGGGTTTGGAGACAAACAGTTCTGAGTTCGAATTGCACTCTTCTGTATCTGTTCCCTGGTCTCTTGAGTCCCAGCTTCTTCCACAGAGAGGCACAAAGTGTGGCCGGTCATAGTGGTGCATGCTTTTAATGCCAGCGCTTGGGTAGCAATGTAGGGATAAGTCCCACCCCTTAGGGGGCGTGTTCGCCTCAGGCTAAAGTTTTCCTATAAATTTGGCGAGCGTGCTCCCAGCGCTCGCTTCTGCTTTCCTGGTCTCCCCTGGAACCGTGGTTCTGTAAGTCTATTCCTCCATTAAAGCTGTCTATATTTTGACAATCTGTCTGCATTCGCTTACATTTTGCCGCCCAACGTGGGGCTATTTTGCCCCTGACTCAAGCGCGTAGCCTGCTAGCTAACACAGCACGCTCGCCAGATCTCTGAGTCTGAGGCCAGCCTGATCTACAGAATGAATTCCAGGATAGCTACATTCAGCCTGTCTGTCTTGAAGAGAGAAAGAGTGGGGAGAGGGCAGGGGGGGGGGAGTGGGGGGGGAGGAAACACAAAATACAATTTCCCTGACAGATGTGGTGAGGTAAGAAACAGAATCTTTGCAGTCCTCACAAGTATTTGGTTAGCACCACTTTTTTTTTTTTTAACAGCCCTTGCTGTTCTAGAACTCGCTTTGTTCAAGGCTAGGCTCAAACTCACAGATATCCGGCTGCCTTTGCTTCCTAAAGTGCTAGGATTAAAGGCGTGCATCACTACTGTCCAGCATGCCCAATTGTTTTTAATAAACCTTTTTTTATTTCACTACTGACAAGCTGACATCTCTCATCCCAAGCACATAGTCATGCTTACACACATGCACACACATACTAAGAGTACATGTGTGTGTGTATATGTATGTATACACATAATATACAAATACTACATTCAAATATGAATGCATACATAAGAATAAAACTATTGAGCCGGGTGTGATAGTTCACACTTTTAATCCCAGCACTCAGGAGGCAGAGGCAGATAAATCTCTGTGAGTTCAAGGCCAGCTTGGTCTACAAAGTAAGTTTCCAGGACAGCCGGGGCTACACAGAGAAACCCTGTCTCAAAAAAACCAAAAAGAGTAAAAGTATTGATTTATAATGTGATCCTTCATCACATGTCTTATCATGTAACACTTATGGTAATGAAAATATTCTGCCATTTGCCAAATGACGCAGTGACAAATGAGCTAAAAGTAATTCTCAAGCAGGGCAGTTAGGAAATCTTGGCTATTTTTCATCCCCTTCCTTTCAGCCATTTGAGAAATAATGCAGGCTAAAGCTGTCTCAGAATATTTGGAGCAATATATGATGTCATTGTTTACTAAAATGACTCATGCAAATCATTTCATTTGCTTCAGAAACAGTATGCACATTCAAACAGTGGGCCAAAGAGAAGGGCCTGCCTAGTAGCCTCAGGGTTAATATGGAATCGACCTTTGATATGGCAGATTTATAATGGCTATAAATATTTGTTGAATGCACCTTTCTGTCCAGCACAGCTCACTCAGTTGTTCACAGAAACAAAGCATGACTTGTTCTAGAGTGAACTCCAGCCTGCTATTCTTCACACAACATTTAGAACTTATTGTTGATGAAACAAAAATGCCTTCCCCCTCAGCTGTTTTGATGATTACTGATAGTTCCTGGACATTTAGGATGGTACATACAGGCATTAAAAATAAAATTATTAAATAAGCAAATGAACTTTTTTTTTCCTGAAATAAAGTCTAACTGTGGCTTTGACTAGCCTCAATCTGATGTAGTCCAGGCTAGCCTCAAACTTCCAATCAATAAAATTTTTTAACCTTTTATTTATTTGTGTATTTGTGGATGTATGTGGCATGTGCATATTTGCCTGGTGCATTCATTTGTGCACACTTGTGCAGAGAGAAGAGAGGAAGGCATCGGGTGTAGTCCTCAGTCACACCCTGCCACTCCTCTAAGGGAGGAAAGAGAAGAACCAGTCAATAAAGAGGCAAACCCATGAGTGCTAGGGGTTGGTTACTTGGAGACTCACATTTAAGCACATCCTTTGAGGATATTATCCCTGTTCTCTCCCAGACACAGCAGGCTGTAGGGACAGCCTTCTGTTGTTTGGCAGATTTTGAGGTCAAATCAAATCTGTACTAGGTAATCAGCTTAGTGGAGAATAAACCACGAACTCACACGTGCCTGCTGTCAGCTGTCCTGATGCATACGATTTACTCCATCTCCTTGCATCATCATTGCTGGAAAATACGTGCCCGGTAATGTGTGTGTCCGCGTGTGCGCAGCAATATATATACAGTGGATAAAATGGAAATAATCACACGAGCCGTCTTTAAAATGATGGTACGTTCACTCTAAAAGCTAGGCCTAGGCCTAAATTTTTGTTTGAATATATAATTTCATATATTAAAAAGAATATGCTGCCCTGTGGTAGTGGCACACACCTTTAATCCCAGCACTCAGGAAGGCAGAGGCAGGAGGATCTCTGGGATTTCAAGGCCAGCCTGGTCTACAGCCAAAGGTAGGCGAAGAAACCCCGTCTCAAAAAACAAAGCAAAACTGTTGGGGACTGTGAACCCCAGACCCTGAATTTTCTGCAAACAACGTGTTTTGCTGTGCTTGCAGCTACTCTGAACATGCAGGGGAGTAGTTTCTGGTGTGCTTGCAGCTGAGCATTAGGGCATGGCCATTGGTCAGGGAGATCCTATATAAGCTGCCCTGAAACACAATAAAGTTGGCATTCTTGATTCAAGAGGGCATTTTTGGTGTTCTTGTTTCAAGGATGATCCGTGTCTCTGTCTCTGTGTGCGTGTTTCAGTTTCCAGCCCCTTGCCTGGCTCGAGAGCTGTACTGTAGCGTGTTGCGTTACACAAAACAAACAAACAAACAAAATGTACGCTATTCACAATGACTTCTGAGATTATCAACACTAACCCAGATAATCCCTGTCCAAAGATGGCTGCTCTGTCTATGCCCTGTGGAAAGAGATTTGGAATTTTGTTTCCATTTGAAAATAAATCAGCTGACATTGAAAAGTAGACAAGAAAATCAGGAAGCACTTTCATCACAAGAGCTGTTAAATCTAAACATTAGTAAGCCACATTTCATATCCAAATATGTGCAGGGAAAAGTTCCAGACGAGAGAGAAGTACTTATCTCTGTGTGGAATGTGGCTTCAGAATTCCAACGTGCTAACAGAATTCCAAAAGTTGATGTCCGACTTTTACTTAGTAAAAGTAACTGACGGGAGGGCCGTGCTGAAGAGCACTGACTGCTCTTCCAGGGTACTTGGGTTCAATTCCCAGCACCCACATGGTGGTTCACAACCATCTATGACTCCAATTCCAAGGAATCCAATCCAGTGCCACCACTAGATGCAAGTGGTAAAGACATACGTGCAGGCAGACACCCATACATAATAAAAATAAATCATCAAATATTGATGGGGCTGGGGAGGTGGCTCACTAGGGAGAAGTTTGACACACAAACTCGAAGACCAGAATTTGAATCTTCAGAACCCATGTCTGGTGAACATGGCAACTCACTTGTAATTTCAAGGCAAAATGACTAGCCAGACTAGCCAAAACAGCAAGCTCTGGTTTCATCATGAAACCCTGCACAATATGTAAGATAGAAAATGATCAAGAAAATCATACAACACCCTCCAAATACACATGCAAACATGCGCGCACACACACACCATATAGATTGTAAGCAGCGAGCAGCTGATGAGACAAAACGCAAAAATGTAAAATCACTATTACATAAAAGCAAATGGTCTCTGAGTTCTGATGAAAATGTGAATGTGGGAAGACCTGGCTAGCTTTTCAGCAAGCCAGCTGCTTAGCCTGTGCTTCATGCCATTATCAGGCCCAGCCTTCATCTGCAGTGGCTGAACTGAAGTGGTTACTAGAATAAACCATCACTAGATGATAGATGCCAACATAGACATCTTAGAGAGAGATGGGCACCATATGGACTCCTCCTGTGCCTCAGACTCCAAGTCACATCCTATCCCATGATCTGCTACCTACACCATTCTTGTGAGCACCCGGATGTAGGGGCATTTCATTTGTATTTTAATAAATAAAGCTTGCCTAAAGATCAGAGAGTAAAACAGCCCCTTTGGTCAGCTTTACAGACCAGGCACTGGTAACACAGACTTTTAAATCCCAGTAGCCACACTAGTTGCCATAGAAACTGGGCGGCGCATTCCTTTAATCCCAGTGGTGCACACGTTTAATCCCAGCCCTAGAGAGGATTATAAAATGGGAGGAAACAGTTCTCAGGCTCAGGCTCATTCTGAGATTCCTGGAGGCTCGATCGCCATTTCGGACTGTGGTCAAGGTAAGAGCCAGTGGCTAGCTGCTTTGCTGGTCTTTGGGTTGAACCCCAATTTCTGTCTCTGAGTTTTTATCAATTGTGCTTCACCCAGACATTTTCTTTAGGGGTTAATCTTATTTACTTTTAAAGACAAGTGTTTTGTGGCTGTAGAGATGGCTGTCTCACTGGTTAAGAGCACTTACTGTGCTTCCAGAGGACCTGGGTTTGGTTCATAACACTTACACAGCTGCTCACATCTGCATTTAACTCCAGGGCCAGACAATCTGACACCTTCTTTTGACTTCTGTAGGCTTCTGCATGCCCATAGTACACATACATTCAGACACACAGGAATACACATAAAATTGAAAAAGACAGATGCTTCCGTTTCAAACTCTAGTCAGGATTTTGGGAGACCAGATGCACTTCCTGGAGGAAAGGTGGGAAGATCCTCCCATGGCTTATTCCTCCTTCCACTGTTAAAGCTTGTGTAACAGGAAGGAGTAACAGGGAGCCTGACTCTGGTCTTGCAGTTCTAAGCCAGACACTAAATTTTGGATGACCTCTGTTTATTCAGATGTGAAATGAGAACAGTAGTATACTTGTACATTTATTTTGAAGACCAGAGTGTGTGTGTTTGTGTGTGTGTGTGTGTGTGTGTGAGAGAGAGAGAGAGAGAGAGAGAGAGAGAGAGAGAGAGAGAGAGAGGGGGAGGGAGGGAGGGAGGGAGGGAGGGAGGGAGAGAGAGAGAGAGAGAGAGAGAGAGAGAGAGTCAGTCCTCGGCCTTGTAGCCTAACAGGGTAAAACAGGATTGAGCTTCAGAAAATGTCCTTCCAGTTAGGCATCAGCTTCCTACTCCTGTGCTCAAGCCTACCAGCCACTTACCTCAAGTCTTCTTTCCCTGGGATAGACAGAAGGGAAGGGGAGGGAGGAAGAGAAATGGGAATGAACATATTTCCTTCCTGGCACATGGGTCTTTTAACACTTGCAAAATGATTGATCCACCATAAAACAGTGTGCAAACCCTGTCAGTAGGTGAAACCGATCAAATGTTCTGGAATTTGCCCCTTCCTCTGTGATCAGTCCACATGTGGAAAAGTCATGTGCAGGGCTCTAAGATGAAGCCTCCTAGCAAGAGTAGAGTCCTGATGACAGACTTTGAGTGTATGAAGCCACAAAGACTTATTCTTTTTTACTCAGTGGTGAGGCATTTTTACAGAAATTAATGTGACTTCTTTTTTTTAAAAAAAAATTATTATTTTTATTTTATGTGCATTGGTGTTTTTGCCTTCATGTATGTCTCAGTGAGAGTATTAGGTCCCCTGGAACTGGAGTTACAGACAGCTGTGAGCTCTATGCTATGTGGATGCTGGAACTATGAACCCAGATCCTCTGGAAGAGAAGTCAGTGCTCTTAACCTGAGCCATCTCTCCAGCCCCTTTATTTATTCTTAAAGCCCATTATGATCACTTTTGTATGTGGACTCAGCCCTCCTGGGCATGAAGTGGTAAATCACATACACATTAGCCTTTATTTCTATCACATTAGGCTGATGGAAATCATTGACATGGCTGTTACCTTATATCCTAATGGACTACATCAAACCCTAGTAATTTCATAGGATCTACTTTATCATGAATCAATGAATAAATTCTTTTCTAGAAACTCCAACTCTTCTGGAGACCCTGAGTGCCTCTGCTCCAGCAAAGCTGAAGCACCTCCCCAGGCAGTGGTAGTGCACATCTTTAATCCCAGCACTTGGAAGGTAGAGGCAGACAGTTAACAATGAGTTCAAGGCCAGCCTGGTCGGTCTATCTACATGATGAGTTTCAGAACAGCCAAAGCTACACAGAGAAACCCTGTCTCAAAACAACAAAAAGTTGAAGCACCTCAACTGGGGGATCCACAAAACAATCATGTAACTGTTGAGAAATCTTTTCCACCGGCATTGTTGAATTGTGTGTGTGCACACAAACACCAGATATATATTGCATTAGGTTTAAAATAGACCTTTTGCAGGACTGTAGAAATGGCTTTGTTGGTAAAAGTGCTTGACATGCAATCATGAAGACCAAGTTTGGATCTCCAGCACACACATGAAAAAGCTTGGCATAGGCTGGCAAAATGACTCAGAGAGTACAGGCACCTGCTGCCAGGCCTAACAACCTGAGTTCAATTCCCAGGACTCACATAAAGAAAGGAGAGAACCGCTGGGCGATGGTGGCGCACGCCTTTAATCCCAGCACTCGGGAGGCAGAGGCAGGCGGATCTCTGTGCGTTCAAGACCAGCCTGGTCTACAGAGCTAGTTCCAGGACAGGCTCCAAAAAAAAAAAAAAAAAGGAAGGAGAGAACCAACTCCCAAAAGTTGTCCTCCGACCCCCTCCACACACACAAACAAAACTGGACATGGTGGTATACAGCTATAATCCCAGTACTAAGAAGGTGGAGATTGGAGGGTCCCTGGGGCATACCGCCATTCTCTACAAACTGATGAGCTTCTGGATCAGTGAGAAATCCTATCTTAAAATGTAAGGTGAAGACTGCCTGAGGAAGACACCCAGCACTGAATCTGGCCTCAACATGTGCCCAATGTGCCCAATGTGATACATGCATATGTATCAACACACAACCAAATGGACATTATTTCTTTCATTTAATGTCACTTAACTTGAGATGCATTTTTCACTGTGAGACTCCGCTTTCTTAATTTCACAAGCAAGGTTGAATGGTGTTCCCACAAAATTTATATCTATCTGTAACCACAGAATGTGACTACTAAGCAATAGGGACATAGCAGATATAATCAGTCAATGTAATTAGCAGGATGTACTCTAAAGCCAGTGAGTGGTGTCTTTACAAGAAGAAGAGAGGGCAAAGACACAGAGGAGACACAAATGGCCACACGACAAGGTAAGCAGAGGTTGAAGTGATTGGCCTGGAAGCCAAAGAACCCCAAGGATGGCAAATGCCAAAACCTAGGAACAAATAAGGACACCTCCTCCCCAGAGCCTTGAAGAGAGCATGGCCCTGCCCATGACTTGATTCCCAACTCTCAACCTCTTAATCTGTGAGAGAAGATGCCTTTTTATTGTGCAACGCCTTTAAGGTGGTATGTTTATGATAGCCCAAAGAGATGAAGGCACACGCCTTGCAAAGTGTGAGCACATAGGAATGTTCACACACTGTGTGCGTACAAGTCGGGCTGGTTTTCATTCTTATCCCCTTGTTCATAAGGGAAGGAACACAGAAGGAAGGTCTCCCAAACTACCAAGCACATATTGTGTTCTATGCCACAATAAACACCAGCTCATGGAATATCCCTAGTGGTCAGCACCTATTAACAGAAAAGGATCTAGCAACACAGAGGCTAAGCCGGGCCTGATCACAGGTCCCATGAACCTCAGGGGTAGTATCCTTATTTAGCTTCTAAGTAAACCCCTCTGTCTACAATGAATGTATTTACCTTCATTATGCCACCGACAAATGACTGCCTAGCTAACTTGGAGGTAAAGTACCAGGGTAGAAAGTGAGGCACTCCTGTTGTAGACTATTACTTTAACTATGTAAAGGTGTGTTACATTTGTTTATGTTGCATTTGTTTAATTATGTAAAGGTGTGTTGCTGTTTTACCTTGCCTGCCTAAGGCACCTGACTGGTCTATCAAAAAACCGAATGGCCAATTGCTAGGCAGTAGAGGGTTAAGCGGGGCTGGTGGGCAGAGGAGAATAAGTAGGGGGAGTCTAGGCTCCAGAGAAGAAGAGAGAAAAGAGAATGAGGGAGAAAAAAAGGGAGATGCCTGGGACCAGCCAGCCAGCCAGCCTCCAAACAGACAGAAAGACAGACACAGAGTAGGATATATAGGATGAAAGAAAGGTAAAAGGCCCCAAGGCAAAATGTAGATGAAGAGAAACAGGTTAAATTAAGTTATAAGAGCTAGGAAGAAACAAGCATAAGAGAAGGCCGAGCATTCTTAACTAAATAATAAGTCTCTGTGTCATGATTTGGGAGCTGGTTGGTGGCCCAAAAGAAAGCCTGCTACAGGCTCCAGAGCATCTTTCATAGAATGCATACATCTGCGGTAGACTCTGCCTCCCAAATACAGGTATCATGCTGAACATGACTGATAATGGAGTCAAGAGACTGCCGCTGTCCAATGTGGTGACTCGTGCCTTTAATCCCAGCACCCAGCAGGCAGAGGCAGAGGCAAAGGCAGGTGGATCTCTGTGAATTCAAGGTCAGTTTGGTCTATATCATGAATTTTAGACCAGGACTACATAGTAAAACCTTATTTGTTTGTTTATTTACTTTGGTGGGGGAGTTCTCTATGTAGCGCTGACTGTCCTTGAATTTGCTTTGTGTTAGAATTAAAAGTGTGGACACCACCAGGTTAAGACCATCTTTGAAAAAGAAAACAAAACCTGCTGCTGGGAAGAGCAGACAAATGGATGGATGTCTGAACTAAGCAGGAGGCAGCACATCGGAGGAGATTTTTTTTATTTAGTGATAAACAGCATGCGTTCACATTTTAATAAATTTTTTCAACATTTATAAAATATGTGTAGATCTATTTTTTAAAAAAATATGCTTCTCTTATGTCAAAAAATGTACATTTTTCCTCTAATTTGTGACAATATAACCCATTGTAAATATTATGTATATTGACCCTTCTAACAATATTCTTAAGGGGTATTATTAGACCATGGGAAATCCACTTGTTAGCTTTCTCTCCTTCCCCTGAGGAGATTTCTAATCACCAGAAACGCTTCTTGGCTGACTCCCCAGCAGCTCGCTGCAGAGTATGGGTACCATGAATGATCAAGGCAAGAAGTACTTCATCTGGCAGCTGTGGTTCAGCATCCTTCTATCAAGTGATTTATTTTGGCTGTTTGAACCATCCATTGCAAATCAGTCAATTGAGAGTCAGGAAAGTGATCAAATTCGGATCTAAAGATGCTATCTGGAGGGTGGTCTCTGACGTCAGTCACTCAGTGAATAAATCTTCACATAACCTCAATCCTCATGTAGCAACATCGTGAACTCCTCAAGGGTCTAGTGCAATCACGGTGTTTCAGCATTTACAAATCGTTTGCAGTGCCATGGCAACAGAGACTGTACAACATCTCCCATGGCAACAGAGACTGTACAACATCTCCCATGGCAACAGAGACTGTACAACGTCTCCTACAGGAGATTCTAAAGCCTGAGTCAGGGGCCCAAAGGAAAAGAAGTTTCTGCAGCATTTGGATGGCACACTACTCATCTAAGAAACTAAAATCATGAAGTAAATTATGAAGACTTGGTAAGATATTGACATAGAATCTTCTCTCCTACAGTCTAGAAGAGGAAACAAAACAGAACATACCATGTGTCTGATCTTTATTTTGACCACCAGCAGATTGACTGATTGCAGGAAAGAAAATGGCTTCGTTTTGAGAGCTAGCAGGATGGGTAGAGATGCTAAGCCTGGACAACTGGATGGTCCCCCTGGACCCAAGGGAGCCACTTTCAAGATGTGTAGAGAAAAGAGACATGTGAGAGTGTAATGTTTGCCTAGTATTTGTGAAACTCTGTGTTAGCAGTGCATAAATCCAGTATCCATAATTCCCAAATTCAGGAGGTAGAGGCAAAAGGATTAGAAGTTTAAGTCATCCTTGGCTACATAGTGAGTTTATGGCTGCGAGGAGACACCATGACCACAGCAACTCTTATAAAGAAAAGCATTTAATTGAGGTGGCAGCTTACATTTCAGAGGTTCCATTCATTATTGTCATGGTAGGGAGCATGGCAGCATGCAGGGTGACATCTTGAGAAGGCAACAACACATGGTGAGTTTGAGGCTAGCCTGGGATACATGAGAGCCTGTCCAAAAGGAAAGAGAGGGAGGGGCGGGAGAGGGACCAAGGGAGGGAGGGATGGGAGGAAGAATCGACAGGCATCTGGGAAAGCATTCTGACTCAGCTCTTACAAGGCTCCAGATGCAGAACAATGGAGTCCAATGACAATGTTGCCACACAGGAATGAGATGTCATCAACAGAAAGAATGGGTCCAGGAAGTTCAGAGGGGTTATGACAAGGCTCTGCATGCCTGGGCTAGCACCAGGCTTGGGGCCACCAAAGGGTAAAGTAAACACAGAGCTCTCTGCTGGGCCCCTGAGGTCCTTGGGTGACTTGAGACCTTTGTGCTATAGACACTGCTGCCACCTTCATCATCTCCCCATCACTCGCTGGCCTTGAGTTTGTACTCCTGTATCCTGCCAATCTGTGGCTTGTCGAGGCCATGGCTCCTGCTGTTGTCACTGATGCTGGTCTCAGGGTTTACAGAGTTTGCCAAGAACATGGGACCTTATAGGGTAGCATGCAGAGCTAAAGAAAAGCAATGGCAAATGTGATGTCATTTGCCCAGTATTCCTGCAATCGTAAGCACTGTACCAGTCAAGACAGCACATTAACAACTCCTTTCATGGGCACACATGGGACTTAGTTAATCATGAGTGGACAAGGCCTGTAGCATCCCCGCACCCCCATGTGCCCAAAGTAGAGTGGTCCTTTGCTTCCCTCCCCTGTGGACTCTGTCAGGTTTTAGGATTTCCTACTCTGATTGTCCTTCTTGTCGGCCTAGTCCAGACAATAACATACTGGCAGTGTTTCTGGTTTTCCGCTAGCACATTCCTGTTTTCTGGCCTTTCAAAATGGATCTAGGGCCCAGAAAAACAGCCCACCCAACCCTGACTTTTCAAGGCCACTACTGCCCACTCAGGGCTCACTGTCTGGAGCTCTGATCTTGTAGGGGAACAAAGAAAAAGACTGTTCATTTCTTGGGCTGGAGACATAGCTCAGTAGTAGAGCACTTGCCTCAAAGGTCTTGAGTTTACTCCTTCATATCACACACACACACACACACACACACACACACACAAAGAAAAATATTCATTTTTTTCTTTTGTTAAAAGAAGACAAAAAAACCCAGAGTCTTTCTCACTGAATGTGAGTCTGGCTGATCAGCAAACCCAGGGACCCTTCTGTCACTACCTCTCCAGCTCTCTCTCTCTCTCTCTCTCTCTCTCTCTCTCTCTCTCTCTCTCTCTCTCTGCTAAATGAAGATAGATATGCAGGCCTATGTGTATATGTGTGTACCATAACAGGAGGACGCTTCTCTTCACCTTAGTGCCTTGAGACAGGAAACTCAGTGAGCCAGAAGCTCACAATCTCGGCTAGGTCCAGAAGCTCGCCATTTTGCCTAGGTTGGCTGGCCAGGGAGCCCCTGGGATCTACCTGTCTCTGGCCTTCAACACTGATTTTATAGGCATGCATAGCTGTGCCTAGCATTTTATATGAATGCCAGGGATTTGAACTTACAAAGCAAACACTTGCCCATTGAACTATTTCCCTAGCCCTACTCAGCCAGCTTTTTACATGGGTTCTGGGGATTTGAACTCAGGCCCTCATGCTTACAGAGCAAACACTGTCTACTAAACCTTACACCACCCCCACTATTCATTTCTTAATAAAAAGATTTAGAAAGACAATAATGAATAAAAAGAAAATAATTATCAATGTATGGCAAAACAAGAGAGATAAAAGATTTTAAGATATTTCCACAAATACATTATTTTAATATATCATTATCAGACTGAGTTTTTCTTTTTTCTTGTTGTTAGTTTTTAGGTTTTGTTTTGTTTCTGCTTGGTTTTTTGTTTTGTTTTGTTTTTGAGATATTGTGTAACCTTATCTGCCATGAAAGCACTACTCCCTCTCCTTGCGTCTGGGACATTCTGGTGAGTACCATGGTGTCATGGAAGCCCACGTAGAATTTGGAAGCAGGATTTCTGCGGTGGCTTTGACAGCAACACTCCTACTTCCTGTGACTTGAACATATTGCTTAATCTCTTTGAGCTCAGTTTCTGCATCTATAAAATTTAAATTAAGGTAATAATAACATCTGCCAGGCCTCTTGTACATACGGGATTATATGCTTCTGCACACGGGCTAATGTGATCGTGGATGTGATTAGTAAGCTCATTATATTTCAAAAGAGCATTGTGTACATTTTTTTTAACTCGGGCTTTTGGTTTCTCAGAAAGGCACGAGATAAGTATACATAGGAGAAAAGCTGAGACGGGAAATTACCCCCTCCCTGCTGACATTTCAGAGAGCATCTGTACCCCTGGAGCTCAAATGCTGAGATGGCAAGACCGTGACTTCCAAGCCCGTCTGGGCTGTATGGTGAGACTGTCTCAAAGGAGGAGGTCAGCAGCGGAAGAGATGGCTCACTGGTCAAGTGTTGTCTGAGCCAGCAGGAAGACCTGAGTTTGGAACTCCATGCCAACATAAAAGCCAGGCATAACAGCATGCATCTGTAACCACAGCACTGGGTCAGCGAAGACAGGAAGAGCCTACAGTCAGCACAATTGGAGAACTCCAAGTTCGGTGAAACAGCTCTCAACAAATAAGGTAGAGAGTGAAAGAAGACATCCATCTCTGACCTTCACACACACCCACACACACACACACACACACACACACAGATGCACACACAGAATGGTAGCCTCCTACCTTCACACACACACACACACACACAGATGCACACACAGAATGGTGGCCTCCTACCTTCACACACACACACACAGATGCACACACAGAATGGTGGCCTCCTACCTTCACACACACACGCACACACATACACAGTACGGTGGCCTCCGACCTTCACACTCACACACACACACACACACACACGCACACAGTATGGTGGTCTCCTACCTTCACACACACACACACAGACGCACACACGATATGGTGGCATATAGCTATAATCTTTATATTCGGCACATGGAAATAGGAGAATCGGAAGTTCAAGGCATAGCCTTGATACGTGAAATTCATCTCAAAAACAAGCAAATAAACAGAAGAGAATGTGGAACTGGAGAGACGGCTCATCAGTAAAGAGGACCCAGACTCAGTTCTCAGCATCCGCCTGGCAACTCACCACCATCTGTAACTCCAGTTCCAGAAGAACTGACGGCCTCTTCTGGCCTCTGAGACCTCTACCTACAGACAGACAAAACTCCCATACAAAAACTAAAATAGAGTAAATCTCGAAAGGGAGAAATAGGAAAGAATTGTCCCCTTTAATTCATAGGGCAATGCTGGACTATCTATTTACAAAAGGATGCTTCTGATAAAGGGGATGGACTTAAGAAACCCAATGCATCTGTGCTCTTCCTCACGGTAACTTTTTTTTTTCTTAACTAAATGTCCGTCTTCTGAAGAACTCTTGCCAACAGGCCCTGACTTTGATTTAGAACTAACAGTAGGGTCTTAGCCATAAATCCTGCATTTTTCCTAACAAGAAACTGTCAGAAAAGTATTCTTCCTCTTTAGCTGATAGCCATGGGTGGGGTTCTTTCTTCTTTTTAGGCTGTTTTGATGGTAATGAAAGTGAAAAAAAAAAAAGTTGGTTTACAGTCTTAGGTCTTAATTTGACCTAATTTGTCATTGTTGTTCTTGTAGAATTTATCTTGGGATGATTCTCACCTAGACCTGCTGTCTTCCTTTCTTTTCATTCCTTACTTTGACAGAAGCATCCCAGTGTGCTCAGCACTGGAAAAAGAGGTGGCCTTTGCTGTGGAAGCCTTTGGAGTCCAGATAAACCCCACATTATAGAGGTGAGCATGGAACCAGGCAGGAAGGCCCTCAGAGAAGGACACTCTAAATTGAATTCTGAAGGAAAAATAAGGACTAAAGAGCCTTCTGGAACTGCCTTCTTTTCCTCCCCCTCTTCTTTCTCTCTCTCTCTCTCTCTCTGGAGACAGTCTCTCGAGTAGCCCAGCCCCCCTCCACCTTGCTCTTGCTCTGTATTTTCTTAGTTATCTTTCTACTGCTGTGAACAATTGCCAAGACCAAACGCAACTAGGAACAGAGATATTATTTTGACTTACAATTCCAGAGTCCGTGATGGTGGAGCAGAGGCAAGGCATCAAGTGGCAGGAATGGCAGCAGAAACAGGAAGCTGAGAGCTCACATACTGAGCCACAGGCATGAAACAGAGAAAGTGAACTGGAAGCGGTGGCAGGTTTTTGCTCTCAAAGTCCAGCCCTAGCAACATACGTAGGGACCAAGTATTCAAATGCCTGAAACTATGGGGAATATTTGTCATTCAAACTTCCACACCCAGCATGACCTTTGACCATCTATCTGATCCTCCGTCCTCCACTTCCCAGATGTTGGGATTACAGTTGTGCACATCTCATGACAAGCAACCTTTAGCAACCTTTTCTCTTTTTTTCTATTCTTTCTTCTTTTCTTCCCCATTTCTTTTTCTTTTCTTTTCTTTTTTTTTTCTTTTTTTTTATTTTCGAGACAGAGTTTCTCCGTAGCTTTTGGTTCTTGTCCTGGAACTAGCTCTTCCAGACCAGGCTGGCCTCGAACTCACAGAGATCCACCTGCCTCTGCCTCCCGAGTGCTGGGATTATCTTTTTCTTTTTTTTTCTTTTGCAACTGGGCTTGTGTAGTCCAGGCTGTTACTGAATTTGCTATTAGTCAAGACTGAACTCCTCTACTGCCCATGTGCTGGAATTACAGGCCACAATGACTGATTCATTCAGTGCTGGGTATCCTACTTGGGGGTTTGTGTGCACTAAGCAAGCACTCCACCAACTGGGCCACACCCTCAGGCCCTCAGCGTTCTTAACCTTGCAGCAAGTATACCGCAGGTCTGGCTGCACCCGAGAGCCTTCCACACACACACACACACACACACACACACACACACACACACACGCACACACGCACACACGCACACACGCACACACGCGCAGAGCTCCTCTGCCTGTTCTCCCCTCCTGGATGACACTTAACACATCCCCCACACTCCCAGTGGTTTTCAGGTGTTGAGCCATAGCTCTCATTTTAGGTCATAAAGAACATGCTTCAAGGTAAACCATAACTCCATGCCCCCGAGGAGAGCTGGAGGAGCTGAGGTGCCTCTTCTCTGTCCTACACATCTCATCCTCATCCCCACTGGCTAGCTGCTACGTGCAGCACCTCCCACTCTGGGACAGGAACAAGGAGGGTCAGTCAAAGAGCAAAGGCATGGTGTCACAAACCTGACCTGTTGTCCCAGCAAGCAAGAGGCAGAGGCAGGAGAATTTCAAGTCCTGAGCTGGGCCAGCCTATGTAGCAAGACCCCATCTCAAAACCCAAACCAAAAGCAAGCTAACAACAAAAAAGGTGCTTTCTTACTTAGCTCTGCACCACTCACAGCTTTGTTACTGCCCTCCTGGGCCAGCAGATTTGTAACGGCTGTCTCCCTTGGTACACACTGAAGCCAGAATAAAGGGTGAGGACCCAGGCACCCCTCCAAAGCTCACTTCTCCTGACATCACACAGGCCCCGATGGAGGTGAGTCACTACAGGCTGGCCTCACCTAGTACCTCCAGCTCCTGTGTCACCAGCATACTCCTCCAGGGATGGCATTCAGCCGACTCTGACTTACCTCAGAGCTTTCCCGAGTTCGTCAGCAGTGGCTCTGTTGGGGAACTCTTCAGGCCAGCATGAGGATGGGCTACCAGTCTCCCCTCTGCCTAGGGTTGTAGGCAGCTCAGGGAGGAAAGAGGCACCCCGGCACCAGGCCTCCCAGTCCACAGCCCTTCCCTGCCCATTCTCTCTCATGACAGGGGTGGGTAGTGCGGCAGCCTGAACAACCAGTTTGTTTTACTCAGCCACTGTTGATGTGACTGTCCCATTCCTTTGTCTGGCTGGGGAGACAAGAGTCACCTGTCTCTCTTCAGAGACAGAAGTTACATAAAACAAGACTGCTTGACCCACTTGCTCAGGATCATGTGACAGGACCTGTGACAGAAAGGGACTTGGCTTTGTTGTCCCCTTAATGCAGAGATTCGTCATTGGTCATTGCACTGAGACCAAGAGCCTGTTGAGTGTTCAGTCCTAAACAAGACATGACACGTATGTCACCTCTCCTGGACTCAGGGAGCCTCTGCAGGGAGGGCAGAAGGGATGTAAGAGCTGGAGGGTGGGAAGAGGTCTCGGGGAACAATGTCTTCAGAAGGTTACACCCATGACCTCATAGCAGCTGAACACAGGAAAGCAACTAGAGGGCCAACTGACTCCGTGGTCACCAGCCCCAAATGCTGTTTTGAGCATTAAGGATGTATAAGAAGCCAGGTAGGCAGGATTGAACAAGAGACCTGTCGCACAGGTACAGCTGGTCTGTGAGAGCTGGCTGGTGATAACCAAGAGCCTTTGGGCCAAAATTCGAGGAGGCAAGGCCTTCAAGGAGTACCTGTGGAAGGGCAGGGCCAGTCTATAGGCGGAAGAATCAGCACAAGTTTCAGGCTAGTTCAATCTTCATAGCAGACCCTGTGTCAATATATATATATATATATATATATATGACCTTTTTTTAAAGATTTATTTATTTATTTATTTATTTATTTATTATGTATACAACATATGCCTTGATGTATGCCCGCACGCCAGAGGAGGGCGCCAGACCTCAGTACAGATGGTTGTGAGCCACCACGTGGTTGCTGGGAATTGAACTCAGGACCTCTGGAAGAGCAGCCAGTGCTCTTAACCTCTGAGCCATCTCTCCAGCCCAAGGAGACCTTTTTTTGAGACAGGGTTTCAGTGTGTAACAGCTCTGGCTGTCCTGGAACTAGCTCTGTAGACTAGGCTGGTCTGGAACTCACAGAGATCCACCTGCCTCTGCCTCCCAAGTGCTGGGATTAAAGTCATGCACCACTATCATCCAGCTCAAAGAAGACATTTTAAAAAGGTTTATTTGCCGGGTGTGGTAGTGCATGCCACTCTGTCTCAACCCCACCCCAAAAATTTATCCATTTTCTTTTATGTGTATGTACTCATTTTCTTATATGTGTATATATGTGCCTGAATGTATGTATTCTCACTCTGTGTGCACAGTTTTATTTATTCATTGTATTTTATGTGTGTGTATGTGTACCTGAATGTATGTGTGCTCACTGTGTGTGCACAGGAGCTCACAGAAGCCAGAGGAGGGTGTCAGAGCCTCTGGAACTGGAACTGGAGTTACAGACCTCTGAGAACCTCAAATGTGAGTTCTGGAATCCTAACTCAGGTTCTCTGTGAAGACAACCCTGAGCCATCTCACCAGCCTAGAGAAGAAAAATTACATTGCTATTTTGCAGATGAAATAAAACTCTTTTCATGGAAAATTCTTCTAAAATGAATATTGGGTTTTGGGGGAGCTTGTTTGTTTTTGAGACTGGGTCTCACTATATCTTGCCTGTCTTTTAGGGCTGCCTGAATGAGCATGGGTGTGGGGTTATTTACTTGAGCAAGGGCAACTTAGAAGTGACCACACCACTGAGGCCTATGACTCCTCCACAGGAGCCGTTATTAACTATCTCTAGCTCCTCAGAAGGGCGGACTCCACCCCACCTCTGATGGAACATTCATGGACCTGCATGATGTTATTATGCAGGTAACCATAGCTGCTGTGAGCTCATGGAGGCATCAGCCATGTCACCCTCAGGAGGGAATTTCCCCAAGACCTCTCCCCACCCCACCCCTCAACTCTTCTATCCTTTCTGCCCTCTCTTCAGAGGCTCCCTGAGTCCTGGAGAGATGGCATCGATGCCCTGTCTTGTTTAGGACTGAGCACTCAACAGGCACTTGTTCTCAGCACTATGACCAATGACAAATCTCGGCGCTAACCTCGCCTGCTGTGAAAAGAAGCGTCTATGACCAAGACTGAGAGCATCACTAATCTAGGGGTGTGAACAGAGATAGCTTTAAAGACTGGATTGTTGTGGCACTTTAATCCCAGCACTCGGGAGGCAGAGGCAGGTGGATCTCTAAATTGGAGACCAGACTGGTCTACATGGTGCGTTCCAGGACAGCTGGGCTGCAGAGTGAAACCCTGTCTCAAAAACAAAACAGCACAAACAAAACAAAACAAAACAAAACAAAACAAAAAGACATTATAACAACATGCCTATTTAGCAAAGCAATAGTAGTAGGTTCCTCCCTAGGACCTAGTACCTCTCAAGGCATGAGCTTTTGACTAGGTTTATAAGCATCTAGCATTAATTCCACCACATCTGTATGTTCTTTCTCGCTTGATGCCATATTTTTCTACCTATCATTATGTGTGCAATTATCAGATAGGTATCACTTGTTGGAGTTGGGATCATAGTCCTAGGATGAAGGCATCACAGTTCATTTACAACATTTTGCATGAGAGATGTTTACTGATGTAGGTTTGCTTGCTTGCTTGCTTTGTGTTTTTTTTTTTAATTAATTTTAGGGTTTTGTTTTGTTTTTGAGATGCGGTCTCACTATGTAGCCCTGGTTGGCCTTGAACTCATTATGCAGATGAGACTGACCTCAATGTCACAAAGATCTGCCTGCCTCTGCCCCCGAGTGCTGGGACTAATGGCCTGCATCACCACACCCAGCAAATTTACTTTTTTAAAAATCGTGTGTGGGGCTGGAGAGATGGCTCAGTGGTTAAGAGCATTGCCTGCTCTTCCAAAGGTCCTGAGTTCAATTCCTGGCAACCACATGGTGGCTCACAACCATCTGTAATGAGGTCTGGTGCCCTCTTCTGGCCTGCAGACATACACACAGACAGAATGTTGTATACATAATAAATAAATAAATAAATATCGTGTGTATGTGGGTCTAAATGTAGATTTATGGAAGTGAGTGCAGTGCCCCCAGTGGCCATAAGAGGGTATTATATCCCCTGGATTTGGCGGTTCAGGAAATGGGTGTGCCACCTGATGTAACTCTTATCTTCCTTAAGAGTACTCACTATACTATCTTCACTGCTGAGCTATTCTCCAGCCTTTGTGTTTTTAAAACATGATCTTGTTATGTAACACAGGCTGGACTTGAACACACATTCCTCCTGCCTCAGTTTTTGGGATTACAAGTGTGTGTCATCATTCACAGATAAAATGAGTTTATGTGATGGGGGCACACATCATATACAGATGGCCAATCTGAATGGAGGATCTCTTCTGCCTCTTAAGATTTGTTTACTTAAACCAGGCGGTGGTGGCGCACACCTTTAATCACAGCACTCGGAAGGGAGAGGCAGGTGGATCACTGTGAGTTTGAGACCAGCCTGGTCTACGAGAGCTAGTTCCAGGACAGGCTCCAAAGCTACAGAGAAACCCTGTCTCAAAACACTTAAAAAAGAAATCTGTTTAGTTTTATTTTATAAATATGTGTTTTGCTTGCTTGTAAGTTCATCACATGTGTGTGCAGCACCTTGGGATGCCAGAAATGGTGTCTTAGCCCCTAAAACTGAATTTATAGACAGCTATAAACTGCCAAGTGGATGTTGGGAATCGAACCCTGATCCTCAGAAAGTGCTGTCGACAGCTGAGCCTTCCTCCTCTACATCTTATCCCCCTCGCCACATGGAGTCCATTATCATTGTTCCCAGGAGCTTTGCAATGAAGCACTCAGAAAACTAGGTTGGCAAGAAAAGAAAGGTTCCATATGTGTGCACATAAAATGTTATTCCTATTTTGTTTTTAATTAATGTATTGTGCTAGTGTTCATGGTTCCAGAAGAGGGCACCAGATCCTGAGGAACTAGAGTTACCTTCTGAGCCACCTAATGTGGGTGCTGGGAACTGGCGTGGGATTTTAGAAGACCAGTAAGCACTGTTGATTGTCAGGCCATCATGTCAGCCATTTGGTTTCTTTCTTTCTTTCTTTCTTTCTTTCTTTCTTTCTTTCTTTCTTTCTTTCTTTCTTTCTTTCTTAATATCCTGCAAAACCCACAGCAAAGAAAAAGTGACCTTGGAAATAGCCCTGCAACTGAATGTCTTGACATGTCTTGTACCATACTTCTAGGGAGCGGTAGCCTTTGCAGAAGGGTCCCCACACACACTGGCATTTGGCCAATTCATGACAAATTACACGAAGAAAAGAAAAGTTCAGATGGGGCTGAGTGTCCCTAAAAATGTGTGAAAGTATTAGTAATGAACATTTTTTTAGAGTGTTGATTCTCCTTGTTCCAAAGCGCCACTGCCATACAAAGCTGTTATTATTTTTTTTTAATGAAGTCTCATTGTGTAGTTCTGGCTGTCCTAGAAATCTCTATATAGACCAGGCTGGTCTCAAACTCACAGAGATCCACCTGCCTCTGCCTCTGCCTCTGCCTTTGCCTCTCTGCCTCTCTGCCTCTGCTGGAATTTAAGGGATGACCCACCAAGCCCTGCCTTCTCTGATATTTTATTTATTTATTTATTTTGTTTTTGTTTTTGGTTTATTCAAGACAGGGTTTCTCTGTAGCTTTGGTGCCTGTCCTTTCCCTGATATTTTGTAAAGTTGGTTTTCCTCCCATGAGTCTGAAGTAGCAACACGAAGCCTATGTCCTTAGCTAATTATTTCTTCGCTACCTCACACAGATCCACACCACACACGTTGGTATTGGAAGGACTCCCACACCCATGCTGAACTGATTGCAGCTTGGAAAGGCCAAAAAAGAAAATCAATCATACTGTGGAAATCAAAGAGTCCTTGAACATTCTGAAACTCCTAAGAGCTGAAGGGACCTTGGCTGCCAGATGACATGTGCGGTTCCCATTGGTGGAGGAGCCTTGCCTTGCCCCTCCCTTTCCCCCCAAAGGTATCAAGGTTGGGGTGCAATGGCTGCCAAGAGGTGGCCTCTGCCAATTCACATGATATGTGTAAGCCACACCTCTTCACAGTCCCTGCTCAGGCACTAGGAGTTTTCCGGAACAAGGTCTTCCAGAGAGACAGGAAGAAGGAAGTCACAGGTGCCTGGCCCAGTCAGTCTTTGGGGGAGACTAGTGATGGCTGCTCCTGTCAGAAACCCAATCAGGTCAGGCCCCTGCATGACTTTTTTTGTTTGTTTGCTTTTCAAGATGGCGGTTTCTCTGTGTAGCTCTAGCTATCCTAGAACCTACTCTGTAGACCAGGCAAGGCTGGAACTCACAGAAATCCTCCTGCCTTTCCTCCCAAGTGCTGGGATTGAAGGTATAGGCCACCACCCCCCAACTACCCTGAAGAACTTTTAGAAGGCAAGAAAAATGCGCATGCCAGGGGATACATGGCTGCTTTAGGGAAGGGCATTTCCTATTTCCGTCTCTCCAGCATGGAGGTTACATGTGCATTTTCGTATGCCTGGCTTTCCCATGTAGATTTGATTGATTCTAACTCAAGTCCTCATATTCTCATGGCAAATATTTGCCTGAGTGAGCATCCCCCTAGCTCCAAGTGATTTTTATTCTTTAAACTCCAAAGGTAGAAGTGTGAATTTTCCAGGACTGGGAATTTTGCTTAGCAAGTGTTAAGGACCCGAGTTGAATCTCTCCAGGAGTCTCGCAGGGGTCCAGGGTGGAGAGGCGGGAAGGAATAAAAGAGATAGATATCCTTCCTTCTGGCATATTAAATGTTCTCTTTGAAAGAAAGCAAACTTCATGATGCTGGAGCCTGGACAAAGAGCCTGCTAGCGGGAGCCGAGACTGGGACCTTTCAGAACACCTTCTATCCCTGCAAGTCAGGAAGGTGTGTATGAAGCTTATGCTTTTCAGGAGCAGAGCAAGCATCCATCTGTCCTTGAGAAAGGGAACACACAGGTGTCAAAGGACAACATTCTTCTCATGGCGGACATTTGCCGATGAATATGCAAGTGTCTGGAGGTGAAGCTGCAGAAGCTGGGCCATGATGGGTAGGATTCCTTAGAGAAATATCCTCTGTACCAAGTACCAGATGGCGTTTGGGTTTCCAAAGATACTGAGTCTAGAGGAGTATGGAAGGGCCCCTGTAAGCTGGCTAGCTGGCTGGGTGTTCGTGGCCTTCTCCCCAGAGACAGAGGGAGCAGAAATGACTAATGAGGTGACCACAGATCTCACGGGCAGGCAGCTTTGCATGCTTTCAGCCTGGCTCACTGCATCCTATGCAGCTTGAACCAAGTGGACTCCACTGCCATCACCGTGCAGTACACATAATACATCCGTGGGCGAAGGAAAAATGTCCGCCTAGAGTCTAGTAGACACTGGGTGTGGCCAGTGTGACAGGGGCCATGGTCACCCAGGCCTAGATTCTTCCACTAGCCTGACCTGTTTTGAGGTCTGAGGTGCTGGCTCTCTGCCAGGCTGTGCTCTCTAAGGGAATGGCTGTCACGTCTTAAGAACGGTGGAAGGAAGAGCCTTTATAACCAGCCCGAAGGCTCTCTCAAGTCTCAGCCTCCCATGCACACCCACCCACATCCCCGCCCCATCCCTCCCCCACCCTCGGTCAGGTAAAACAGAGGCTACATGGGAATACTGAGAGGTCACGAGCCCTCTCACCGCACCATGCCTTTAAATCACTATGAAGACAGATTGGACATCTGAACCTTGCCTGCTCACCAAGATTCCCTAGTGAGCATTGAAACAATAGGAGAGGCCCAGCTTGCCTAGACCAATCTGATCAGGCGTTCTGGGGGGGGGGGGGGGGGGGGGGGCTTTGATGGAGGTATTGGCTAAAGCTCCATAGCGGACTAGGAAGGATGGCCTGGGCGAGGAACTCCTGAACATATTCCATTGCCGGGCTGGTATCAAGCTCAAGTCACCAGGCTTGCTTGGCAAGCTTTCTTACACCATAAACCATCTTTAAAGCTCCAAGCCAGGATTCATGAGACCTTATCTCAACAAGGCAGAAAACAAAGCCAACGAACCAAAGCACTCACTCATGACAGTTACAAGAATATTCTCTCTACCCCACCCCAAGTACAGCACAAAAGAAATCTTTCAATTTAAGGAAAAAAAAATCTGAGAGCTGGACAGATGGCTCAATGGTTAGGAGCACATCTGCTCTGGCAGTGGTCCTGAGGTTGGGCTCCAGCACCCATGAAGGGGAAGCTTACGACCCCCTGTAACTCTAGTTCCAGAGCATCTGAAGTCCTTCCTGGCCTCCATGGGACCCTGCACACTAGTGGAATGTACACAGAAAGATGTGTGAGAGGGGCTAGAGAAATGGGGTCTTAGTCATTGGTTGCTGTGAAGGGACAGAATGGCTAAGGAAACTCTTATGAGAGAAAGCATTTAATTGTGGGTTTTCCTATAGTTTCAGAGGTTAGTCCGTTATCATCATGGTGGGGAGCATGGAGGCAGACATGGTGCTGGAGAAGTAGCTGAGAGGGAGACTGGGCCTGAAATGGGCTTTTGAAACCTCAAAAAAAATGGGACATAGTTCCTCCAGCAGGGCCACACCTCCTAGTCGTCTAATCCTTTCAAATAGTGCCGCTCCCTGGTGACTAAGCATTCAAATGTATGAGTCTATGGGGGCCATTCAAGCCACCACAGATGGCTCAGCAGTTAGGATCACTAGCTGCTTTTCCAGAGGACCTAGGTTCAAGTTTGAGCACCCGAATGGAAGTTCCAGGGAATCTGACCCCCTCTAAAGACTTTTGAGGACACCATGCATGCACATGGTGAACAGACATATGTACAGCCAAAACATTCATACAAATAAAATTTAATAATGATGATGATGATGATGATAACTGGGACTGGAACAATGGCTCAGTAGTTAAGAGCATTGGCTTCTCTATCAAAGGACCTAGTTCAATTCCCAGAACCCACATTGCAACTCATAACTGTCTAGAACTCCACTTTCAGGGGACCTGACACCCTCACACAGGCATACATGCATGGAAAACGCCAATGCACATAAAATAATAAAAATAAATTATTTTTATTGATTTTTATTGAGTTCTACATTTTTCTCTGCTATCCTCCCTGCTTCTCCCCTCCCCTTCAACCCTTTCCCAAGGTCCCCATGCTCCCAGTTTACTCAGGAGATCTTGACTTTTTCTACTTCCCCAATAGATTAGATCCACGTATGTCTCTCTTAGAGTCCTCATTGTAATCTAGGTTCTCTGGGATTGTGATTTGTAGGCTGGTTTTCTTTGTTTATGTTTAAAACCCACCTATGAGTGAGTACATATGATAATTGTCTTTCTGGATCTGGATAACCTCACTCAAAATGATATTTTCTAGCTCCATCCATTTGCCTGAAAATTTCAAGACATTACTTTTTTTTCTGATGTGTAGTACTCCATTGTGTAAATGTACCACATTTTCCTTATCCATTCTTCCCTGGAGGGGCATTTAGGCTGTTTCCAGGTTCTGGCTATGACAAACAATGCTGCTATGAACATAGTTGAGCACATGTCCTTGTGGCATGATTGAGCATCCTTTGGATATATACCCAAAAGTGGTATTACTGGCTCTTGAGGAAGGTTGCTTTCTAATTTTCTGAGAAATCACCACACTGACATCCAAAGGGGCTGTACCAGCTTGTACTCCCACCAGCAATGCAAGAGTGTTCCCTCTACCCCACATCCTCTCCAGCATAAGTTGTCATCAGTGTTTTTGATCTTGGCCATTCTTACAGGTGTAAGATGGAATTTCAGAGTTGTTTTGATTTGTATTTCTCTGATGACTAAGGATGTTCCTTAAGTGTCTTTCAGCCATTTTAGATTCCTCTGTTGAGAGTTCTCTTTTCAGGTCCGTACTCCATTTTTTTTATTGGATTATTTGTTCTTTTGATGACCAATTTCTTGAGTTCTTTGTGTATTTTGGAGATCAGTCCTCTGTCTGATGTAGGGTTGGTGAAGATCTTTTCCCATTCTGTAGGTTGTCATTTTGTCTTGTTGACCATGTCCTTTGCTTTACAGAAACTCAGTTTTAGGAAGTCCCATTTATTAATTGTTTCTCTCAGTATCTGTAGTGCTGGGATTATATTTAGGAAGTGGTCTCCTGTACCAATGTGTTCAAGAGTACTTTCCACTTTCTCTTCTATGAGGTTCAGTGTGGCTGGCTTTATGTTAAGGTCTTTGATCCATTTTGAGTTTTGTGCGTGGTGATAGATATGGATCTATTTTCATTCTACATGTTGATATCCAGTTATGCCAGCACAATTTATTAATTTCTTTTTTGATATTTTTGCTTCTTTGTCAAAAATCAGGTGTTTGAAAGTGTGTGGATTAATATCCAGGTTTTCGATTCCATTGGTTCTCCTGTCTATTTTTATGCAACACCAAACTGTTTTCAGTACTGTAGCCCTGTTGTAGAGTTTGAAGTCAGGTATTGTGATGCCTCCAGAAATTCTTTTATTGTGCAGAATCGTTTTGGCTACCCTGAGTTTTTTCTTTTCCATATGAAGTTGAGTACCATTCTTTCAAGGTCTGTGAAGAATTTTGCTGGGCATTGCTTTGAAACTGTAGATTGCTTTTGGTAAAATTACCATTTTTACTATGTTAATTCTACCTACCCAAGAGCATGGGAGATCTTTCCACTTTCTGGTGTCTTCTTCAATTTCTTTCTTCAAAGATTTAAAGTTCTTGTCATGCAAGTCTTCCTCTTGTTTGGTTTCAGTTACTCCGAGATATTTTATGCTATTTGTGGCTATTGTGAAGGGTGATATTTCTTTGATCTCTTTCTCAGCCCATTTATAATCTGTGTACAGGAGGGCTACTGATTTTTTTTTTTAGTTAATCTTGTATTCTGCTACATTGCTGAAAGTGTTTATGAGTTCCTTGGTAGAATTTTTGTGGTCATTTATGTAAACTATCATATCATCAGCAAATAATTAGATTTTGACTTCTTTTTCAGTTTCTATCCCCTTGATCTCTTTTTGTTGTCTTATTGCTCTAGCTAGAACCTCAAGAACTATATTGGATAGATATGGAGAGAGTAGGCAACTTTGTCTTGTTCCTGATTTCAATGGGATCGCTGTGAGTTTCTCTCCATTTAGTTTGATGTTGGCTGTTGGCCTGCTGTATATTGCCTTTATTATGTTTAGGTATGTTTCTTGTATCCCTGCTCTCTCCAAGACCTTTATCATGAAGGGATGTTGTATTTTGTTGAAAGCTTTTTCAGCATCTAATGAGATGATCGTGTTGTTTTTATTTTTCAGTTTGTTTATATGGTGGTTTATGTTGATTATGAAGCCGACTTGATCATGGTGGATGATGGTTCTGATGTCTTCTTGGATTCAATTTGCCAGTATTTTAACATCAATGTTCATGAGTGAGATTGATCTATAATTCTCTTTCTTAGTAATGTCTTTATGTGGTTTGGGTATCAGGGTAATTGTAGTCTCATAAAAAGAGTTTGGCAATGTTGCTTCTGTTTCTATTGTGTGGAACAATTTGGGAAGTATTGCTATTAGTTCTTCTTTGAAAATCCTGTAGAATTCTGAGCTGTAACCATCTGGTCCTGTGCTTTCTTTTTGTTGTGAGACTTTTGATGACTGTTTCTATTTCTTCATCAGGTATAGGTCTGTTTAATTTGCTTATCTGGTCTTGATTTAATTTTGGTAAATTGATATGGTAATATGATATTTATCCATAAAGTTGTCCATTTTCTTTAAGTTTTCCAATTATGTGGAGTAGAGGTTTTCGAAATATGACCTGATAATTCTCTGTATTTCCTCCCTGTCTGTTGCTATGTCCCCCTTTTCATTTCTGATTTTGTTAATTTGGATATTCTCTCTCTGCCTTTTGGTTAGTTTGGATAAAGGTTTGTGTATTTTGTTGATTTTCTAGAAGAACCAACTCTTTGTCTCATTGATTCTTTGTATTGTTTTCTTTGTTTCTATTTTGTTGATTTCAGCTCTCAATTTGATTATTTCCTGCCCTCTAATTCTCTTGGGTGAGTTTGCTTATTTTTGTTCTAAAGTTTTCAAATGTTCTGTTAATTCACTAGTGTGGGATTTTTCCAGCTTATTTATGTAGGCATTTAGTGCTATGAACTTTTCTCTTAACACTGCTTTCATTGTATCCCATAAATTTGGATATGTTGTGTGATCATTTTCATTGAATTTTAGGAAGTCTTTAATTTCTCCCTTTATTTCTTCCTTGACCCATTGATGATCCAGGTGAGCATTGTTTAATTTCCATGTGTTTGTGGGCTTTCTGGAATTATTATTGTTGATGAATTCTAGTTTTAAGCCATGGTAATCCGATAAAATACATGGGATTATTCCAATTTTTTGTATCTGTTGAGGTTTGTTTAGTTACCTAGTATGTGGTCAATTTTTGAGATGGTTCTATGAGGTGCTGAGAAGAAGGTATATTCTTTTCTGTTTGGATGGACTATTCTATAGATGTCTGTTAAGTCCATTTGCTTCATTACCTCCAATAATTCTCTTAATTCTCTATTAGGTTTCTGTCTGATTGACCTGTCCATTGGAGAGAGAGGTGTGTTGAAGTCTCCTACTATTAGTGTGTGTGGTTTTATGTCTGCCTTGAGTTTTAGAAATATTTCTTTTACATACGAGGGTGCCTTTGTGTTTGGGGCATAAATGTTCAGTATTGAGATTTCCTCTTGATGGGTTTTTCCTGTGACTAACATGCAATATCCTTTTCTGTCTCAGGTCTGCTCCAGCCCAGGTCACTAACTCTAAAAATAAATTATTAAAAAAATAAAAAATAACAATTGTGGGGCTGGAGAGAGGACTCAGTGTTTAAGAGCACTGGCTGCTTGCTTTTCTATAGAACCCAGGTCTGATTCTCAGCACCCAGATGGCAGCTTATAACCAGCTACAACTCTGGGGATCTAACAGCCTATTCTGGTCTTTCAGGGCACTGCATATATATGCACAGACATACATGCAGACAAAACACCCATAGACATAAAAAAAATAGGTAGATAAATAGATAAAATTAAAATAATAATGATAATTTGGAAATAAATTTAAAACTAGGGATAGGTTTATAGAAAATTGGCTTCTTCAATATAATAGAATGCTACAAAAAAAAAAAAAGCCTAGGCCATTGTGGATGGTGCTAATCCTGGCGAGTGGTCCTGGATGGCAAAAGAAAGCAGGCTGAGCAAGCCATGGAGAGCAATCCAATAAACAGCATCCTTCCATTGCTTCTGCTTCTGTTCTTACTTCCTTGGATGATGGACTGTGCCATGGAACAGAAGTTGAAGCAAATCTTTTCTTCCCTCTTCCCCAAGCTGCTTCTGGTCATGATGAAGGGGAATTCTCAAGCACAGTGTGCCCTATTTCTTTTAATTTTTATTTATGCGTTTGAGTGTTTTGCTGTGTGTATGTATGTGTACCACATGTGTGCCTAGTGCCCAGGGAGATGAGAAGAGAGCATCAGATGATTGTGAGCCACTATGTGGGTGTTGGAAACCTAGATTCTCTGGAAGGACAAGTGCTTTTTACTGCTGAGCCCTCTTTCCAGCCCTGTGTTCCATTTTTTGATCTTCAGGTCAGTTACCTAGCTGAGGTGACTAGAAAAATTCCATATGTTTATGATTCACGTCTTTTTCTGTGCCATTATACCGCGATCAAAAACTTACTTGAACAAAAGAGAAGGGAAAAAAGAAGAGATCAGGAAGGGGTAGGAATCAGGGGAAAAGAATGTGGCTGGACACTAGCGCTGCCTGGTCTCGGCGTACCTGGAACACTGCGGTGTGCTCACATGGTTTGGTTGGGAACAGATGGTTTGAAAGAGGTGCCAGGACTCCCTCCCACCCACCTCTGCTCCCGAGGGCTTGGATGTCACTCAGCCTTGCCCATAGCTCTGCCCACCCTCACTGGTGCATGGAGATATGAGTGCCAGCCTCCGGATACAGAGCTGGATTAATTTGATCCTCCACCTGGGTGTCTATGCGTAGGCAGGTTGAGGGAATGCGCAGGTGGAAACCGTGTTGAGCTGCTGAGATGGTCTTGACTGCCACTGAAGGTGGACTAACGGGGAATGGAGCAAGTGTGTTGATCAGAAAGAAGGTTCCGGAGGTTGCAGCTGCCCCAAGTGTGGTCCCTTTGTCCTTGTCTGGCTCTTGCCTGTATGCCCTGGAAGTGCCAGGACACTGTGAAGGACATTTCAGGCTGGTTGAAGACAGCCGTACATCCTAAACTGGCTGCCAAGCCCTGCGGGACTTCCGGAACGCTTGCATGCTTCTGCTTGCTTTTTGCTTCTGTCTATCTGGGGCAGAAGCTGTCCTTTCCTGGGCTAGCATTCACTGAGGCTCCCTCCAGGATCTTTCAGCGGCTTTGTGACATTGGGTACATCATGATGCACAGCAGCCTCTCTGGCCCCCTCCTTAAGAGGCAGGTGCTCAGCATCCTTGGCTGTCCAGTGTTGTAGCCACTAGCCACACAGCTACTTAAAGAAAATTGCATTAAATTTTAAGGTGTGTGTGAGAGTGTGCAGGTGTATAAACTGAGGCCAGAGGAAGACATTGGGTATCCTGCTCCCCAGTCTCCACTTTATCTCCTTGAGACAAAAGTCTCTCACTGAATCTGGAGCCTGCTTTGGGGCTAGGCTGGTAGCCAGCAAGCCCTAGTGATCCCCCTGCATCCAGGCTTACGTGGGTGTTTTTACATGGCTTTGGGGATCCGAAGTAACATCCTCATGATTGCACAGCAAGCACCCTTACTCACTGAGTCATCTCCCCTGCCTCCTTTTTTATTTTTTTTAAATTTCGACACAGTATCTTACTTATTCCAGGCCAGCCTCCAATTTGCTGTGTAGGTGAATTTAAACTTCTGATGATTCTTTCACGTCCTGAGTGCTGGGATGACAGGCATGCACCACCGTGCTGGGAACAAAGCACAGTCTTCCTGTGAGCTATGCAAGGACTCTATCCCCAGCCCCTAAAACTCATTTAAAAAAATTTTTTTTATAGAATTGCCAGGCACATTCGCAGGTTCAGTAGCCCATGTGACCTGAGGCAAATTGCATTAAACAGCGCAGAAGCGGAACATTAGGACAGAAGGTTCTCTTGGACAGCGTTGGCTTAGCCCCGTCTGTGTCTATGTTTCTTGCATCCTACTTTATTTATTCCTGCTATTAGTGTGTGCACATGTGCATCAGAGTACAGCTCTCAGGGGTTGGTTCTCTCCTCCCACTGTGGGTTCTGGGGATCTAGACCCATTTCCTTTTTCATTCTGACGAAGCTGACCAAGAGAGCAATCTAGCCAACTGATAACATTTAGGAAAGGCACCTGAGCTTGTGGCTGGCCGTCACCCACACTTACGCCATGCTCCTCCATGGCCCATTCTGTGGGAGAACAGGGCTCTCAGCACCTCTTCCTGCTGGTCCTGGTCTGTCAAACCGGGCATCATGGAGGAAAACTTAATTCTGGACAATAGTAATCTCAATTTATGGTTCTCTAGGCTTTGTCTTTAAGCTCTTATGCTCTGCCACTTAACACAGCCTTCTGAAATAAATATTATCACCCATCTATGACTACAGATGGAGCTCAGAGACAGGGAGCTGAGTGGCCCGGGGTATGGTATGTGGGTGCTGGGAATCTAACTGAGTGGCTACCATCTAAGGAATCATAGCTTTCGAAATGATGTTGATCCATGGACCTCAGAAACTGAAGATATGTATACGGATACTACCAGAGGAGAGGTTGAGTCCTGGGGACTTGTATCTGGGTTATTGGTGGCCAGGCAGGGCAAGACAAACTTCCAGATCACTGCCATGAATGGAAATACCTAAGCCTTTGGGTTGAGTGTGATGATGCAGTCCCGTAATCCCATTACTTAAGAGGCAGCAGCCGGAGGACTGGGAATTCAAAGCCAGCCTGAGCCACATGGTAAGACTGTTTCTGTCTCAAAACAACAATAATAAAAAAGGCTGGGGCTGGGCAGATGGCTCACCTGTTAAATAAGCTTGTTGCAGACAGGCAGTGGTGGTGCATCCCAAGGCAGAGGCAAGGGGATCTCTGAGTTCAAGGTCAACCTGGTCTACAGAATGAGTTCTAGGACAGCCAGGGATACACAGAAAAACCCTGTCTTAAAACAAACAAACAACAACAACAACATAAAAAATCCACTGTGTTCTTATACAGGCTGCAGGTTAGATTCCCAGCACCCACATACCAGCTTACAACCCACTGTAACTCCAGTCCTAGAGGATTTGACAGTTTCTTTTGACCTCCACAGGTACCAGAGACACATGTGGTGCACAGACATACAAGCAGTGCACAGACATTCATGCAGACAAAACACCCATATACATAAATTTTTTTAATTAAAAAAGGGGGTAAGGAGGCCTGGATCTGTGACTCAGTCAACAGAATGCTTGCTGGGCATGCATGGAATGAACCCATTGTTCCATTCCTAGTTGGGTGTGGTGGTGCACATCTGTGATCCCAGCACTCCGGAAGTGGTGCTGGGAGGATCAGTTCAAGGTTATTCTTGGTTATAAATTGAGTTCAAGACTAGCCTAGGGGGCTGGAGAGATGGCTCAGAGGTTAAGAGCACTGTCTGCTCTTCCAGAGGTCCTGAGTTCAAGTCCCAGTAACTGATGGAGGAAGGTCATTGGTTAATAAAGAAAATGCTTTGGTCCATTTGATAGGCCAGCCCTTAGGTGGGTGGAGTAGACAGAACAAAATGCTGGGAGGAAGTGAGGCAGAGACCATGCCTCTCCTCTCTGGGTCAGACATGATGAAGCTCCTGCCCAAGATGGACATATGCTAGAATTTTCCTGGTAAGCTACCACCTCATGGTGCTACACAGATTATTAGATATGGGTTAGTCAAGATGTGAGAGTTAGCCAAGAAGAGGCCAAGCAGTGTTTAAAAGAATACAATTTGTGTGTTGTTATTTCAGGTATAAAGCTAGCCAGTGGCCGGGAGCTGGGAAGTGGGAAGCGGCCTGCAGCTCCTTCTACAAGTAACCACATGGTGACTCACAACCATCTGTAATGAGATCTGGTGCCCTCTTCTGGCCTGCAGCAGACATGCAGACAGAATAGTATATACATAATTAATAAATAAATCCTTAAAAAAAAAAGATCAGCCTAGGATATATGAGACTCTGTCTTGACAAAAAAAAAATTCCCAAATATTTTAGAGCTCC
Source organism: Alexandromys fortis (assembly GCF_014885135.2). Classification (NCBI taxonomy): domain Eukaryota; kingdom Metazoa; phylum Chordata; class Mammalia; order Rodentia; family Cricetidae; genus Alexandromys; species Alexandromys fortis. Next base: position 1,657,631 of record NW_026067909.1, on the reverse strand, counting down.
CAAATCTCTCAATCAACAATGCACAGTTGCTAAAAGTACAGGGAATGGATGGGGTCACCAGCTTTGGGAGCAGAAAGCCAGCAGGACTGCATGATGGCACTGCTGGAGAGTTACTGTCCTCGGAGGCTCTGGGCACATCCACATCACCTCAGGTGAACAAGGCATGAAGAGACTGCCTGCCTGAGAGTGGCAACTTCCTGTCACTTTCTCTAGAACACTCTGGGTAGTGTGCTCTGGGTAAAACTAGAGGAAACATAGACCAGCAGGGATAAGAGTTCGCTGCAGGAACACTGAGTAGCATCCTCTATCAGAGAAAGTGCTGGGAACCAGGGTCATGTTATAGAGGATCTCTCCAGAGACCTCAGAAGCAGATCCTCTTGGGCCATCCCTCTAGGCTTTGGGCTCCACCCCCACCCCTGTGATTCAACTCCAGCCACCTTGAAGTTTTATATAGCTTTACAAATTTCTAGAATCTGGTTGGCTTAATTTGGGTCAGGCATCTATCACTAGAATGAGGAATGAATGGCCTTTGTTTTTGGTTTTCAAGACAGGGTTTCTCTGTGTAACAGCCCTGGCTGTCCTGGAACTCTCTGTTGGCAAGGCTGGCCTCGAACTCACAGAGAGATCTGCCTGCCTCTGCCTCTGGAGTGCTTTGATTAAAGGCATGCACCACCACCGCCCAGAGTGGATGGTCTTTGGGAGACGCATGGAGAGGTCTAAGGCAGGACTACATCTTATCCATTCTACAGTGCCAAATGCAACAGGCCTTTAAGTAAAGGCTCGGAGAATAAATTAATGTGTGGGCACACGAAGCCACCCTCTGTAGACTCAAACAATCTTTCTGTTCCATGCCAGACTGTGCCTGGGACTTTGTCAGTCTATGAATGCCTCTCTCAGGACCTGCTGAAAAGGATCCTGGGAGTGGGACCACCTTGTTGGCAAAACCACAGAGTCTAGAAGGACAGATTAGTCCTGTCCTCTGATGCAGAATTCAAAAATCCAGACCTTAGATGCTGGATCAAGCTGAAGGAGAAGGAAATTAAGTACTTTACCAGATTCTCCACTCCATTTTTTTCGGTTCTGAGTTCTTTGGGTATACTACATCGCCATCATCTAGAACTTTCTACATGGAAAATAATAGGACCTATCATTCATAGCTCTTGCAGAGTGGGAAGCTGTGCCTGCGGAAGATGTGTTTTGCTCAAAATCATTGCATATTTCTGACTGGCTTCCTCAGTCTAGTTTGGGGTTCTTTGTACTGCCTAAAAGGAGTCCTCCATTGCTATGGTGGGGTATTGAAGACACCAGCTGAACTCCCTGTTTGAATTGTGGACAGCTGTGAGTTGGGTGGATGGGTCTGAAATAGTTGTGTGTGGGGGTGATTGTGTATATTTAGGGATTAGTTGACTAAAACCTGGTATATTACTTGTCTCTTTGTTATGGTGAAATACCTGACAAAACTAACGTAGAGAGACCGGTTTATCTTGTCATGTGCAACCAGAGCACATAACCCAGGAAGTGTGTACGGCGTATGTTCATGTGTGCGCTCAAACACCTGTGTGTGGCACAGCACACAGTGGAGGTCAGAGGACAACTCTGTGGAGTCAGTTCTTTCCTTCCACATCGATGTGGGTCCTGGGGCTCACACTCAGGCCACCAGGTTTGTGTGACGTGTGCCTTCACTCACTGGAGCCATCTCGCCAGCATCTCCCAGCTGGTAACTAATCTCCATCTCACTGCTTCCTTTCTCTAAGCAAGTGTATGTATCTGCGAGATTTTATTTGACTCCTTTTAAACAGAGGAACTGTCTTCCTTTAGGAAACCTGTGTTTCCTGGCACCCAGTCTGCTCCAGGCCCTGGGGATTCTGAGGTGCTTTGGTCACTATTCTGCTGTCTGGGGCATCACCACCTACCGCAGTGTGAGACATATTAATTCTCAGTCTGCCCTGTGTTGGGTAGTGACTGCATCAAGGCATATGCATGACACTTGGGTTACACAGTGCCCCCCCCCTCCGGGGACTCAGAAGGGTTTTCTAAAGGAGACATTTGAGCTGACTCCCAAACAATGGGTAGCCTTATTCCAGACTGGAAACTCTTTTAAAGAGTCAAGTTGCATAAACTGACTCCTAACTGCCCATCTCCTGTGAGCCAGGGACCCTGTGCTTATTTCTTGGAAGCAGCTCCTGTTTCTTTACTCCCACGCACCTGATTTGAAATTGTCAGAAAGGTCTTTTGGGTGACCCATGTTTTAATACAACTAAACCACATCTGTTTGTCCTTGAGACCTAATGCCCCCAGCTCTGTCAACCACAGTGAGCTGGCAGCAGCAAATGTTCCTAACAAGGAAATGTTTGTTTTAGAATCAAACACCTTCCAGACTTGTTTGTATGGGGAGCAGACTAAAGAGACTGCCGCTCTGCACCTCCTGATACTTAACACACTGGAGTTCCCGCACTAAGGAACAACAGCAAGCAGAAGACAGTCTTGCAAAGAGAGTATCCACATGATCAAGGACATGCATGTGTGCCACACAAATGAACACACACACACACACACACACACACACAATCAAGGAAATTATTCTTCCTTTCTAAGTCTCCCCAAACCCATGTTGGCTTGTGTCTTAGAGGAACGTAACCTGTCTGGCCTCCTCACCTTTGTTCTCTGAGACTTTGGACCTGTAGGAAACAATTCTAAACTAAGGAGAGTTAAGTTGGTTTCAGATTTATTAAGGGAAGAATGATCAGTGTTAGTGAAAAAAAAAAATGTGAATGGGCGTTTTTCTCCAGGAGGGAGACAAAAGGCTGAGCACCAGGAAGTTAGCTGCTCCCGGAAGGCTGGCAGGATAAGGGTCACGTCTCTGAGACGTGTGCAGCAGGAAACCAGAGACTCACTCACACTGCTCTTAGAGTCGCCCTACGGGTGGCGTGTGCGAAAGGATCGCCACTTCCGAAGACTTTACTGTGAAAAGTTCAGAAAGTGCAAATAAGGGGATGGAGAGGTGGCCCAAGGGTTAAGGACACGCACTGCTCTTGCAGAGGACCCCAGTTTGGCTCCCAGCACTCACTTGGGCTCCAGGGAATGGATGCTCTTCTAGCCTCCGCAGGCACTGCATTCATGTGCACCCAGTGCACATGTTCACCCACCCAACACACCTAACTAATAAAACGCTGGGCACGGTGGCTCATGCCTTTAATTCCAGCATTCGGGAAGCAGAGGCAGGTGGATCTCTATCATAGCCAACCTGGTTCACACAAAGAGTTTTAGGCCAGCCAGGCTAAAAGTGAGACCATCTCAAAAAACCAAATTAATAATAATAAAAAAATTTAACGTTAATAAGAAAAAAACAGGAGAAAGATCGCCCTTATTTTCACAGTCTACCAACTGTTACTTAAGAGAATATCCTTTCAGACTTTTCCCTCAAGGAACAATCCCATATAAATTCCTCTCCATAAAAATCATACTTATCTGAAAACCTGTGCTTCTTCATTTAGCATTTCCAAAACACCACCTTTTCTTCTTCTTCTTCTTCTTCTTCTTCTTCTTCTTCTTCTTCTTCTTCTTCTTCTTCTTCTTCTTCTTCTTCTTCTTCTTCTTCTTCTTCCTCTTCCTCTTCCTCTTCCTCTTCCTCTCCTCCTCC
>NW_026067909.1:1613052-1653926 GCF_014885135.2 Alexandromys fortis | reverse complement strand
CCTCCTCCTCCTCCTCCTCCTCCTCCTCCTCTTCTTCTTCTTCTTCTTCTTCTTCTTCTTCTTCCCCAAACCACCTTTTCATACTGATAACTTTTTTTTTCCAAGACAGGGTTTCTTGCAGAGCAGTGGTGGTACATGCCTTTAATCCCAGCACTCAGGAGGCAAAGACAGGTGGGTCTCTGAGTTTGAGGTCAGCCTGATCTACAGAGCAAGTTCCAGGACAGGCTTCAAAAGCTACAGAGAAACCTATCTCAAAAAACAAAACATAACAAAAGACAGGTTTTCTCCGTGTAGCCGTCTTCTCCTGGAACTTGCTCTGTAGACCAGGCTGGCTTCAAACTCACAAAGGTCTGCCTGCCTCTGCCTCCCAAGTACTGGGATGAAATGCATGCACCACCACCGCCCATCCTGGTCTTGACCATTTTTTTAAAAATATGAAACACTATTATTGCATGTGTGTATGATGTGTGGACATGAGTGCCATGACATATGTGTGGAGAGTAGATGACAATTTTGTGGAGACCACTCTCTGTCCACCTTTGTATGGATTCTGGGGATTGAATTTGTGTTTTCAGACTGTATAAGCTGTATAAGCAAACACTTTACCAACTGGGTCACGTCACTAGCCTTTTTTAACCTCCTTAGTAAAGTAAAATTATTTGATTAAAGCAATTAGTGTTGAGTCAGGCAGTGGTGGCACAGGCCTTTAATCCAGCACTTGGAAGGCAGAGGCAGGTAGAGCTCTGTGAGTTCAAGGCCAGCCTGGTCTAGAGTGAGTTCCAGGACAGGCTCCAAAGCTATACAGAGAAACCCTGTCTTGAAAAACAAAATGTATTTAGTATCACCTGATCTACTGCCTGGCATTTAAAAATATATATCCTGAATATTTTGGGATATTTCCAATTTTATATTTTGGCACTACTTCAGAAACACCAATTACAACGTTTAATCACATTTACCCAGAATTGTACACCCTGGGTTCGAAAACCACATAGCTCAACTGCAACAGCTCCCCAAAGTCCAGAACACATTTGCTGGCCCTATTCTGATGACAGCCCATATATCCTAAAATACTCTCAGAGCACCAGGTTCTGTTTCTCAGTTGTTGGTGACCTGGGTTGAACAATCACTTCAAACAAGAGCAACTCTTCTGGGTAGGTGCCATCTGAGACCTCCAGACTGCAGCTTTATTCACTTTGGGTACTTTTCTAGATAGCTCGGTTCTCATTTTCTTGAAATCAACATGAATATTTTTTTAATGTTATATCACAGAAGAGGCTAACATTTTATTTATTTATTTATTTATTTATTTATTTATTATGTACACAATATTCTGTCTGTGTGTATGCCTACAGGCCAGAAGAGGGCACCAGACCCCATTATAGATGGTTGTGAGCCACCATGTGGTTGCTGGGAATTGAACTCAGGACCTTTGGAAGAGCAGGCAATGCTCTTAACCTCTGAGCCATCTCTCCAGCCCAATCAACATGAATATTTTACAAAGTTGTGTTCTTAGATTCCTCTTGAAGCCTGATTGACAGGTCTCTATGTAGACTGAGGACAAGTTTTAATGCCCTTAAAAAAAACTACCTAGATGGCGCACACCTTTAATCCCAGCATTCGGGAGGCAGAGGCAGGCAGATCTCTATGAGTTCGAGGCCAGCCTGGTCTACAAGAGCTAATTCCGGGACAGGCTCTAAAACTACAGAGAAACCCTGTCTCAAAAAACAAAAACAAAACAAAACACCAAAAACCTACCTAGAATGGCCTAGAATGGGCTGGAGAGACGGCTCAGTGGCTAAGATTATTTGTTGCTCTTACAAGTGAATCACTTTAGTTCCCAGTGCCTACACTGAAGGCTCACAATCATCTGCTCCAGAGGACCTGATGTCCTCTTCTAGACTTCATTAGCAGCTGTACCCACAAATGTGCATACCCACATGCACTCACGTACACATAAACAAAAACAAAGTCTTAAAGAAATAAAACCTGTCCAAGAGACAATAACTACGGAAGCAGGAACATGCTGGTGCTGAGACAGACACTAAAACAATGTATCATGATTAAATAAGTTTTTATTGTCACATTTAACTGCTTTGTCAGATATACACTGTATATTTCAGTATGGCATAAAAATAAGAATATTTTCCTGAATGTCAAAATCTGAACAGAGGAGATGGCGATGGCACTTTAAAAAAACTGGAATTCATACTGTGCTGAAGCCGCTAATAGGTAGCTGATAAAAGCTGGAACGCACTGCAGATAAAGTGACCCTCGACATTCAAATCAAACGGCAGTGGTATAAGCCCAGCAAAACCAGGACAGCAGTTACAGTGCAGACCCTGGGGCACAACCAAAGCAGGGCAGTCCAGGATCTCGTTTCTAAGCCTGTATCTGAGCCTGGGAGCTGGAGCTTATGAGTAAACATCGCTATAAAACGAAACGAATCCTTTGGAACCAGATTTTAAGCCTTTTAACGACCTCTTCATCCTGACGTGTTTTAAGTAGTTCAAGGAAAGGCAGTTCCTTGAATTGACCACCATGAATGGTAGGTCTTGCCATTTCCAATATATTCTAAAATGGTTTTAGTGGTTTCACACATTCTGGGCAGAACTAGAAACAAGCCGTAATTAAATAAACACGTAAGTGCATCCCAATGGTCTCCACACACCTGCAATTATTCCCAAAATGGCAACTTAAAAAAAAAGGGGGGGGGGAGGTTTATTCAGACCATTGAAGCAAATCTTATTCACTAAGATTCCTGGATATGTTCTTTAAAATGTCCTTCCTCCACAAGTCCAGCCCCGGATCTGCCAGACCTAAGTGGACTGCATGTCTTACTCAGCTAAATCCACTGCGTCTTTGATCTGTTCACCACAGACCCAGGCCTGGCATCTCACTCCTTTTTGCCATCCACTGCCGTGTGGCTTTCCTCAAAGACTCCAGAAGAGAGGCCAACTGTGCTGGTGCAGGGCAGCAGTCGCTGCTGGACACCAGAAGGAAAGGAACTGACTTTGTGACACTGATCTGGGTGAGTACTCACTGGGGATTAGTGTGTCTACATTTTAAAAAGGCAACCATTTTAAGTGACAATACATATCAGGCTAGTAGAAAAAGGTTGAGACAAAGCCCTCTCTCTCCTCTTACAAAGTCATGCAGACAGGAGAAGCAGTGTCTGAATTGTTCCAATCAGGCTTCTTGGAATTAACAAAATTTATTTTCTGGCAAAGATGAATTTGGTTCATCATAGAAAGTTCTTTGAAGGCTGCTGCTAAACTCATTTCCCTTTGAAAAAGCAAATTTCAAGGCATGATAGTGCAGAGGTAAGTTTCTGACTTACAGAGTATTTATAGACTAATTGTGCTTAGTCTCTGATCTCCAATTTAAAGAACAGACTACACTGAGGAGTTTCACTCTGCCTAAATTTACTAGTACATCCATGAATCGCACCAGAATTAGGACAATTTGATTATCGTAATGATTCTGCTGTGAACCCATGCACTGCACCCAGAGGTGAGGACCAGTGGACAGAGGATTCTGGGGGTTCTGAGCATGGGGTGCTCCACTCAGGAGCCACGGCATCTGAGAAAGCAGTTCTCCCCACAGATTAAGTCCTCAACAAACTCTCAATAAGCCACTAAGAAAAGCAGTGCCAAGTGGAGAGAGTGTCATTTGTTTACTCAAATCTGGGAGGTCTGAGTGTTCCTGGGGTCCTCATCGGGATGTGTCACGGGCCGTGAATTCTTTGAATGTGAGTATTCACTATGAGGGGACTCTGCAGGGTCAATCAAATTTTCATAATCACTGTCGTCTGACTCCTCCCCACTGTCTCCAGCTGCTCTCTGGGAAGGAAGAAGATCTGCTCCACTTCCAGAGAACTTCAGTCCGGCACTGGTGGAAGCATAGTTGGAAGAGCCCACAGCTTGAGGCCGAGGCATGAAGACACTCCTTTCCATGCGAGAATGGCTCAGAGTACTTTCTTGATTGTTTGGGTGAAAATCAGAATAAGGTGGGGGAGGATCAGAGGGCTCGGTGTCTGCTGGAGTACTTCTCCCTTTGGCTGCAAACCCAGAATAGGGCATCCGAGGGCTGAATGCTGGCTCCAGATTCTCAGATGGCATCTGTCTGCTTAACAGGGTCTGCTGCAATCCTGCATGGAGACAGGAAGAATGTTTTAGCAAGTTCTGTACCTTCACATCTTTTTACTTCCACTCAGTAAATGGTCAACCTGAATGTTTTGGAAATGACCAGCAAAGCTATGAAGTGATTGTTGCTAATGTTTTATAGATGATTCCTCTATATACATCCATTTATTTGTATATCAAGTACCAGGCCAACCATGGTTACACAGTGAGACCCTGTCTCAAAAAAAAAACCCACAACAAATAAAAACAAAAACCAAATAGTTAAAAATCCAGGCAATTGGATGCAGTAGTAACCCCAAGATGTAAACATAGGTTTGTCACTCTAAATGATGTGCTAATTTGTCCACCTGTTTCCCACGTGCTCAAAAATTTAGGTCTACCAGCTGGCACTGAAAACCATTCTCACCACCTTTACAAGTCCCATGAAAATGGAACATTCCTAAGACAGGATCCTTTCAAATACCACATTGCTTTTCTTTTAATGTGTATTTGTGTCTGTGCTGGATCCTCTGGAACTGGAGTTACAGGTAGTTGTGAACTGCCCTTTGTGGGTGCTGGGAACCAACTTAGTCCTCTGCAGGAGCAGGAAGATCTCTTAACTGCTAAGCCATCTTTTCAACCCCAAAGTTTTTTTTTTTTTTTTTTTGGGCGGGGGGGTGGGGGGAATTTTCAGACAAGGGTTTCTCTGTAGCTTTGGAGCCTGTCCTGAAACTAGCTCTTATAGATCAGGCTGGCCTCAAACTCACTGTCTCCCAAGTGCTGGAATTAAAGATGTACGTTGCCACCACCACCCCCAGCCTCAAGTTACGAGTCTATAATGAACATAAGACACCATCCTGATATGTGTAGTATGCCATAGTTAGTATGGTAGCAATTATCACAGTTGCTAGAAACAGATAATATTGTCAATATATACAAAAATCTACACCAAATTTTTTAGACCTGTACTAACTTCTGCTTCAGCTTTTCTCTTTGGTCCTCTTGTTTCAGTTTCAGAAACTTGAGGAATACCATGAAAAAAAAAAAGCACTTCTCATTAAATGCTTAATGAGAAGGAAATGTCCTTCCTCCATCACGTGAGCCTGGTACTTGCTTAGTACAGAAGGATTTATGGCAAACTGAAGATATGGCTCAGTGGGTAGAGGCTTGCCTAACATGCACAGTGCCTGGGATTTAGTCGCCACCAGTACATAAAAGTGTGGTGGTACTGGTACTTGGGAGAAAAAAATCAGGAGAATCAGAAATTCGAGCCAAAGTTCAAGGCCAGTCTGGGATGTTTGAGACCCTTCCTCACAAGCACGGGGATTAGGGAAGGCTTGAGGAATGGTCGCATGTCACTGAAAGGATGATTTGATAATTAAAGTAGTAAATAATTTAGCCAGGTAGCAAGACCTGTAATTCTAGCTACTCTGAGCTCGGCATGGTGACACATGCCTTTAATCCCAGTAGAGGCAAGAGGATCTCTGAGTTTAAGGCTATCCTGGTCTACAGAGCAGAGTTCCAGAACAGTAAGGATTACATAGAGAAACCCTGTGTCTAAAAACAAACAAATAAACAAAAACCCCAAAACAAAAATTGTAGGTACTTTGGAGACTGAGGCAGGAAGATCACAAGTTTGATCCCCTCCTGGACCATACAGTAAGTTCAAAGCCTATCTGGGCAACTTATGGTTATGGACTCAAAAAATAAAAAGTAAGGCCAGTGAGATGGTGCAGCAGATTAAGGCCCTGATCTCCAAGCCTGACAACATGAGTTCAATCTCTGTGCCCATACACTGGCGAAGAAAACCAACTCCTACAACCTGACCTCCCACTGGTGCTCACAACAAACAAATAAATACAAACCTGAAAATAAACAAAAAGTAAAGCTGGGCATGGTAGCTCCTGACTTTAATCCCAACACTAAGGAGGTAGGTAGAGTCATGTGGATCTCATGAAAAAACCAATCTTCATCAGACATGGAAGCACATACCTGTAATCCTAGTACCTGGGAGCCTTTGTGGGGCAGATCTCAAGGGAGTCTCAAGCCTACCATGGGTACATAGTGAGACAGTGTATAAGACAAATATAAAATAAAATGAATGTAAAAAGGGGGCTGGAGTGTATTTAGCGTAGTGGTGAAGTAATTGCCTAGCATGTGGGAAAGCCTATGTTCAGTCCACAGTATCCCACCCCAATGAACAAAGCCACTTCTCTGATATGGAATGGTAGACTCAGCCAGAAGCTTACTTCTTTCTTGTTCCTTTTCATTTTTCTTCTGAGTGATTTGTCTTCTTAATTTGTTCACTTCTGCCTGACAAGATTCAACAACTCGCTCACTCTTTTCTACATCTGCACATACTGCCTGAGGGGAAAAACACAAGAAGGTTAGTTTCAAACCAGGCAGGAGGTAATCTATAAATTCAGCCTTATTATAATCCCAGGAAAAACGGGACTGGAGAGATGGCTCTGCAGTTAAGAGCATTGGCTCCTGCTCTTCCAGGTTCGATTCCCAGCAGGCTCACAACACCTGTACCTGCACTCCCAAGGGATCCACACCTTCTTCTGGCCTCCAAGGTAAGCAGAGCAGTCTTGAGTGCCCACAAGAGCAGGGTTGAGTTCCCCCATTCTTCTTTATGAGACAAGACCTCCCTATATCTCTCCCTAACATGGAGCTCCTGAGTTTTTCTGGCTAGACTGGAAGCTAGTAAGCTAGTGATTCTGTCTCCGCCCACTAGGTGTTAGGGTTCTATGCATGCACAGCACCACGTCCAGCTTATTACATGGACACTAGGATCTGAACTCCAGTCCTCACACTTGAGCAGCGAGCACTCCCTAACCACAGAGCCACTTCTCCAGTTTGCTGGTTTATTTTTTTAAAGGCTGTGTCCTAGAAGCTACATTATATTAATCAACACATGAGGAGTCAGTTTTAGACATCTTTAAAAAACTTACTATCATTAGGGGGCTAGAGAGATGGCTCAGTGGTTAAAGGTGGGACTGCTTTGTGGAGGACTTGAGTTTGGTCCTAGCACCCACTGTGACTCATAACTGAGTTCAAGAGAATTCTCTGCCCTCTGTGGGCACTTGAATTCACATCAACATACCCTCTCACACACACAAACATAATAAGTTAAAAAAAAATTAATAAGTGTTGGCTAGGTGGTGGTGGTGCACACTTTTAAATCCAGCACTCAGGAGGCAGAAGCAGGTGGATCTCTTTGGGTTTGAGGCCAGCCTGGTCTACAGAGCAAGTTCCAAGACAGCCAGGGCTATACAGAGAAGCAAGCCCTGCCTCAAAAAACTTAAAAAAAATTAGTAAGTGCAAAATTAGTGTGTGTGTGTATGACTGGTTGTGTATAACTCTGTGTTTGTGTGTGTGTCCGTGCACGTACTTGTGCCATGACCACATGTGGAGGTCAGAGGGAAACCTGGTAGAGTCAGTCCACCTTTGAAAGTGTTCCAGGAATCAAACTCAGGTTGCCATACTTATAGGACATATCAGCCTGGAGTTCACTGAATAGACAACACTGGTTCATCAAGTAGCCCCAGGGGTTTTCTTGTCTCTGCCTCTCTGATGCTGTTGCATGCTACCATGGCCAACTTTTTCAAGATTTATTTTATTTATGTGTTTCTGTGTTCTTGTGAGGGCGCCCTTGAAGTCAGAAGAGTGTTGGATCTCCTGGAGCTGGAGTTATGGATAGTTGTGAGCTACCCAATAAGATGCTGAGAATTAAACACTGGTCCTTTGCAAGAGCACCAAGTGCTCTGAACTGCTGATCGTCTCTCCAGCCCATGCCCAGGTTTTGGGGCTCAATTCAGGTCCTCATGCTTGTGTAGCAGGAACTTTACTGACTGAGCCATCTTTCCAGCCCCACTGGACTGTCATTAATCACTTTCTTAATTTTAATCATTTTAAAATGTTGTGCAGACTGGAGAGAGGGCTCAGTGGTTAAGAGTACTGACTGCTCTTCCAGAGGACCTGAGTTTAATTCCCAGCACCCCCATGACAGTTTACAACTGTCTCTAATATCTGACACCCTCACACAGACATACATGCAGGCAAAATACCAATGTAAATGAAATAAAAGTAAATAAAATATTTATTTTTAAAAAAGATGATTGTGCAATTCAGCTTAAAGATCTTTTAAAAGGCTAGGATGGGAACAATTGAATTTCTTCCCTTGCTTAATCAATTTTATTGGCTCAAAGAGGGAAGTTTTGGTACCAGTCTAGCTTACAAAGGAAGGAAGAATAAAAGATAAGCTGGAACAAAATGTTTGCATATGGCACATATTCAGACACACAGGTGAAACATCCATACATGCAGGCAAAAATATCCACATGTATAAAGTTAAAAAACAGATAAGACAGATTTATTTAACTGAAAATAATTATAAGGGAAATCTGGAAATGAATGTAAGTTTCAGAGCTAAGTTTGCATGTATATAATTCAGTTACCAATAACCACTATGAGAGCTGGCCCTCCTAATCAGGAAGGTAATGCGTGATACCAGTTAGAAGTCGTTTGGCTAGTGCTAACGGGCTGAAAGGCCATGGTCATGAATTTGGGATAAAGAGATGTTTTCCACTGCACATTCCTCCCATAGCAGAAATAGCAGAAACTTCCAGAAGGCAAGTCTGGCACCAGTGAGCATGAACAGTATTCCCTCCACTTCCAAGTATACGGTGAGCACAAGCCCTGGAAACTCCCCAGTACTGCTTCGTCTTCTTGCCACCGAGGCTTCCCCTCATTTTAGATGCTACCTTCACTCCTCCCTCTACTCTCTGGGGTCTTTCCAGGGCCTTGGAGAGCTCCAACTTCACACTTTTCTTCTAGCTCTCAAATGTAAGTACAGTGGGAAGCACTGTCAGCACGTAGCTGGCAGCTGGAGGTGGCGCCATAAATATTTGCTAAATGAACGACTAGTAAGAAACATTCCACTTCACAGGGGCAGCTGGGGACAAAGACTCGACTAGATGGAAGCAGAGCTAGACCAGGCTGCAGGCTTTTGACATTGTCGCCACTTAGAGTATAACTGACAGGGACAACTGTGTTCTCAGCACCCCTCTTTACACTCACTTTTGAGGATGCACTTCCCAGAAAAGGCACAACTGCAAAGGGGTTATAAGTGTTTTAAGAAGCAGCATTAATAAATTACTTCAGTGTCTCTACCTCAGTATACGAGGCAGGCTTTGTAGACTGACATCTGACATTATCTTAGCAAAGTCCATTCTGACTTTTGATTTTTTTGTTTTGGTTTTCAAGACCGGGTTTCTCTGTAGCTTTGGAGCCTCTCATGGAACTAGCTCTTGTAAGCCAGGCTGGCCCCTGCCTCCCAAGCACTGAAATTAAAGGCATGCATCACCACCACCCGGCTACTTTTATTAAAATCCTATGTGTACATTTGTCCGTGTGTGGTTGTCAGATCCCTGAAACCAGAGTCACAGATAGCTGCCCTGTGGGTATTGGGAATTGAACCTGGCTCCTCTTCAAGAGCAGCCAGTGCCCTTAATCACTGAGCCATGTCTCCAGATCCCCATTATGACTTTAGAACCATAGCTATTCATTTGTCAGTTAAAAGATATATATTTAAAAAAAGAAAAAAGAAAAAAGTAGGCTTTGAGCAATATAAACAAGATGGAAACACCAGTTACCTGTACTTTCTCCTGAAGTGCATTATAAACCTGATAAATTGCCCTGATGTCCTTCATGACTCCATCCTTGTCAAAAAAGTCAGTACTAGAAGACAGGAAAAGGATGTCAGAGTTATTAGAATCACTATGAACACAGGAGACATTTTTGTTGTCCTTCTATCTCTCAGTACTAATTAATATTTGCTCTGACTCAAAGGTGACAATATCTAAGCAATAATGTGCTAATCCTACTAGAGTTATAGAAGAGAAATAAAAAACACATCAATAATTAAAAACAGAACATTTTCCAGTGACTATGTTTATCTCCTTTTTTAATTATTTTTATTTTTAGACAGGGTCATTCTATGTAGTCCTGGCAGGCCTGAAACTTGCTATGAAATCCTGGTTGGCCTGGAACTCAAAAATAAACCACCTGTCTTTGCCTCCCAAGTACTGGGTTTAAAGGTGCATGCAACCACACCTGGCTGTTTTTCTTTTTAAAACCTGAGAAAAGCAGCTGAAAAGATGGCTCAGAGGTTACAAGCACTTGCTGCTCTTGCAGTGGACCTGGGCTCAGTCCCAGCACCCATAACTCTAGTCCCAGAGGAGTCAATGTTCTCTTCTGGTGTCCTCAGGCACTGCACACACAGCACACATGCAGACAACCAGGAAAACGTTCACATACATCATTATTTTTTTAAATCTTTAAGAAGTAAATACAATCTTGAGAGAAAATACAGTAACATTAAATTATCTTCTCAATAAGAATAAAAAATTTAATACTTTCAGGGATTCTTTTATTTGTGTGTGTGAAGGTAAACATGCATGTTTGCTCATGTACATGTAAAAGTGCACTCCAGCGTGCATGCTTGTGTTGGGGCCATAGGTCACTGACGGATTCTCCTATTTCTCTCCACCTTATTGTTTGAGACAGAGTTTCTCACAGAACTTGGGTTCACCATTTTGGCTGTTTTGCTGGCTGATCAGCAAGTCCCAAGCACCTGCCTAATTCAGTGCTCCTAAGTGCTGGAGTCAAATGTGCTCTGCCCAGCCCAGCTTTTTATTTTTAATTAATTATCTTATGTATATGAATGTTTTATTTGCATGCATGTCTGTGAATCAAATGTATGCCTGGTATCTGCAGGGTTCAAAAGTGGGCACTGGATCTCCTAGGACTGGAGTTACAGTGGTTGTGAGTCACTATGTAGGAGCTGGGAACAGAACCCAGAGTCTCTGCAAGAGCAACAGGTGTTCTTAATTGCTGAGTCATCTCTCTCCAGCCTCCTACCAAGCTTTTTTGCATGATGAGACTACAAATTCAGGTCTCATGCTTGCACAGCAAATAATCAGCACTAAGCCAGGCGGTGGTGGCGCACGCCTTTAATTCCAGCACTCGGGAGGCAGAGACAGGCGGATCTCTGTGAGTTCGAGGCCAGCCTGGTCTACAGCGCTAGTTCCAGAACAGGAACCAAAAAAAGCTACGGAGAAACCCTGTCTCGAAAAAAAAAAAAAAAAAAGAAAAATAATCAGCACTAAACTATCTCTCCAGTTGTTTAGATTTATTTTTATCTTTTTGAAACAGGGTCTCACTATGTAGGCCAGACTAGCCTGGTACTCAACAAACACACACTGCCTCTGCTTCCTTGTGCTGGGATGAGAAATATGTGCTACCATGCCCTACAGAGCAGCCTTGTTTTGTTATGGGTTGTTTCAGGTTTTTTTTTTTTTGGTTGTTGTTTGTTTGTTTGTTTTGGAGGAAGGGTCTTACTCTGTAAGCTGGCCTTCAACTTATGACTGACTCCTGCTTTGGCCTCTCCTATGCTGGGACTGCAGGTGTGAGCCACCATACTCAGCTTCAGGGATCATTTCTTCTTCTTCTTTGTTTTGTTTTTTGAGACAGGGCTTTTCTGTGTAGCCCTGGCTGTCCTGGAACTAGCTCTGTAGACCTGCTCCTGCCTCCTAAGTGCTGGGCTTAAAGGCATGCACCACCACCGCCTGGCTACAGGAATCATTTCAATAGTTTACTCAGAACGGATTCTCATATATGGTAGTGATAGTGGTGGTGGTCTAGAGAACTGTCTGTTTTCTTTAATTTCAATTAAAATAAACTTGACTGTACATTTCTCCTTACACTTTAAAAAATATTAACAAAGAAAATACTGTTGACAAAAGCACTCATTTTACCTTTCAACTTACCCATGCTCTTTAATAACTTTGGCATAACTTTGAGAAGTGTTTGGCACTGAAGACACTTTGTACTCTTGCTGGCTAGTATTGCCTAGATTGGGAATAGCAAGTGATATCCTTTGATTATACCTGTAGGGAGAATTGAGAAAAACAGCACTAATTAAGTACACTTCTTTGTTTGTCTGAGGCAGGATCTCACTATGTAGGCTAAGCTGGCTCCAAATGCACATTTGGCCTGCTTCAGCCTCCCATGTGCGGCAATTATAGACATATGCCACCATACCTGGCTCTACCGCTTTACTCCTAAATAAGTGTTGACCTCATGGGCTCAAACACTCTGCTCACCTCGGTACCTCATTGCTGGGTTTACAGGTATGTGTCATCATTCCCAGTTTTAAAAGTATTTGTTTAAAAATTGGGATTGACAAATCCAGGTCGGATTCTTAGCACCCACATGATGGCTCACTGTCATCTGTAACTCCAGCTCCAAGGGATCCAACAGCAGCTTCTGGGCTCTGCCAGCATCAGGCACGTATGTGCGTTGTTATAAATATAGAAATACAAACAGGCAAAATACCCACATACATAAAATTAAAAAAAAAATTTAAAGGACTGGGATTAAAGGCTGTGGATGTGGCTCAGCAGGCAGAGTACTTGTCAAGAGTGCCCAAAGCCGTGGCCTCAATACCCAGTACCACATAAACCAGGTGTGGTGGCACACATCTGTAATCTTGGCATTTCTTTCGAGGTGAAGGCGGGAGGATCAGAAGTTCAAGGTTATTCTTAGGGTGAGTGCTAGGTCTGTCAGGGATCCACAGGGAGGTCCTGGAAATCCAGGAAGATCACCAGAAGTTAAAGGCTGACCTTGTTTACATAGCAAAGTGTTATCTGGACTACAGAACAAGACCCTGCCTCAAAAACAAAACAACAACAACAAAACAGAACAAAAGGATAAGGCTGACAGCAGGCTTCTGTGTCTCCAACACTGGTAAATTAACACATACAACCACTTAAGATGCATAGTCAGCAATCTTCCATTCCCTTAGAGCAGAAACTCGGCTATAGTGGATATGGCTCCTATCTTGTATGCATGTCCATAGTTACTGAGAGATTCTAAGGAAACATCTAGCAGAAGATAAACAAAACCCTAGAAACAGCTCCCTAACAATAACTATTTTCACTGACAGTGACTACTGATGCTATTAGCACATTTCCAGAGCCAGAGCTTTCTGCAACTCACAAGCAGAAAACATGGTCACATAATGTTGTTTTTTTTCTCTTTATCAAGGCCACAATGCAAAACCCTCATCACCAATAATGGATCATTTTTACAATTTCTGTCTTTGAATTATGTGTTCTAAAGTTATGATTAGAGTCCAAAAGTAGCAAAACTCTATTTTTGCATAATGGGTCATGAAGAAGCAAATGAAGTTTCTACCTGTAAGAATACAAACATGTCTAGATGATGCTTATTGATCCCCAAACTATTTTAACTCATTTAATTGGTAAGCAAGCCCCTGAGGATCCACTTGCTTCTGCCCACCAAGTGCTGGGTTACAGATGTAGGCTGCCATGCCCAACTTTTACACAGGTGCTAGGGAGCCAACTCAGGTCCCCACGCTTGGCTTGCTCTACCCACCGAGCCCTTTTCTGAGGCCCCACATCTTTTTTTTTTTTTTTTTTGTACAGTGGTGGGAAGCTTTCTTTACCTGCGATTTGGTCTAAAGAGAACATATTCTAAAGCATGAGTAGAATTGTTGGCGGTAGAGATGAAGCTGAAGAGAAGGAAGACGAGGTCTGGCACACCGAGGATGCGGGTGAGCTGCTTGTGGATAACCTGCTCTCTGTAGGACATCTGTTGCTGGGTGTTTCGACGGAATCTGTACCACCCGATAACTTTCTGCAATAAGAACAGAAGAAAAGAAAGTATTAGAGCTTATTTATCTTGAAAAAAAAAAAAAAGGCTGGGTGGTGGTGACGCATATCTTTAACCCCAGCACTTGGGAGGCAGAGGCAGGTGGATCTTAGAGGACGGCCAGGATTGTTACATGGAGATTCCCTGTCTTGGGGGAAAAAAGTTTATTTAATTCAGAATGCCTCCAAATGAACACCCATAAACAAATGTACATGATCATTTTATATTGACAAGTCCAGAACTAAAAACAACCACCAGTGAACAAATGAATGGATGAACTGGGTAATCTGTGGTATATTGGAATCATATGCAGTAATAAAAAGGAACAAATCACCACGGAGAAATCTCATAATAAGTATGTTCAATAAAAAAAAGCCAGATGCAAGGGTATGGAGTATATATGCTAAAGGATTTTATTAGTATAAAAGTCTAGAAAGTGAATCTACAGTCACATACAGCATACCTTCTTACACTGTGTCATGACCCCAGATAGGGTCACATAACTGAATATGAGGTTAAAAAAACATAACTAAATGTGAGGTTAAAAAAAAAACTGGGGCTGGAGAGATGGCTCAGAGGTTAAGAACACTGCCTGATGTTCCAGAGGTCCTGAGTTCAATTCCCTAGCAACCACATGGTGGCTCACAACCATCTGTAATGAGATCTGGTGCCCTCTTCTGGCCCGCAAGTATACATGCAAGCGGAACATTGTATATGTAATAAATAAACATTTAAAAAAAAAAACCTGGCAACAGTAAAAAGTTTCTGAATGTAAAATGGCCAAAAATTAATTAAAAAACAAATATGTAAAGCTGGAAAGATGACTCAAACAGGCAAATGTGCTAGTCACCAAGGCTGATGACCTGAGTTTGATATACATGGTAGAAGGGAAAAAGTGACTCAAGCAGGTTACCCTCTGACCTCTACATCTGTGATACGGCACAAGATGACTGCACAATGAGTGTGTGCACACGCAGGCGCTCTCTCTCTCTCTCTCTCTCTCTCTCTCTCTCTCTCTCTCACACACACACACACACACACACACACACACACGATGAATCTGAGATGTCTGTGGCATCACTCTCCAACGCTGCACTACAAGGTTTCACCACAGCCTGGCTTCCGAACACAGCACAGACACTGCACATGCAGCACAGCACAGGCACTGTACATGTAACACAGCACAGGCACTGTACATGTAACACAGCACAGGCACTGCACATGTAACACAGCACAGGCACTGCACATGTAACACAGCACAGACACTGTACATGCAGCACATGCCATGTCAGCGGATGCTGCCAGAAGCATCTCAGCTCTGATTGCAGACTGGTGTTTCCCATGATCTGAACAGACAAAGCTTTTAATACTGGTAGAAACATAATGGTTTAATTATGGAAAATAAAACCAACATTTTCTACTATCATCCCTCAGTGCCTAAATATCAAATAAGTGTATCTTTGAATTGAACTGTGTTAAAATGTTGTTTTTATAATTGCTGATTTGGACTTAATTTTTTAAAAAAATCATTGAATGAATTTGGTTTGGATCAAGACAGAATTTTCAGCAATACTTGAAATATTATGTAAGGCTATTTTGCACATAGTCAAGTGCAAGCCTTAAAGATTATAAAACCTAAGTATTGATCAATCTGAAATATATTGAAGATTCCTATGCCCCACAGTATCAAATGTCTAGCAAAGGTTTAATGCTTTATGTAAAAAATAAGTAAGAACATCATCTCAATAGGAAGCAAGTTTGCTTTCACTTCATTGTCAATAAATGATAAAGTTATATGTACAACAATGAATCATCTTAAAATCAATTTCTTTTCTCTCTTCTTTTTTTTTTTGGGGGGGGGGAGAGGTTGAAACAGAGCTTTTCTGTGTAGCTTTGGAGCCTGTCCTAGATCTCTCTCTCTCTGTAGACCAGGCCTGCCTCTGCTTCCCAAGTGCTAGGATTAAAGGTATGTGCCACCACCGCCTGGCCTAAAATCAATTTCTTTGTGACCTATTATCAGTAAATGCTTGATCTGTACACCTAAGGTCATGTAAATCAATTTTTAAAAAAGGGTTTGTGAGTGGAAAAATTCAGGAAGTCCTGACATAAGCAGTTCAGAGGCTGACAGACAGGAGAAGAAGGTGCGAGGAGGAGAGGGGTGGGAAGTGGAATCAAGGGAGATTTACAGGTGGTGGGAATGTCCACGATCATGTTAAGGTGAGGGTGTCGAGCGTGTGCACAAGATCAAACTTAGGAAAGCACACATTAAGTGCATTTGTCACATGCCCACAGTACAGTCTGGGTTTAAAGGTTAGCATTACTAGTGCTGCGTACGGCACAGCCAAGCTGGCTGGTGAGCTAGACTTTCAGAATACGCCTCATAATGTGGCCCGCTGAACACACAAGAACATCTCTACACAAGAATCTCAGCTAGTCAAATTACTAAGTGTGAAGAATCTTAGAAGTATGTTAAAATATAATACTTTTGAAAACTCTGAGAAGACCTGGGAGTACTGATTTACTGTCCCTAAGTCTCAACAGTAACATGTCAGTAATTTGAAAACACTGAGAAATTCATTTTTCACTTCATGTCATAATTCTACATTATACCACTGATGAATAAACATATTTTGTTTTTTAATTAAAAAAGCATGTGTACACAACACACATATAGACACAGCCATGCACAGATTTGATGATTAAAGACTTTTATCTTTCATTGGATCTGTTGTTTGTTATGTTTTACCATGTTCTTCTCTTAAAATATACTATTTGTAACACTTCCCTGAGAATTTCATACCTGTGTCAACTCCTCCCTCTAACTCCTCTCAGATCCACTGCTTGCTAACTGCTAATTATTCTGTTCATCGATTTCCTCTATAGTATTAAGCAATCCTTAATTCAAAATCCATACCAAAAAAAAAAGAGGTGATTTGACATCTGTTGGCAGTTTTAAGCGAATTTCTCTCACCATTCTAAGAAGCAGAGGTGAAGTTGCCAAATTCATACTGGCGATATCTACAGTTCTGTATTTTTGGGTTAGTAGATAGGCTACTTGGAAGCTCACTGAGAAACTAGGTCACCAGCACTAAAAAGCACAGTTTGGATGGCTGCATCTAGGCCAGGATGAAGAATCAGGGACCTCTCTCTCTAAACCTTGTCTGTACCCTTTCATAGTTGAATTTTCACAGACTTTCCTCTCATGCCTCAGTATCCACTGACATTTGGGCACACTGACCAACTTGCTCAAGTGTTCTCCTGGTCCTTACAATGCTACCGAAAAGCTGTTATGTCTGTTATTGTCTATTTCATAAAGGATGCTCTGATTTTAGAAGACTCAAAATCTCACCCACATGCTTGTCTTAACCTAAAACCTGAGGCCTATAAAACTGCAAGCACAGTATGTATTCTACTAGAATTGTACACTACTAGAGATTTTTACATGTATGTATATGTGGGTGCATATGTGTACAAGTGCATGTGCACATATGTGCATATATATGATTATGTGTGATTATATATATGATTTTATATATATGACTATCTGAGAGTGAATCCATGTACCTTTCTATATTGAAGTGCAGTCTCTCACTGGACTAGAAACTCTAGCCTAGCTAGCCAGCTTGCTCTGTAGAGTTTATCTCTACTTTCCAATTGGAATTACAGGTAGCTGCCACTCCCAACATACTTTGTATGTGTGTATTAAGATTTATTATTGTTTTTTTAAAGATTTTCTATGTATCTGAGTGTTTGCCTGTAGGTATCTGTGCGTAACCATGTGTGTTACAGTACCTACAGAGGCCAGAAGAGGGCACTGGGTCATCTGGAACTGTAATTACAGACAGTTGTGAGCTACCATGGGAACAAAATCCAGGTCCTCTGGGAAGAGCAACCAAACAATGCTTTTAATTGTGGAGCTATTTTTCCAGTCCTTATTATTTTTTTATTTTTTGAGAAATGGTTTTTCTATGTAGTACTGGTTGTCCTGGAGCTTGCTCTGTAGACCAGACTTGCCTTGAACTGTCTTACTATTTTTTTTTTTTTTTTGGTTTTTCGAGACAGGGTTTCTCTGTGGTTTTGGAGCCTGTCCTGGAACTAGTTCTTGTAGACCAGGCGGTCCATATATAGATGGATGGAAGGATGGATGGGTGGGTGGGTGGATAGATGAGTGGATGGATGGGTGGGTGGATGGATGGGTGGATGGATGGATGGCTGGGTGAACGAGTGGATGGGTGTATTAGACATTGACTGGCTCTTGTACATGCTAATCAAGCTTTCCACCATCATTTAGGTTTGTTTTTTGTTTTTGTTGCTGTGTTTTGAGGCAGGTCTTATTAAGTTGCCCAGGCCTTGAATTTTTGATCATCTTGCCTTAGTCTCCCTGGATTCTAGCATTGTAGATGTGTGAGGTGTGAGCTAGTTCACAGAGATCCGCCTGCCTCTGCCTCAAATACTATTTTTTTTAAGATTATTTATTTACTATGTATACAATATTCTGTCCACATGTATGGCTACTTGCCACCAGAGGGCACTAGATCTCATTATAGATGGTTGCGAGCTACCACGTGGTTTCTGGAACTTGAACTCAGGACCTCTGGAAAAGCAGCTAGCAGCCAGTGCTCTTATCCTCTGTGCCATCTCTTCAGCCTCTCCCTTACTATTTTTTTAATGAGTATTTTGCCTGTGCAAAATTTTAAGTGTACCACAAGTGTGCAGTGCCAATGGAGACCAGAAGAGAGAGCGCATCAGATCCAGAACTTGAACAACAAATTGAGAGCCATCATTGTGGGTGCTGGAAACCAAACTTCAGTCCTCTGCAAAAGAGGTAAGCACTCTAAACTGCTAAGCTATCTCCCCAGCATACCCAGCTTGTATGTGGGTTCTGGGAACCTGAACTCCTATCCTTATGCTTGCAAGGCACACACTTTATCCACTGAGCCTTCTCCCTTCCCAATATGGACTGGTGGTTTTGAGTACTATAAAAAAACAAGAAACATGCCGGGCGGTGGTGGCGCATGCCTTGAATCCCAGCACTTGGGAGGCAGAGGCAGGAGGATCTCTGTGAGTTCGAGGCCAGCCTGGACTACAAGAGCTAGTTCCAGGACAGGAACCAAAAGCTACGGAGAAACCCTGTCTTGAAAATCAAAAAAAAAAAAAAGAAACAAACAGGCTAAGCAAGCCATGAAGAGTAAGCCAAGAATCAGTAGTCCTCCATGGCCTCTATATCAGCTTCTGCCTCTAGGCTGCTGATTTCTCTGGATAATGAACCACATGCTGTTAGATGAAATATATCCTTATTTTGGTCCTGGTATTTCTCACACCAATAGAAACTCTAAGTAGTTGGCATGTAGATGCTGGGAATGGAACTCAAGTCTTCTACAAGAGTAAATATGCTCACTGAGCCACATTTTCACCCCACCATTTATTTTTTAAAATCTAATGTATATGTCTGTGTGTGCCTTGTGTGTGCAGAAGCCACAGGCAGTTGTGAGTTGCCCAACACGGGTGCTAGAACTGACTGTGGGACGTGTGGAAGAGCAGCACGTACTCTTGGCCTCTGAGCCATCTCTCTAGTCACTACATTTTTGGAGGTTTGGTGTGTGGATGTTGTTGTTTTGAGACAGGGTGTCAAGTAACCCAGACTGGCCTTCCGTTTAAAATGTAGCCAATGATGACCTTCAACTCCTGATCCTATAATCTCTGCTTCTCAGGTCCTGGGAGTACAGGCATATACAACCATGCCCAGCATAATTTACATTTTTCAGGATTACTGTCTTGAATATAATATAAATAATATCAGTATATCTTTATGAGGTTTCACCCTAAGCTCTCCCTTAAGAACAGCTGAGGAGCTATAGCAACTGAAGGCTGCTGAAGAAGTGGAAGTCATTTTTCTTTGGCTCCGTGAAACACTGGTAGATTACTCATGTACATCTAGGCAGAATGAACTGGACTCAGTGAGTTAAAAAACCAAAGAGGAATCCCAGCGCTTGGGAGGCAGAAGCAGGTGGATCTCTAAGTTAGAGACCAGCCTGGTCTATAGAGTGAGTTCCAGGACAGCCAGAACTACACAGGGAAACTTAGTCTCAAAGAACCAAAACCAAACCAAACCAAACCAAACAAACAAACAAACAAAAACAGGACATGATGAAAGGGACAAATGCTAGGGAGAGGTCTAAGTAGAATAGGGGAGGTTAGAGTTAGACATGATCAAGATACACACTACAAATGCATGAAATTGTTAGTTTAAAATATTTCTAAAACTAAAAAAATCCTACGAAATTACTTTTCAGATTATAAACTAAAAAGAATGAACCATCTAGAGTCATTTGGACTACTGTTAACTTTCTATATTAAAGTTTCTTTTTTCCCTCTGAGACAGGGTTCTCTGTGTCCTGGCTATCCTGAAACTCAGTCTGCAGACCAGGCTTGCCTCAAAGTCACAAAGATCTGCTTGCTTCTGCCTCCTGAGAGCTAGCATCAAAAGTGTATGCCACCACTGCCTGGTTTAAAGCTAATTTTCTTGCTTCCAAATTTTCCTAAATGAGATCACATTATAAATACCCCCCTCCCGATACATTGTAATGTTTCAAATCTGTAATTTACCTGTAAAATCTACTTACAATGCTAGGCAGTGGTGGCGCATGCCTTTAATCCCAGCACTCGGGAGGCAGAGGCAGGCAGATCTCTGTGAGTTCGATGCCAGTCTGGTCTACAAGAGCTAGTTCTAGGACAGGCACCAAAGCTATAGAGAAACCCTGTCTCAAAAAAACAAAACAAAACAACAACAACAAAAACCCCAAATGTACTTACAAGGTCAGAAGTGTAGCTCAATGGCAGAGCACTTGCCTAATGTGCCCAAAGTCCTGGGTCTGATTTCCAGCACCAAGAGAAAATACTTGATACATACTGGTTATCATGAGCTCTAACTGTTCTTCCTTTTGTGTGCTAAGGTATGACTTCAAAACAGATCAAGCAATACATAAAACATACCTTTCTCCGATCTTTAAGGATTCTGTCCAAACTCTCTTCATTCACTTTGCTTGCATAATCATAAAAACTGTTGTTTTAAAGAAGGAAAAAATTAATTAAAATGCTATAGTACTATGACATAGGCATAACCACAGGGCCCTACAGAACATCTAACCCTAACAGATGCAACTGCTCCTTCTCAAAGCTCTGTAAACAGAAATCAGCTTAAGTGCTTTCTTGATAGGAAGCTACATTTTGTTAACAAATACTACTCAAGAAATTGCTACATTCAAAAGACATTCCTTTCATGTGTGGGAAGTAATCAAGTAATTACAAAATGTGTGGTTTCAAATGGCTCCACTACTTTGTTTCTATGTATCAATTACTTATGAAAAAAAGATAACAGCAACTCATTTTCTGAGAAATGAACATTTGTGGAATGTTTAACAGACCCTCCACTGGATGCTTTTTTATTACATGTTCTAGCCACAGTGCTGAGTATAAGTTCATCCCAATTCAACCGGGTTTTCTGCTATTTTTGTAGGAAGAGACAGCAAAGCTAACCAACTGGTCCAAACTGCAGAGCTAGTGGGAACAGAACAACAGGACCGGAAGCCAAGTCTGGCAAGCTTCAAACAATGTGCTCACCTCCAAAACAAACCGAGACCAGTCAGATGTACTGACACAAGGGTCCTTGTCCCTGGTTATGGTCTTAGAAATGCCATCCTCCTCCACCACATGCCCAGGCCCCAAAGGCAGGAAGGCTTCCAGGATACAGGGAAAGAACTGACTTGGAGATCAGGAGATGCCAGCTCCAGCCCAGCTGCACTTCTCACTTCAGGATCTGGGACAGACTACTTACCCTACCTGGTCTTCTCCCATTTTGCAAAGTAAGAAGCTTGGAGTATATAGGTGATTTCTAAGATTTCCTTCAGCTCTAAGTAGGAGTCAGTCCCTGTTCTGAATGTTCTGTGCCAGCAATGTTTGTGGGATTACTCAGGAGGGAAAGACAGAGCATGCCCAGTGAAGCTCTGACAGTCAGGCCAGAACACATCCACAGCCAGACAGAGGTAATATATGGACCAAAACCTCATCATCTTTCCAGATGAACCCATGGCTGCTCACCTGGTGTCCCTACTCCTCTTTCAGTTAAATAGAAATGGAAAGAGTTGAGGTCCTTGGCTACTTTATGGCTTCATGTGAATACAGCCACCATGCTTAATGTCATTCCTCTGAAATAACTGAGGAATAAGGGTGTGTGTGTAGGGTGAGGAGCGACAGAAGTCCCCAAGAGAGGCTGGGTGCCTGTAGAGGGGTGAGTGTAAAGGCAGAAGGGGACAAACAATAGGAAGAACCAGGCAAAGTAACTAGAAGGGATGAAAGAAGTGTATGAATATTAAGAACACCGAAGACAAGATGGGCATGGTGGCACGTATCTTTAATTCTAGTACTTGGGAGGCAGAGGCTGGGGGATCTCTGTGAGTTTGAAACCAATTTGGTCTACAGTTAGTTCTAAGTCAGCCAGGGCTACATAATGAGATCCTGTCTCAAATAACAATGAGTAATGTTTATGTGGGCACACTGGAAGGAATGCACGGGCCTGGCTTTAGGGAGGGAAGGGGGAAGAAGCAGAGCCCGGAGAGCTTTCTGAAATACACATACCAGTCCTCAGGTGGAAGGGTATGGGTTAAGAAAGAAGAGACAGATGACTGGGGATGCACATCAGTAGTAGAGGGCTTGCTCAGCAAGTGCAGGACCCTCCATTCATCCAGTCACAATGACAGACGCCTGGTGCTGGTCTGGGAGCATCTGCTTTTCCCTACAGGTGTCACTCTCCTGCGTCTTTCCTTCAGAATGTCTCTATTACAGAACTGATGAATATTAACTTAAATACAAAAAACGAAACTTATGGGTTTTTGTTGTTTGAAAGATAAGCTCACTGTGTAGCCCTGGTTAGCCTTGAACTCACAAAAATCTACCTGCCTCTACCTTTCAAGTGCTGGAATTAAAGGCGTGCACTACCACTAACTGGCTCTTTAAAATAAAAGCTGATCACTAAACATTTTTTTCCTCAAAATCAAATTTACATCTATATGTGATGTCTCTAAATAATTTTAGCTCTATGTCATCTTTGATTAACTTTCTAAGTAAAGAACTCTTGACAGGGATGCTGAGGGAGAGGAAAGCTCAATCTAAACCACTGATACAATGATTTGCCACGTCCCTGCTTCCCTTTTCCCACTCAAGCACAGTCCCTCAAACACAGTTATTATCCAATAAATATGATTTTGGAACCAGCTGTAGTAGTGCACTTGAGAAGGAAGATCATGAATGCAAGGCTAGCCTGGGATACACGGCAAGATCTTTTGTGAAGCAACAAACAACAACACATGCGCGCGCACTCACACACAAAACCCAGAAAAAAGCTTTAAATAGATTCTGAATACCCTTAATTATACTTATAATCAATTACAGGCCTAAATTTACTAGTTTCAAACAACTTTTTCAATGAGGACCCAAAACTACAAAACCACATGTGGCTTACCTAAAAAGTTTTGAGCAGGGCTGATGGTTATGAATTTCTGTAATCAGACAAAGGGGGAAAAAAATCAGTTAATCATGTAAGGCATAGGCAATTATAAAACAGCTCAGGATTTTTTTCAAACCCAAAATTTAGGATAACCAAGACCATTTTCTTCTTGTAAACAGTGCCATGTATATGCCATGAAGGCAGTTGACTGCTTCCCACTACGGCAAGAGACAGAGTCTCAGAACAAAGCAGACCGGAGAGTGAGAGCTCCGCCTCCGCTTCTCTGTGTGATGAGTGCACATCTGACAGCTTTTATTCAGGAACACGAAGCTATTGTACAACTTACTCAATCTTACCTATTTAAACAAAGCATCACAGGAAAAAGTAGCCACTGACTGGAAGCATTTAATCAAACTGGATAAAAGCTGTGGGGACAGCTCTGGAAGAGAAGGGCCTCAACTTTCCTACCATTAATAACCCTCTAATGATGCCTGACACTTGGGCCAGGTGTTTGGAATGCTGAATGTCTATTAACTCTTTCAAAGCTGGTTGGTATTAAGGGAAACAGTCATTTATAAGATAGATCCTAACAGCTTCTAAAAAGATGCTGGGATTAAACAGAATGAACAATTTCTTCAGCCACATCAGGGGTCCACAAGCTGGTATTTTAGGAGAGCATGAGACTAACTGACTATTCAATTCTATTTACCACATTCTCCTAGAGAGTGACTCATCACCCGCTGTTTAAAAAAAGACACAGCCTTGGGATTTTAGGCAATAGTTTTACCTCAATTAAAATAAAACCAAAGCCTTTGAGGCCACGCTATTCTCACTAGTTAAGGCTCCCAAAACACATGTATAAATGTAGAACTGTCACCAAAAAGAAGAGTTCATTCGCTTCACTATGGCATCAATACACAATGCAAACAAGAAAACCTCATCTATAAAATTCCCTTCTTTTGATGCTTAAAATGATACAGTACACTACCTTAAATTATTTAGACACTGTTAGTCACTGAGATCTGGAACATGGTTAGCAAAAATACTACTTAGGATTTAGGAAAAAGAAAACTTATCTTTTACTTTAAAGATAACACTATTTTGTTTACTGAAAGTCCTGGAGGAAATTCTGAAGTCTGAACAAGTAGTCCTCAAGCTAATTGTCCAGCAGTGTCCTTTTTAATCTACAAGTCAGATTAGAGCAGTGGTTCTCAACCTTCCTAATGCGATGACCCTTTAAGACAGTTCTTTGCTGGGTGGTGCATGCCTTTAATCCCAGCACTCAGCAGAGACAGGTAGATCTCTGTGAGTTCAAGGTCAGCATGGTCTACAGAGCGAGCAACAGGACAGGCTCCCAAGCTACAGAGAAACTCTGTCTCGAAAAAAGAAAAAAAGGAAAAAAAAATAAAACAACAAAACAACAGTTCATCTGTGGTGACCCTCAACCATAAAATTATTTTCATTGCTACTTAATAACCATACTTTTGCTGTTCTGACTCACATTGTAGTTATCTGGTATGCAGGATATCGGATATGCAACCCCTATGAAAGGACTGTTTGAATCCCAAAGGAGTCGTCACCCACAGGTTGAGAACCACTGGATCAGGGGCATACAGACATGCTCTAGGCATGTAGCTCATGGCAGAAAGCTTGTCTAGTATTTGTGGAGGCCTGGGATTTCATACCCAATACTTAAATAAACAAGTAGCTAGAATATATACTGGAAGTGCAACTGTACACTTACTTAACTGCATCTGGGAATTTAGATATTTTTAACAAAGCATTTTTGTGTTTGCAACAATCATGGTATGCGTGTGAAGGTCAGAGAACAATTTAGTATTTCCTATCACTACATGGGTCCAATGGCTCAACCTCAAGATATTATCGTAGGAAGTGCCTTTTCCTACTGAGTTATTTCACTGGCCTTGCATCTATCAATTTAAACTTTATTTACTACATGTATTTTGAGAACCTAGGTGCAAATAATAAATAACTACATACAAAGACACCTTATGAAGTAAAATTCTACTACTCAGAATTTTAATATGCATTTGTGTCTGTGTGTGCACCTGTGTGTGCCAAGACATAGGTGTGGAGGTCAAAGAACAACTTTCAGGAGCTGGTTCTCTCCTTCTATCACGTGGATTCCAAGGCTCAAACTCAGTTTGTTGGGCTTAACAGCAAGTCCTTTTACTCAGTGAGCCATCCTGACAGCTCGTTTTTTTAGAATTTTAGAGAGTAAAGCAAAAGCTCTTGAACCTCCTGCCTCTACCTCCAGAGTTAGGCTTGATTCTAGAAGACCTGGGTTTGATTCCCAGGACCCACATAGTGGCTCACAACTGTCTGTAACTCCAATTCCAAGGTAACAGAAGCCTTTCTCTGGCCTCTACATCTTCAGGTTTCCAAGGGCACCAGGCACACACATAATACACAAACATGGGTACAGGCAAAATGCCCAAACATTTAAAATAAAAATTATATAAAAAAGATATTTCTAAGGACAATGACAAGCTTACCAATTACTTGCAGAAACTCTGTATTGCTGATCTGTGAGTCACTGATGCTGAACGTCTCCTCTTGTCTTACCTCGCCCAGCAAAAACCCTTCCTAAAACAACAGGAGAAAATAACTGGTTAAACTTAAAGATAATTTTTCCTAAAATTAAAAGGAAATGAGGACTACTATTTTATATCAATTTTAGCAATACTCCAAATAAGGCATGTAGCATGTGAAGTGCTGTTTTATAAACCAGCAACATGACCACAGCAAGCTTAGATGCCTGTTAACTGGATTGTATGGAAGAAAATGTTCCCAAATGACATATCATTGTAAACCAACAAGCATTTCTTGTTTTTAGATGAGTTCATTACTTATCCTAGTCAGTTCCATAGCATGCTAGACACTCTCAGGAAGCAAAAATATGCCACAGTTGCTTTCTTAAAACTTTATATAACTTACTTTATTGGTTTAAAAAATACCACTAATGACGAAAAAATAAAAACAATGACAGGATACAGTTGGCATGAGAAATCAGGATTTCACACAGCACACTTGCTTCCATCTAATAAACGCAGAACTTTATTTACACCTGTGGAGAACATCTATCAACACAGTCAACATGGAATTCCTTTGCAAATTACCAGTTAGAGCACTTGCTGCTATGCTCAGTATAAACATGGCTGGTAAGAATATACCCTAAAAGTCAAAACAACCCTCCTGCAGAGAGGATGAATTGCAGAAAGATTACATTATCTTGTAATCTCTCTCCTGGATAACCCAGGGCTTATTCCTTCCCTTTGCTCAAATGGCACCTCAACTAGGAAGCTTTGCCCGACTAACACGGGAAATCACATCTGCCAGGCACTCTGTCCCTTGTACCCCACCTTCATTGTCTTCTCATTATCTACAGGTTATAGACTTACAGACATAAGCAATGCCCACTCTGGTTAAAATGTAAGCTAAGGAGCAGGCATCTGTGCTTGTTTACTGTTAGACTACTACACTTATGTCATGCCCAACCTTAGAGTTCACCAAATATCAATTGCATAAATTTTGCTGCAATAAAACCATGTTCTACATAATCCTCCATTCTATGCTGATCCACCACACCAGCCACAGAAGCTCCCCAAATTAAAAACATCTTCAGTTGCAAATGCACATCTATGGGTGAAAGGAGCAAGACAGATGCTTTGGGGCCTCACTTTTGTATTTGACTTGGGGAAGTGTCTGCTATGAGGACTTGCTGGGAGATGTGAGGCCCTGAGTTCAACCCAGAGCACTGCCAGCAACCCCAAAAGAGATGAAGAAGTATCTCAGATTTCCCAAATACAACACTCAGGGCATTCTTTAAATGCTGTGGAACAATCTTTGTACACTGTAAATATGTATTGTTCTCATTGTTAATAAAAAGCCGATTGGCTGATGGCTAGGCAGAATTTTTTGGGGCAGAGAAAATGCTACAAAGGAGAAGGATAGAGTCAGAGGAGACACCAGCCAGACAGAAAGGAAACAGACCATGCAGGAGGTAAAAGCCACGAGCCCAGGGGCAGCAAATAGGTTAATAGAAATGGGTGAATTTAAGTTGTACGAGCTGGTCAGTAATAAGCCTGAGTTACTGGCTGAGCATTTATAACTAATAATAAGTCTCTGAGTGGTTATTTGGGAAGTGCTGGCAGAACAGAGCTGATCACAGACCTGACGAAAAACTCCACCTACATTTAACTCTAACTAATATACAGGTTTCATTTACAAAATCAAATCTTGGGTTGGGGATGCATGTGGTTCAGTAGTAGAATACCAAGATTCAATCCCCACACTGCAGAGAAAAAGACAGAAGAATCCCCTCATACTCAAACAGATGTCTATGACTACTAGCTTGAGAAACTAACTAATACCAACTAACTGGTTATGGTGGTCCAAGCCAGTAGGCTATGTTGAAGAGGTTGATGTAGGAGGATTATGAGAAACACTAATAAACCTGTCTTATCAATTCTGAGTTTCATTACAAGGTATGTACCACTATGCCTGGCTGCAAACAAGCTTTTAATATATCTTAAATGTTACATAAAATTATTTACCTGAAATCCAAATTAACTATGTTCTGTATTTCCCTATTAGCCATAATAGTCCTCCAGCATGAGAAACAATGCTAAAACTCATATGAACCTGGGCATGGTTGCACACACTTTTAACTCCAGCACTGGTGAGGCAAAGGCAGGTGGCTCTCTGAGTTCTAGGTCAGTCTGGTCTACTTAAGGAGTTCTAGGATAGCCAAGGCCACATAGAGAGACCCAAAAACAAACAAAAAGCTCACATGACATTAACATTCTAAAGTTAACTAGGACTGTTTATTTATCACTGGTCTGGACTATCTCAGTCACTATTACATCAACATTTCTCAACCTGTGGGTCATGACCCCTTCAGGTCAAATGACCCTTTCACAAGGGTTTCATATCAGATATCCTGCATATCAGATATTTACATTATGATTCATAATGGCAGAAAAATCATAGTTATAAAGTACAATGAAAATAATTTTATGGTTGGGGGGGGTCACCACAAATAGGAGGAACTGTATTAAAGGGTTGTGACATTAGGAAGGGTGAGAACCACTTCATTACATTATAGCAGGAAGAGGCAAACCACAGGCCCATTCTGTTGATACATGGCCTACAAGCTAAGAATGGTTTCTACCTGTTCAAATGGTTGCAAAAATTAAAACAGATGTTCCACGAACTGTTAGAATCATCAGCCACTCAAGTTTCAGTGCTATAAATAAGCTCTTATTAGAACACAGTCACCTCATTTGTTCACGGTCTGCATTTCGTCTCCCCTTACAACAGCAGAATTGAAGAGTTGCTAAGCAGACCATGTGGTTCCAAAACTTTTTAAATAGAGAGAAAGTATTATCCTTTATTTTCTGGTCCTTTTCAGAAAATGTCCACTTTCTTCCACGAGTCAAAAACCCACTTAACAAAAACCCAACATCAGGCATAAGAAACTACTTTTGAGTTGGTCAGACTTCCAAGATGCAGTCTATTGCTATTGCCCTTGGTTGCCCCCAAGAGGTGGAAGAAGTTCCTGTTGCTGAAGACACACACCTTACACTTAAGAAATTGAGCTCAGAGGCCCTGAGCTGGGACAGACCTGAACACTCCCACCCCCATGCCCTGAGGACTAGCTTTCTTGGCACCAGAAGATACCATGCAAGCTTCCAAAGGAAGGAGGCAACCAACAGTCCTACCCAGCTGTAACACATCAGCGACCAGAATGTCCCAATAACCCTGTGGGTGCATTAGTGACACACATACCTTGACAGTAACCAACAGCTCTCTAGTTGGACTTAATTAAGATCTACGAAAAATGGAAAGCCATGCCTGGTACCATACAACTACTCAGTGCTAGTGCAGTCAGGGATCTATCTTGGAGAAGCTACAACCACTTAACTACACCAGCATGATCCCTAACAATAATCTAAATGTCTGTCCCTAACTCACAGAGAAGTAGTCCTCACCCCATAAAGGAAACACCTCTTTGCAACAGACGCACATCATTAGAGAAAACTACATCAACCCTGGAGCCCAGTTCCAGTCTATTCCCACAACCAAGGCTCAGAACATTGTGGAAAGCGGGCAAAAAGACTAAGCAAAAGAGGATCATGGAGTTTGCGTGAGTGTTAGAAGCTAAGCCCACAAAGTCTCACAAACATGATTGGCTAAACATGAGCTGAACAAAGATGACACCAACAGACAGATCAAAGTGCGAGGGTGGAAGCCCAGAAGGCCTCAGCCCTACACAAAGAACTACAGGTCACTAAGGAATGATGAGAGGGGGAGAAACAGTGTTCCCTAGGGGAAAGCACACCAATTGGCTATTCAAAACAAATGGTCAGCTTGAAAAAAATATATGAGTAACATTATACAGACTGAGCAGGTTAGATTTAGGAATAGATATGCATATATATATATATATAAAATAAGCATGCAATAACGATTAATTTAAAAAAAGAGACCATAGGTGGGTTTGGAAGAAAGAAAAGAAATGATGTAGTTATATTAAAATCTCAAAAAAGGAAAAAAAATTGTTTGTTAACCTTAGCACTATAGAATAATTTTGGCTTTCAACTAATTTTTGTAGACCAAACAAATGTGTAGAACAAACTCTTGGTTCTTCAACTTTAAAAATGACATTACTTTTAAGCATTCCACACTCATAACTGTGGTAAGGTTAATAGAAACTAGTGTAATTGCATAAAACACAATGCTAACTATGTACTTTATATAAAATTTCTAGCCTTATGTCTGGTATGAAATAAATATTAAGAAGATCACAATTAAATGACGAGCAATCTAAAGCTGGATATAATGGCATACCCCTAAAATTCCAGCAGTAGGAGGTTGGAGATAGGGTCAGGAGTTCAAAGCCAGCCTTGACCAAGTGACATTACCTCAAAACAGGAAAAAAAAAAGAGGGGGGAATAACAATTGCAAACAGGACTACAGCAATTTCTAGAAATACTGTTGAAGCTTCTTATCCTTACAATAATCTTGCCTTATACATAGACTAAGACATTCCTAGACACTCCATAAAAGAGCAGAGTAAAGTAGCACCCCTGAACTCCTAACTGTAGTCCATGGATACTAGGGAGATCACAACCACTTACGTTACTAAGTGGCTGGCTGAAATACCAAAGGCTACCACTGTTCAGAGCTGTCACTGAAAAAAAGAAAATATGCTGAATATATTCCTATCAGTAATCTCTGCCATCAACACTACAGAGCTGAAAAGACGAGGGAATTCATTCCACTCAATTTGCTAATGGAATCATCTCTCACAATCAGTTCGTATTAATGGAAGCGAAGACTACCAACATCAAAACAAATCCAATCCTCCTCCAGCCTTCGTTGTTTTGTAATGACAACCACAAGAGCCCACTCTCTTATTTAATGAAATTGAATCGTTCACCAATAATATCACTAAAAAAATCCCCCAATTGTGGACAAATTAATTATGTCCTGTAAAAGCATCTATATATATATATATATATATATATATATATATATCACAACTTCCAATCGGAGGTCAGTGTAAAATAAAGAGAGGCTATGCGCCTATGGACGCCACGGTCTGAGCGTTTCTCATCTCTCATATGTGGGCCTGTCACTTCCCTAGAAGACTAGTTCCGTGGATTAGAATGTTCGCTGAGGAACTAAACAAGCAACTTCAAGGAAGTGCGAACAGACTCTGCAGACGCCAGTTCCCATTCTCCATTTTCCACTAGGGTGAAAAAACACACGCACGACTGATAAGGACGAACGGTGACAGCTAAGACAACCCGGGAGGCCGGCAGGCAGGACTTGGTTCCTCTCCTTCTAGACTACAAGCCTGATCTCTTACTCCTTCCCGACCCGGGGTGCTCCTCGAGTCTGTAAGCCCGACTCTCAGCGAGCGGTAGGCACTTCAGACACCGGCGGGGCCCGGCACTAGAGGTCCGCCGGACTGACAACAGCTGTGCCGGGACCCGCCCGAGGCCGAGAGCGCCAAGGGAAGCGCCCGCGGGGAGCAGGAGCTGGAGGGGGGCGGGAGCCGCCTGGGCCACCGGTTTCTCGGCTTGGCCCCGGTACCGAGGCCTCCAGCGGTTCCCTGTAGGCCGCAGGCGCCGGCTCGAGGAGGAGGCCGAAGGCCCCCAGTGGCCACGGTAGGGGGCCCGGCACCTACGTGGTCGGCGTTGCTGTTGGCGCTGTGGAAACACACAGCGCTGAAGGTGTAGCCCGAAATGGAAGCCGCCATGATGGAAATCTCCACCTCCCCCATCATGCCCCGCGGAGGGCGCAGAGTATTCTGGACGCCCCGGTGCTGAGCATTCTGGGAAATGGAGTCTTCCAGGCGAGGACTGGGGAAATTAAGGATGCCAGATCACAGAGGCCCAGCACTTTCTGTTTACGTGTCCCTCAGACGGCTGCCTGTCTGTACAGCCTTGTTATAACCCAGTTTGTCCATTCTGCAAATGAGACTGAAGGATGAAAGGGCCGGAGATGATTCAAGCAATTGAACAGTTTGCGATTTGACACGGGAAAAGCACTATGTAATTTTATTCTGAACAGACCACTCTGCCTGCTTGGTTGAGACTAATGTCTAGGAGATGTGGAAAGGAAGGGAAGGCTACAATAATCCTGATTGCTGTAATGACAGGAGGACTTTGGTCAGAAGTAGTGGAGCTGATAAAACGATAGGATTCTGTATTGAAAACTAATTCAACTATGAGCTGTGTGGTGGCAAGAGGGTTGCAAATTTGAGGCCAGTCAAAGCTACATAGACTTGTTTCAACAAACAAAACCTACAAATATAGGAAAAGTCATAGAAGATAAAAGCAAGTAACTGGGAAAACTAAACTATCAAAGTTAGAAAAAAGAAACTCACCCCTCTCCCCCAAAAGGAAGAAAGACAGACAGACAGGAAGGGAGGGAAGGAGGGAGGGAGGGAGGGACGGAGGGAGGGAGGGACGGAGAGAGGGAGGGAGGGAGGTAGGAAGGAAGGAAGGAAAAAGTTCAAGGAAGGAACTAATTTTTTTTGCAACTTGTTGAAGCTTCAATGTTCTAAGGTGGCTCCTGGTTTCCCTATAAAGCTGCTTTTCCTTTCCCAAGTTCAGCAAATTAAACTGTTTCTGACAATTGCTCAAGGCAAAACCCTCGCAGTGAACCTTGACAATTCTTTGCTCTTGTTGCCCACATCAGATCAGCTAAAGCAATCTTCAAAATACACAGTCTTACAATTCACTACCAGCACACCTGCTACCCTGAACCAAACACCATCATCTTCTCTTCATTACAGTAACAGAGTCCCAGTTGGTGGCAATTTTGCTCCTAAAGGGCACTTGACATTGTTAGCATTTATTTTCCAATGCCAAACTCTGGGGAAGGAGCTAAACTCAGCAAAGGCCTCACAACACAGCCAATGACAGGTCATGTTAATGTTTAAATATAAAGTGTCAGTCACACTTGGCCAGCCTCCAAACCCCCCCCACCCCTAATTTCTGATTGTGTTTTCTGCTTCTGCTATCTTGGCTGGCTTGACTTCAGCTATGGTAGTGGCCCTTTTGCTTTCTGGAAGCACTGAAATTTCAATCAGGCCACAGTGCCTTGACTTTTGTTGTTTCCTCTGCCTAGGATGCTGATCTCCTGGACAACTAACTGCATGACTCCCTGTTTTATGCCTGCTCTAGGCATTCTGAAAGGCCATCCAGCTTGCTGGAGTGATTGGCTTAGCCTGGCTACTGGGGAAGTTTTCCATTAACAGCTCCCAACGTACATCTCCTGAAACTGTTCCCTGAGAAAGACAACCTCATTTTCCAGCAGCTGTACTCTTTAGCTCAGCTACTTCTCTCGGTTTAAGACTGCATGCCTAAGTGCCACCCACAAAGGGCTGGGCCCTCCTACATCCATGAACAATTGTTAGACATTAAATCTGATGGTTCACTTTTCAAAGTTTCCTCAAGCCAGCTCAGATCCAGCTAGACGTGAACCTGCTAGTCTGTCTAGTCCTCCTACCCCTAAACTTTAACCAAGCTTGCTTACAAGGTCATTGTGTTTGATAAGCTTTAAAATAAGCAGGATATGGGGTGATGGTGGCACATCCTTTTGATCCCAGCACTCAGGAGGCAGAAGTAAGGTGAGACTCTGTGAGTTCAAGGCCAGCCTGGTCTATGAGTAGAGTTTTAGGACAGCCAGGGCTATGAGAGAAACCCTGTCTAGAAAAACAAAAATAAAATGAAATAAGTAGAATGTAAATCATGGAGATAGACCCACACATGGTTTTTGTTGTTAGGATTGTACCCTTCTAGTTATTCAAAAAAGGAAAGAAAGATCATTTGTTAGGGTGTATAACTGAGTTATGCACTCAGTTTGTAGGCTTGCAACATTATGGTTTGTAAGAGTAGCAAAATTACAGTTATGAAGATACAACGAAATAATTTTACGGTCGGAGGTCACCATAACATGAGGAACTGTGCTAATCACAGTGTTGGGAAGGTTGAGAGCCGCTGAGCTAGTGGGTCCTTTACCTGATATACTTAAGACCAGAGTTATTTCAGATTTTGGAGCTGTTTGGATTCCAGATGTTTGGATTAGTGATCATGATAATTGGCTTTTGTCAACTTGACACAAATCTAGACGTACCTGGGGAAAAGGGAATCACAATGGAGGAATTGCCTCCATCAGATCAGCCTCTGAACATGTCTATGGCACATTTTCCTGATTGCCAACTGAGTGAGAAGGATTCAACTGACTGTGAGCAGGGCCATCCTTGGGCTTGTGGGTCTGAGCTATTTAAGAAGGTAGCTGAGCCGGGCAGTGGTGGCGCACGCCTTTAATCATAGCACTTGGGGCGCAGAGGCAGGCGAATCTCTGTGAATTCCAGGCCAGCCTGGTGTACAGAGTGAGTTCCAGGTCCTCCAAGGCTATAGAAACCCTGTCTCAAAAAACCAACCAACCAACCAACCAACCAACCAACCAACCAACCAACCAACCAGTTTAACCAAAGCAAAGCAAAGCAAACCAAACATAAGAAGCTCACATCAAAGCAGAAGGGGGAAAAGGAGTGGGGGAGGTAAGGAGGTTTTTCTGGAAGTGTGTTCCCTGGTACTGGCTGTTGCATGGTCAAAGAAGGAAAAGCTATGCCCTTCATCTTGGATTTGTCAAATGGGAAATGCTTGAGGATTCTGGGAAGCATAGTTCCTAAGGAACTGTGGGTAGGCACTTTGCCAGTCAGCAGGGATCAAAAAACAAAACAAAAACAAAAACCAACCAACCAACCAACCAACCAACCAAAAACCAAAACCAAGGTTGGCAAGTTCATGTTTTGCAGGTCTGCCTTTGGTCTCGTGAAACTGTTACTCAAAGACAGGGGCCATATTCCTTATATACTTTTGCTTTTACCTTGTGCTAGGCAGTTTGCCCAATGGAACTTCTCCCCCCCACACTGCCACAACTCCCCCTTCCCTGGGTGATCAGAGGCGGTGCTCCCACAGCCCTGGGGACTAAGCAGTCAGAATAATCCTTCCTGGAGTCAGGGAAGGGATTTGGTATAAACCATGGTTTTTCCCGGGGCTCCATACCAAAAACTGTTTACAGCTCTCATCGCACACACAGCGAAAGCATTTCAAGTGTTGACAAGACACTGGGCTGAAGGCAGGCTTATCTTTCATGGCTGCTTCTTAATTAAAAACTGAAGGGGCTGGAGAGATGGCTCAGAGGTTCAGAGCACTGACTGCTCTTCCAGAGGTCCTGAGTTCAATTCCCGGCAACCACATGGTGGCTCACAACCATCTATGAGATCTGGCGCCCTCTTCTGGTGTGTGGGAAGCAGAGTGTTGTACACATAATAAATAAATAAATTAATTTAAAAAAAAAAAAAACTGAAAACTTTTAAAGAACCAGTCCCTCACATTCAGACTTGCTTTCTGTAGCATCTACAGTCTAGAAAAGATGAAAACAGCTACTTGCCCAGGGCGGCACTAATTGGCTGTGGTATCCGGTGGTTTTATTGCTCTGTAATAAGGTTACTTACTCTCTTTCCCGAGTTCTTTAATCACTATGTACATGGATTTCCATCTGCCCTTTACTTTATTCTTTATTGCCAGAAGATCTTGGAACACCATTTGTAGAAGAAGATGAACTGTAAACCGGGAGGGCAACCGTTGCTGCCATTTACCTCAAGGGACTTGTTATTGGGCTTCTGTCTGTGGAGTCAACAGAAATGTAGCCTTGGAAACAAGTTCTCGTTGGAAGGTGGCTTGTTAGGGGACTCTGGGATCCTTGCCGAGGACATTCGACCACGAGTGCTTTGACAATTTCATGGCTACTACAGAAAATGTCCTAGGTGCCGACACATAAGATCTCTTTCATTGTATTACAGAACTGCTGGCTGCAGTCAGCAGAAGGCAGAAGAAACCTCAGACTCATGAAGTCTTGAGGAAGAAGCCACCTTTTATTTTCAGCAAACTACAGTGAACAAATGCAGAGGTAGAGACTTGGATGGGTTCAGATACCTACCTGGGGCAGAGGAAGACCCACCGAAGCCGTACCATTCATTCCCCTACTCATTTTATCGTAACTCCAAGGCTGGCGTACTGTGGGCAGTCCCAAAGGCATTGATTTCCTGGACCATAAGTTCTTAAAGGGTCATCAGGTTACATCAAGTCACTTTCCAGAATTCTAGCCACACATGAAATTAGTCTTTTAGTCTGGAAGCCAGTAATGCGATGGGCTGACCTACCTACCTACTTTCCAGATCTGCCTCACTAGAGAGATAAGAGGACACGTATTAGGACGGAGTGGTGTGTGTTTCGTTTTTGTGGCTTCTGACAACGTGTTTCCCAAAGTGCAGTACTTTGAACCATGTCTTACAAACAGCAGTCCCCAGATATGGTCACTTTGAGAGCAAGAGAGTAAGAGGTGCAAGGAAAGTTGGCTGGAGGAAGATGGCTTACAGGTAGCTTAGGCTCTTGACTGTGGGTCGGCCTCCCAATGCCTGTTCTGGAGCATTAGAGAAAGAGAGAAGGTCTTCCATCGCCTAGAGAGGCCAGGCTGGCGCGTCCCCTCTGCTCGAACCGCGTCTCTATGGCGGCCGCGACAGCCCACAAGGCGCAGAGCGACATGAACGCGGATGCTGACGGTCAAGGCGGCGCTGTGCTCCCTACGCAGTCTCGAGAGGGCAGTCCCGTGGCGTGTGACTTCGTCCCATCGGTGCTGGGGACACGAGAGCAGTGAGTGTGGCGGGGCGGGTGAGCGGGAGCCTGAGGCCCAGAAGGAGATGGGGACCCCTCACCCCCACCCCGGCTTGGGGGCCTGAGGGAAGAGGGTGGAAGCCACCTGTGGGGACTTAAGGGGTGAGACCCCAAGCGCGCCCCGGGGAGCGGTTAACCCTCTTTCTAGGGATTCAAGACCACCCGAGGTCCGTGGGGAGCCGGGGTAGGGGTCTGGAATCTGGCTTGAGGAAAAGGGTAGAGGGCTGGGCAACGAACCGGACGAGGGCCCGGGGAGGTCCCGGGAGAGCTGTGGGATCAGGCTGCTGGAGGAGGTCGGAGTGGAGGATGCTGTGAACTGTGAGCTAGCGAGATGGCAGGGGTTCTGGGAGAACCAGAGAGGAAGTGTCCTGACCTAAAGTTGAGGCTAAGAAATTAATGCATTGGAATATACGTGAATGAATGTAGGGCACAGGAATTAGGATGGGAAGAAATTTGGGGGAGGGAGCAGGGGTTGTAGAGATGAAGTAGGAAGAGAAAACAGTTGGTAAGGGGCGGGGGTGGGGAGTTGCCGCTGTAAGGATTAAGAGATTTAATGGGAAAGCTAGAATACAGGGAGAGGCAAAGACTGTTTTAGCACTTAATTTAAATTTTTATCTTCGCCGTGCTCATTGTGAGCAAACCACTAACCTACTGGCTAGAAAATCCTGTATCTGCACATTGATGAGCAAATTTGGAGCCACAAGCTCAGCTTGTGCAGTCCAGTTTTGAACTTGGGTCTGGGACTTAAAGAGATTTTTGGGCAGGTGCTTGTTTTTATTCTTTAAACTAAAATGTATATAGGATTCTGCATTGCATGAATATAAGTACTTGTTTATTTTGCTTGCTCATAATTCTCATTCTTTTAGCCCAAGGATATTTTTAAAAAAAAAAATGGGTTGTATGCACTTATTGATAACACTAATAATGTTTTAAGGCGATTGTGAGTAGCCATGTAATGCATTGGAAATTATTTAATTCACAAAATACAGTTTAATTTGGGAATCTTGCTTCACATTTCATTGTTTATGTAGTTGGGATGCTGTTTATGAGAGAGAACTGAGAACATTCCAAGAATATGGAGATACAGGAGAAATCTGGTGAGTGAAGCCAAGGATGGTTTTTCTGGGTATGAGAGAGTGTGCTTACAACAAAGACAGTCTAGACGCCTGGGTTGAGTCTGGCTTCGGTAGCTTTAAAGGATCTCTTTTCTTTCTTTCTTTTTTTTTTTTTTTTTTTCCAGACAGCATTACCCTGGAACTTGCTCTGTAGGGCAGGCTGGCCTCAAACTCAGAGATCCACCTGCCTCTGCCTGACTTTTGCTTCAATGACAGCTTTAAAATGTCTCTTTTTTTTAGTGACCCAGATTTAAATTGATCACAGTACTAGAAAGTTACTTTCATTCCATAGTTGTAATTTTTCAGCTAAGTAATGAAATTTTTAAGTACCAATATTTGCTGATGTCCAAGAAGGAAAGTATTAGGACAACGTTTTAAAGGATTAATGTTAATGTAGATAGAG
This sequence comes from Alexandromys fortis, assembly GCF_014885135.2. NCBI lineage: Eukaryota > Metazoa > Chordata > Mammalia > Rodentia > Cricetidae > Alexandromys > Alexandromys fortis. The sequence continues at coordinate 1,615,761 of NW_026067909.1, read as the reverse complement.
TATGTGTACATGTGTGTTTATAAATGCTCATACCTCTATACTTATTATTTATGTACGTATTATGTATACTACATACCTTGGGTATTCCATTTTTAGAGGCGTGTTCTTCTAAATACCAATAAAGATGAAGCTTAAACTAGTTATAGTCAATATTACTTCTCATTTTTCTTTTTTTTAATGTTTATTTATTTATTATGTATACAATATTCAGTATGTGGATGCCTACAGTCAGGAAGAGGGCACCAGACCCCATTACAGATGGTTGTGAGCCACCATGTGGTTGCTGGGAACCGAACTCAGGACCTTTAGAAGAACAGGCAGTGCTCTTAACCTCTGAGCCATCTCTCCAGCCCTACTTCTCATTTTTCAAAAAAGACTTGAGTGAGTATATGGTATAAACAGGTGAAGTGGAATATAGTTGTAACTTCTGCTGTATCTCTGCTCTTTGTATTCTGTTCCTAACAGGTTTGGGGAAGAGAGTATGAACCGACTTATAAGGTGGATGCAGAAACACAAGATCCCATTGGATGCCTCAGTGCTTGATATTGGAACTGGAAATGGTGTTTTCCTGGTTGAACTTGTTGGTACTTTTAGTATTCATGTATTTGAGCCAATTTTTAAAATGAAAGTTTTTTTTTTTTTTTTAAATGTTGCAGTTAAGAGATTGCCATCTAAATGTGAAATAGCAAAACAGTTGGGAAACTCTGAGTGTTCACATGGGAGGAAAAGGAGACTGCATGGATGTTAGGAATGTAGTAAAGATATGGTTTCAGGCATGGTCCTGGAAGCTGAACTCTCAGATGCTAGTGAATGGTGAAGTCCTAGAAGTACAAAATCTCAAAAGTCATAGTCCTCAAAGAGTAAAATCTTAAATGTGAAATTCTGAGAAGCCAGAATTCTGAAAACCTCAATCCCTGTATTCTTATGGCAGAAAGCAAAGGGTTTATTAGAACATTGGTGGTCCTGTGCTTGGTGGTTGTATCATTTTAGGTATAGCAATACCAAAAATCTGGGTCGATTATTATTTAAGATGTGTATGTGAGGTTTTCAGAGGAGATTAATGTCTGAGTGTAGATAGAGTATGGGAAGAGCTGTCTCAGTATGGGTATACGTCATCTAGCAGGTTGAGGCCTGTCAAGGACAAACACAGAAACTAAGTTGGTCTTTCTAAAAGTTATGACAGTTATCTCTTGCTGTAGTGCACTTCCAAACTCTTGGTCTTAGGATCCTAGGGCTTACACCAGGGCTCCTGGATCCTAAGGCTTTGAGCCACAGACTGAGAGCTATCTCATTAGTTTTACTGGTTCTTAGGTCTTTGGGCTTTATCTGAGTCATGTTACTGGCATTCCCTTGCATATAGCCTATGAGACTTCTCAATCACAATAATTGTGTGAACCAGTTCCTCCAATAGACCTTTTTTTTTTTTTTTTTTTTTGGTAGACCAGGCTGGCCTCGAACTCACAGAGATCCGCCTGCCTCTGCCTCCCGAGTGCAGGGATTAAAGGTGTGCGCCACCATCGCCCGGCCAATAGACCCTTCTTATTTCTGTAGCTCTATGTCTGTGTCTCATAAATGGTTTTTGTCTGTGTGTATTTTTACTGATACAGATTTGGTATTGGGAAACAGCATCATTCCTTCTTACTGTTTTCCCTAGAACATAGTGAAAGAAATCTGAAAAATTGTTCCCGCACAAAAAGGTTTTGCAGTATTTTAACTTTTACATTTGTTTATTTGTATATATGTGTGTTAGACTCAGTGGCCAAGTGCCTTTACCTGCTGCACCATCTCACTGTCACAAAGGCTTTGGTTATTTGATTGTACAGGGTTAGTAATGGTTGAAGATAACCATTTTAAAGCTAGGGTCAGTGAGACAGCCCAGTGTGTCAGGGTGCTTGCCCCGAGCCTGCCCACCTGAGTTTGATTCTTGAAATTCATGTGTGGAAGGAGAGAACTACTTCAGCAATGCTACTTACCCTCTGCCCTCCATGCACAAACAAACAAAATAAGTGTAAAAACATTTTTTTTAAGTTGAGGGTTTTTTTTGTTTTTGTTTTTAAAGATTTATTTACTTATATATACAGTATTCTGCCTGCATGTATGCCTACAGGCCAGAAGAGGATGCCAGATCTCTTTATAAATGGTTGTGAGCCATCATGTGGTTGCTGGGAATTGAACTCAGGACTTCTGAAAGAGGTCCTTTAATGCACAGAGATCAAGTTAAAAAAAATAGAAAGCTAATTATTGGTGCTGTGATTACTTCTTATTTGTAACAATTAAACAATAATCATACCTTCAAAGGGACACTTATGCTTACCAGACTCTGACAACTGAAATACTCTTCAAATGACAATGCAGTGTCACCAATATTGCAGTGAAAATGTTGGCTTTAATGCAAATTAATTCATAATTAATCTGTTGTGTGCTGCTGCCACTTCTACACAGCACTGTGCTCCTTGCAAATAATGCCTGTTAGAAGGAGCTTGAAAAGTTTAGTGACCTGAACAAAAGCACATGAACATATAACGAGAGCTTTTGGGGTCCAGCCCTAAGACTCTTTTCAGGGTTCAGAATGGATGCAATAGGAAGCAAAACGGACTTTTGTTCTTTTTTGTGTAAATGGAGACTGCGCTTTAGTTTTCTCGACACCCAGTCCTGAGTAATCACAAAAACTATGTTAATTTTTTTTTTTTTTTTTTTTTTTTGGTTTTT
>NW_026067909.1:1607789-1612121 GCF_014885135.2 Alexandromys fortis | reverse complement strand
TTTTTTTTTTTTTTTTTTTTTTGAGACAGGCTTTCTCTGTGTAATAGCCCTAGCTGTCTTGGAACTAGCTCTGTAGACCCGGCTGACCTTGAACTCACCGAGATCTGCCTGCCTCTGCCTCCTGAGTGCTGGGATGAAACCCAGGCAGTCCACCAGTCCTTGGCGCAAAAAGGACTTTTTGTAAGGGTGAACAAACTCTCACACATGCTTTTCCAAATCAGTCTCTTTATTGTTTTACTTCTATTCTTATTCTTCTGTCCTATTTCTAATTTTTTTTTTAGCTTCTTTTCTTCTCCTCTAGTCTAAAAATTTCTCTCTTTGGAGGAGCCTTGAAACGATAAAAAACAATTACAAGAGTTACTTCTCATTGGTCAAAAGCACATCCCTAGGTCAGTGATAGGGAGCTAAGCCATTGCCATGGCAACATAAAGTTCCAAGGTTACAGGAGTGAGACTGTGAGTAGAGGGCAAGGGTACCGTGCCTGTGAGATAAGCTCCGAGACAGGTCTATTGTCCCCAGACTTGGCAGGTGAAGAATTGGCATGCTTTTCTTTGCGTGCTTTGTGTAGCAACCTGGTTAGACATCTGCACCTCTGACCTTGTGCATAGCTGTAAAGTTTTAAACTTATGATCCATTTATAAAATGCTTTTAGTCTAGTTTGAACTTGCTTTCAGGTGAAACTGAGCAAATTATATGCAGTTAGCCTGAGTAAAAAGGAACAAAGCAGCCTTTTAAGTGTCTATAGTCCTCATGGACAAATAGAGCTAGTCATGAAGCACGTCCCACTATATAGTTTATATGAAAATTATATAAATAAATGAAAAGTCATTTTCCTGACCATCCACACATATATGTGTCCATAAGATTGAGGCGTAGCTGGGCGATGGTGACTTATACTTTTAATCCTAGCACTCCAGGAGGCAGAGACAGGCAGATCTTTGTGAGTTTGAGAGCAGCCTGGTCTACATAGCGAGTTCCAGGACTGGCTCCATAGCTATTGAGAAATCCTGTCTTGAAAAACCAAAAAAGAGAGAGAGAGAGAGACTGAGGTGCAATCATGAGATTACACATTACATGAAAATGCATGGTAGTGTGGAGATATCATAACACAAGTGAAATTACAGATGAAAACAACAGTTTTCAGAGTCAGTGGTCTGCAAGCCTTGCTGACAGGTAGCTCTTCAGGGAATACTTCTCTAGTGGGTTGACATCTGAATTATCAATTGCTATAAGTTGTAATTGTGTCGTGGCCCACAGTAGCACATGGTAAACACTCTGTGACAGACAGAGAGCTCAGTTTGACTACTGAAGGAGACAGGCAGGCATACTTACTATAAAGTCTTAGCAGCAGAACACCTGTTGGGCTAATGCATGGCCCAAACTATTTTGAAACTATCTCCATTTAAAAAAGATAGAAAATTCATGCCTCTGTTAGGCCTGAACATTTTAAAACTTTTTTGTGCATTAATAACTGGGAAAGTGAAGCTTTGAAAAGACTTTGAAGATTGGAGAGAGGTTTTAGAAAATGAGCTTACATTGCATCCCAAAGCAGTAACAACAGATGAGTGAGGCTTTAGTGAACTTCCCTCCAGCAGGTGGATTTTACAGTGTGATCAGTAAAGTGGTGTGCTGTTTTCAGCCAGTGCCTTGGAGACTTACTTCAGTTGTGATCAAGTGCTGCCAGTGGTAAAGCCATAGACAACAGAAAACTTGCACTGAAAATGTGTTATTTTAGTCAGGAGGTGGTAGTGCACATCTTCAATCCCAGTACTTAGAAGGCAGAGGCAGGTGGAGCTCTCAGTTCCAGGAAAGTCAGGGCTACACAGAGAAGCCCTGTCCTGAAGAACAAAAAACAAAAACAAAAAACAAAAAAAAATTTTTTTTTGAACATACCTAGTGTTCCCAGTGTTGACTTTTGGCCTTTACACTCATGAATGCACACATAAGAACACATGTGTACCTGTACCCACATACGTGCACACGAAAAGTGTCATTTGTCTTTATTGGCATTACTTCTAGCTAGTGCAGTTCTAGGAGCTCTTGATGAACTGAAGCATATTTGCATGATGAAGCCAGTGATATTACTGAGTGGTTTGAAGATAATTAAGGGCCTGCTCATGGTGTTGTTTACTCATCAGTTTAGTGTGTTGAATTTGTGGCCCATGTCTGAATGCACGGGGAAAGAAATTGCTAACAACACAGGTGAAACTTATAGTTTTATTATTATTATTTAAGATTTACTTTTTAGCCAGGTGGTTGTGGTACACAACTTTAGTCCCAACACTCAGAAGGCAGAAACAGGTGGGTCTCAAGTTTGAGGCCAAGCTTTATCTATAGTGCAAGTTCCAAGGCAGCCAGAGTTACATAGATAAACCCTGTTTCAAAAAAAAAAAAAATTTTTTTTATTGTGTTGTGTGTCTGTGTGAGTGCTGCTTTGTGTGTGGGGATGCCCACAGAGGCCAGAAGAAGTTGTTAGATCCCCTGGAGCTGGAGTTGCAGGCAGTTGTGAGCCTCCTTACATGGTTGCTGGGAGCTAAATTCAGGTCCTTTGGAAGAATAGCAAACACTCTTAACGTCTTAGCCAAGAATTCAGTTCAAGGTAGAGCTTTTTGATAGACAGGGAGTGATCACATTGCTTTATATGAGTCATAGAATTTCAGAAGAACAGCACCCAAGAAGATAAACTCAAGCATATTCTCTAAGAAAGGCCAATTCTCTTCGGTTTTTTTTTTTTAAATTTATTTATTTATTTTTCCAATTCTCTTCTTAATGTGAGACTATTTTCCTGTATTTGCCCATAATCGATCTTTTTTATTTATTTATTGTTTTGGTTTTCAAGACAGGGTTTCTCTGTGTAACTTTGGAGCTTGTCCTGGAGCTTGCTCTGTAGATTAGGCCTTGAACTCATGGAGATCCTCCTTCCTCTGCCTCCCAAGTGCTGGAATTAGAGGTGGCGCCACTACCGCCCACAAATCTTTTTTTTTTTGCACTGCTATATATCTTTTGCATCAAAATGTGTAAAGACTTAAGAATTGTGATTTGGGCCAAGTGTGAATGGCACACACCCTTAATCTCAACATTTAGAGTCAGGAGGATCTTTGTGCGTTCAAAGGCCATCCTGGTCTATGCAGAGAATTCCAGGCCAGCCAAGGATATATAGTAAAAACCTGTCTCAACAACAACAACAAAACCAGAATAATGGTTGCTTTTATACCTTTTTGCAAATTTGAATTATCACAGTGTTATTGGTATGTAGCAGTAAAATAGGCTTGTTCCTAGAGATTCTGATTAGCAAATGAAGAGGTGTGGTTTTTTGGCATCTGTGAAAATTTCAGAAACTTTCTTTTTTTTGTTTTCAAATTATTAAGAAAACTATCTTTTTTTAACTTTAGTTTTGTTGGGTGGTGGTGGTGTATACCTTCATTCCCAGCACTCAGAAGGCTAGAGGCAGGTGTGGATCTCTGAATTAGAGGCTAACCTGGTCTACAGAGTGAGTTCTAGGACAGTCAGGGCAACACAGAGTCTTGAAAAAAAAAAAAAAACAAAAAGTCCTTAATTTTTATTTGTTTTATGTGTATGATTGTTTTATCTACAATGAGTTTATGTGGAGTTATAGATGGCTAGGAGCCATCATGTGGGTGCTGGGAACTTGACCTCCATCCTCTGCTGAGCCATCTCTCTTGCCTTTGTTTACTTATTTTTTTTTGTCCTTTGAGACAGAATCATTGGAGAGCCCTGGCTGGCATGAATCTTGATTTGTAGACGAGGCTGGTCTTGAACTCACAGAGAACCACCTGCCTCTGTCTCCCAAGTTCTGGGATCAGAAGACTGTACCATAATGCCTTGCACCTGTATTGTTTTATTTTGTTTTTGAAGTAGAATCTTGCTGTGCTCTCCAGGCTACTGTTTAACTCAGATCCTGCTTTTGCTTCCTGAGTGCTGGGATTCCATGTGTGTGCCACAATGCCAGATGACCTGTTTTTCTATGGATATAGTTTGTCTAACAAGTTATATATCCAGCCCTTAAGTAAATGGCTTTTAAACATTTTATTTATTATTATTATTATTATTATTTTTTTGAAATAGGGTCTCATGTAGCTCAGACTGTCTCTAGCTTATTGTGCAGCTAAGGATGTCCGGAACTTGTGATAGTCCTTCCTTCCTTCCTTCCTTCCTTGCTTCCTTCCTTCCTTCCTTCCTTCCTTCCTTCCTTCCTTCCTTCCTTCCTTCCTTCCGTACTGAGATTACAGATGTGCAGCACTATAACTTAAGGGTTTTTTTTTTTAAAAAAATTATTTTCTCCCAGAGTTATTCTGAGATCCTTCTTTTTTT